>NC_090932.1:444052432-444361747 GCF_040938575.1 Ambystoma mexicanum | reverse complement strand
ATCTAGTGCCAGCAGAGTTTGTAAAAAGTGAAGCAGTCTGCTTCGAAGATAGTCTGGGAACGGCCGTGAATGAATCATGACGGAGGCCTCCCATGGAATGACACGTGGCATACCGGTTTTCAAAGTAAACTTGGGGAGTACCATGGTGCTCGGGTAGTGCTGTGTAACTCTGCTTTAGTAGAACAGAGATTGAAGAGTCTACAACTGTGCACAAGGAAGCGAGGAAGCTGCCAACGCCATTCACTAGCTCGCAAGACAGCGAGACAGCACCACTCATCTGACAACTCCTCTGAACGCGTGCGCTGAACGCGCATGCGCTGTACTTTTAATGGAAACGAGGGTAGGAAGGAGGAGGGGCTGATTCAGTTGAAGGTGCGCTGAAACAAACCAAAACAAACAAAGTTCACAAAATTGGCTATGCACCAGAAGTCCTCGTAGCAGAGTTAGTTGCTTCACAGTGTTCGCCTACCCGGCACAGTCCAATACAATACGCAGGGGAAATGGCATTGCAGCGTCTCTCCACAGCAACTCAGCGAGACAGCGCCACTCAGCTGACCACTCCTCTAAACTGCTATTTATCTTATAAATGGCATCAGCTAATGCCATCCCTCCTCCACAAGAGCCAGAACCACCACCAGCTGGAGGACCTTCAAAACAAAAAAAGTGCAGAACTTCCTAGACAACGAAGAGGACCAAGAAGATGCGGTAGAGGAAGTGCCTACCTCTAGCATCCAGAGAGAATCATGGGTGTGCCAGTTCTTTGCTACTCTTGGGAGTGTATCAAAGGCTAAAGCTACCAAAGTGAAATGCACTGAGTGCAATTTTGTACTCAGTCGCAGACTACCTGGACAGTACGCCTATGGGACCACCTTCATGGCCCCGCCACACGAAATCCAATGACCGCAATGCTCTCAGAAAAGTTATTCCTTTCTCAGCAAGTAGTAAGCTGTCCTCCTCCACCTCATCTTCCTCAACAAATACTGTAACCACACAGCCTGATGTCTGTGGGCATTGGTGCGTTATAAATAAATAAATGAATAAGGAGGGCTACGGATCATTATCGTCCATTGCAGCCAGTGAAATGGGGGATAAAGGCCATTAGCGCCCCTGGTTCCCAAAGCGGGAATCCAGGGTGCTAGAACATAGATGTTTCTTCCTATAGCGGGATGCCTGTGGTGTCCCGCTGTAGGAAGGAAAATCCTTTTCCAAGACAGCCAACATGGAAAGAGAAGGCGGGGCTCGATACACAACCCCTCATCCCTTGCCATGGCAGCCTTCAAAACCCTATGAACATATTACCACAAGCACTTTTTTCCCTTTCAAACCTATCCTACCTACGAATAACTTTACCACATATCCGGTCCCAGGTAGACATAGCCACTTTAACACAATTTTTCGTCCCTAGCTGTAATGGCCAGTAGCCAGATTGTCCGCGTCATGACCTTATGCCATAACCCAGACAATCTGGCTACTGCCCACGGCCACAGGCTATACCTCAGTCACCAAAAGTATATGACTATTTTTTGTTCCTACATTATGACACTTGTCAAAAAAATAAAACACGGGCACATTTGCAAAACCTTGCTTTAATGTCCTTGCCAATGCTCCTCACGAGTTTGCTCAAAATCCGCCCAGGATTTTTTTTTTTTTAAAGTGTCAAAATGTATGTACTTACAATAGTCACATAACTTAGCCCCCACTTTTTTTTAACAACTTTATTTATATTTGCACACAGGTTATACACATACATTTGTGACAATCTTTTTCGTGGTCATACAACTTACACCAATTGGCTTTCTCCTGTAGTTGGGCATTCCCGTTCTGTTAATTCTGCCAAGTATTGTTTATACCTTCCCCATATGTTCCTGGGTTTGGAGAGGGGCAACACTGTGTCAATATACAGTTCCTCATTATCATTAGCCCACATCATGTCTTTATTCCAGTCTTCTATGGTCGGCGGCTGAGCATTCTTCCACCTCATCAAAATGGCCCTTTTGGCTATCAATAGACTCAAATTTAATATTGATTCATTTTCCCCACCGCCCCTAGCATGCATATTCGCGGAGACCATTCCATTGGTTGATCTGCCATCATGTCCAGTGCTCTGCAGACCTCTGACCAATATTGTTTCAGTTTTGTAAAGTCTCATAGCATATGAAATATGTTAGCGTTTTCACCCTGGCATCTTGGGCAGGTGCCGGGCATGGTGGGGTATATTTTCTTGAGCTTTGCCGGGGAGAAATGTGTCCTATGTGTTATCTTATAATGAATCAGCTTCAATCTTAAATTGCATGATATCTGCTTGGTTAGTGAGCATATCCGAGACCATTCTTGATCGTCTATCAGTTTCCCCAAATCTTGTTCCCACCTGCCCTTGGCTGCGTGGGTCGTCATCGGTCGTGTTTTTACTATAATTTTATACAAAGCAGAGGTTATTTTCTGAATCCCCCCTGTGTATATGTAGCCCAGTGCCATATTGACTTCAAGTTCATTCGGGTATGTTGGAAACATGTGGCATGCGATGGTAGCCACTCGGTCATATTGTTGCTTATACGTTCTCGTGTTTCTCACTATGTCTTTGATATCTTCCCAGGGTATAACATTTTTTTCCTGGAATAGCTGTCCCCATTGTGTAACACCTCTCGTGGTCCAGTGCATTGCCACTTCACTCTCATTGGATAGAGGTGTTTGTAGGTTGCCCCAAACTGGCATGCTTGGATGGTATAACTTACTAGCGTTGAAAATGTTAGCGATTTTGGACCATGCGGTGATCGTAACATTAGTGGGGTTTATCGTGTTATAGTGCTTGAGAGTGGGCCTCATCAGCCTTTGTAATGCCAACACCGCTTCGCGCTCCCCTGCGGAGGGGGGTGGGGGACCTGGGTTGATGAAGGATGTGGCCCAACCCGCAGTGTAGTTGTCAGTCAGTGGGAATATCTCTGACTTATTGGGGTTAAGGCATAAGCCTGAGTATTCGCCAAACTTTTCCACTTCTGCCAAGACCTTACCCAGTGTGTGGTCAGGATTTTTTAGGTATAATAGGATGTTGTCTGCATACTACATTATCATTTGTAGTTTACCATCAATCCGGATCCCGAATGTGCTGTAGCGTGATCTAAGAATGTCTGCAAGTGGTTCTATGACTAAGGCAAAGAGGAGCGGGGACAGTGGGCAGCCCTGCCTTGTGCCTCCCAACAGTTCTAATGTGTCCGTGAATGATCCATTGACTCTAATCCTCGCCTGGGGTCGTGTGTATAGAATTTTAACCCATTTTATAAATTGTGGGCCGAACCCACAGTTGTGCAGCACCCCAAATAGAAAGGGCCAGGAGACTGTGTCAAATGCTTTCAGCATAACTAGGGAGACCACTATTCCTTGGGTCTCGGGGAGGGGGGTATTGTGGCAATGATTTGGTGGCCTTATATTAGTTGCCGTGGACCTGCCCATTATAAACCCTGCTTGATCCTCATGAACCATATATGGCATCAATCGTGTGAGTCTAAGAGCTAGGATCTTCGCTAAGATCTTAGCATCAGTGTTTATTAGGGATAACAGTCGATATGACCCGCAGTCCTCGGGTGGGTTTCCATTATTTAAGCAGGAGAGTAATTATTGCCTCTCTTGTGGTTTCTGGGAGCTCCCCTTTTTGTATTGACTCCATCCACACAGCGTATAGTCTAGGTGCTAATAAATGACTAAATTATTTATAGAACTCAGCTCCCAGTCCATCCGTGCCTGGGGATTTCCAGTTGGGGAGTGCTTTTATTGCTTCAATAATTTCAGCTTCAGTGATGGGTTCCTCCAAAGTTTCTCTAGTGGCTTCTGCTATAAGGGTTGTGGGTACTCGGGAGAGGTAATGTTCTATTTCGGGTTCTGAGACAGTGCTCTGTGGGGAGTATAAGTCTTCGTAGAATGCGTAAAATGTATCTTTCAATTTCATCTGGTCAGTGGTTACTGTACCATCTGCTGTGAGTATGCAGGGTATGGTCGTAGGGCCCCTTTCACCACGCACGGTTCTAGCCAATAATCTCCCAGAACGTTCTCCCTCCCCGTATCTCCGCGCTGCAACAGGCCTATGGAAGTATCTGACCTCCTTCAGTGCTGCTTCCATGTATTCCTCAAGCTTGGTCTTGATTTCCGAGCTGAGCTGGGGTGACAAATTGAGCGCATATTGGGATTGCAGGGCTGCTATTTGTGTCTCTAATCGGGTTAGTCTACCCCTAATATCTTTCAAGATTCCTCCTTCCATGGATATCGTGTGACCCCTGATGCATACATTAAACGCCTGCCATAGTATAGCATGGGTTGAGACCGAATTTTCGTTTATATCAAAATATTCTTGTATGTATTGTTCCATTGAATTTTTGTAGACCAGGTCTCTTACTGCTGCTGGCTTAAACCTCCATGGTGGACGGTCATTTGGCCTGTCGGGGATTCTCAATGTTAATTGTATCGGGGAGTGGTCTGAGTATGTCCTAGGATGAATGCGGGAGTCTGTGACCCATGCCATGCTGCCTGTATTTATTAGCCATAGGTCTATTCTGGAATGCATTTCATGAACCGAGGAGTAGTATGTGTACTCTCTCGTGCCCGGGTGTAATGATCTCTAAGCATCCCTGAGATTCAGGTCCGACATGTGTGTGAGTATTGCCTGCGCTGCCTTTGTTAATGTTCTGGATTGAGCTGATGTGCGATCAAGTTGTATATTCAAAATAGTATTAAAGTCCCCCACACACATCACATGAGCCGTTGGAAAGCACGCCAGTTTCTCAAAGATCGATGAGTAGAAATCTGGTTGGTCAGTGTTTGGACCATATATATTAAGGAAGACTATTTCTTTATCGTAGAGGTTACCATGAAGCAATACATATCTCCCTTCTGGATCACATTCAGCTTTTATAAACTGGAACGGTAATGTTTTATGTAGCAGTATTGCAACACCTCTAGCCCATCTGGAGTATGTTGTGTAATATTGAAAAGCCCCCCAGTTGGATATCAATTGTTCGGACTGTCTGGGCCACGTATGTGTCTCTTGCAGGAAGATAATCTTAGCTGATTGCCTATTGAGATATGCCATAATCTTCCTTTTCTTTATCTTGGAGCCGAGGCCCCTTACATTCCAGCTTAACACATTGATATCGTCCCTGTCTTTTTTAACCATTATCTATGACGTAGTTACTTATGTTTGTGCTCCAATAATCATCTGTTGTATGTTTTAGCGCCTTCGTGCTTACCACCTGTGTGCTTTTTCTTTTATCAACCTCCGTTGCATAACAAACCCCCAACAACCCCCATGTCCCCCCTCCCTCACATTCCCCAAACTTCAACTGTGCAGTCAAATTTCCATCCCTCCCCTCCCATCAATGTCTTACGCTTTTGCTACAGGGGGGGCTGCGGCGTTTCCAGTGCACGTGCCGATATCAAGTCTAAGTGTCATTTCCAGTTCTGTCTCGTTTCTCTCACTCGTTGTGATGTCCAGGGTTATCGGTGTCTACTCATTTGAAGATTGCATTTCGTTGCTCCCAGACGTGGGATTTTATAGGGAGCCTATCCTGTTGCTATTCATCTTGTTTCATTGCGGTGTCGGGTATGACGTGGCCCACAACTTACATAATAGCCATCCTCTAGGATTTCCCCTTGTTTGGGGGGATATGTGTTTCCACAAAGTTTGCAGCCTCCTCCGGGAATGTGAAGAAATATGACTTATTCTGATGTTGGATTTTAAGTCTAGCGGGATAGAGCATTGCATACTGCACTTGCCGATCGCGAAGCATCTTAACTTAGCCCCCACTTGACAAACTCCATTCAATCTTTACACAAACATTGAATGTTGGGTCTATAATATTTCTGAAAACTTTTGAAAACATTCGTCAAATAGCAACAAATTTATAAGTCATCTAAAAATGTTGAGACCCCCCTCTAATTGTGCCCCCTCTTGAGAAAATCCCACCAAACTTTAGAAAACCATTTATATCTAGATTCAAAATTGTTTTGCCATATGTTGTGCAGATTCGTCAAATGACACCACATTTATATGCCTTTACAATATTTTTTGACCCCCCCTCTAATTTTGCCCCCTCTTGAGAGAATCTCACAAAACGTTGCAAAACCATTCAGGATTAGTTCTAGAATAAAATGGCAAAATTACATGCAGTTTCGCTGAGTGGCGCAAAAGTTATAAGCCATCCAAAAACTGCTTTTCCCCAACCCGGTAATGCAGAAATAGGTACAGATGTCCTAACAGATGTCCTAGGACATCTGACGTGTCCGCGAACCCCACAGGACTGCACCAGGACATCTGGAGTGTTTGCAGACTTTCAGGGGTGAAACAACCCATTTTTTGGCTTCTTATGGCCATATCCAATCCAATCCTCACCCCCCCATATTCCCAGAGATTGTTTGTTGAGTTTGACAAGTGAAATGCAGCTTTTTAAAATGTTTTCACCGCACTGTTCGCAGACCCCAAAAAAGTCTGCGAATCCAAGATGGTGGGCATTTCAGGAGAACCAACACATTTCACGTTATCTCACCACCCAATCAGCGTCCGCGTTCCAATGTTCGCGGACCACACAAAAAGTCTGAATTTTTCCGACCAATCAGAGGCCAGTCCACAGACAGTACAGCCAATCAGAGGCCAGTCCACGAACCGAACAGGGAAGTGAGTCCGCGGACCAGACATAGATATCACACATTTTTTTGCCTTACATTTTGGTCATTTAAAAAACAAAACAATTTGACAGATTTACACCAAATTAACAAAAGCACACTTTCGGGACCAAGCTGCCACTCCTGCCACAAATTTGGTGAAAATCTGTCCAGCGGTTTGGCTGTAGGCGGGAGGAAAGTTTTTTTCCCATTATGTCTATGGGAAAAAAAGACATTTTGGGACCCCCCTATAACTTTGCCCCCTATAAAAATTCAGGGTGGGTCATATACTTTTTTTGCAAAGTTTGGTGAGGATTCGTCCAGGGGCAGCGAAGTTATAAGCCGCCCAAAAAGTGCTCTTCCTATGGGTTTAGCAACTTGACCATAACTACATGGCTGCTGCTGCAGGCCATGTAATAAAGCACAAACTTCCTAAAATCTATAGCTGCGGGCACAGAACTACTGCTACCCTCGGCTATCTGTAGTCCTTTATAGCCTTGATTATAGCCGTGAATATCGGAAAAATTGCTGAAAATGCTCCCAGAGGCCTTCACAGAGTGCCCCACTCATCTGTGGCAGCTGGCCCCACTACGCAGGTGGCCTCCTCACCTCCTCTGCCATCACTTTTTCCCCCCACAACACACCCTGTTTCTGTGTCGCAGTTTGGTTTGAGATGTCAGCTATTCGAGGCTATAGCCACGGCTACAAAAAGGTTTGGATTGAAAACTCAGTCCCTGGATCTCCTATAACTTTCAAATTTCACTTGGTGTCCTCCCACCTCTAGACTAATGTAATTTGGAAATATTTTAATGTGCAAACAGCTTTTTAACTACTTTTCTTTTCCCTTTATCCTCTGCTAAAACCGTGGTTATCTTTGGCATCGAGAGAAAAACAAGATGACAGTCGTTTCATTTCTAAAAACCCCTGGTTTTGGTAATTTACCCGAGATATAGCTATCTATTTTTAAGAAGGGGCATCCCCTTCTCCATCAAATATTTCAATAACTACCACTCAGAATAACCCCAAACCAAGCATGGATCGGGAGTCAATGCTTCTTGCCCAAACTGTTTTGGACCTTGTCCAAATCCATCGAGCAATTTGGACTGTGCGCTTTGGCAAAAATGTACCCTGTTTGTCTATAGGAAAATTAATGGGTATTATGCAGCAACGTTGGTATTTTCTTTTGTCTTCTTATTAACTTTTAAACATATTTTACTGATCTTTACGAAACAGTCTGTGGAGTAGGGGCTCGGATCCCTAAATCACTTTAGAAATTCTGATCAAATCGGTTACTGGAATCAAAAGTTATTAACAATAGAATGTTGAGATGTTGAGGGGTTCCTATGGGAGTCAGACTCACCTTAACTATAGGGTGGATATTGCTGCCCTATAGTATCTATATTACACGCCCTGCAGCAGCAGCCGTGTAGTTATGGTTAAGTTGCTCAACCCATAGAAAGAGAACTTTGTGGGTGGCTTATAATTGCCCTGCCCCCTGGACGAATCCTGACCAAACTTTGCAAAAAATGTATATGGCACCTTCGGAATGATTCTGTGATGTTTAGTGAGGTTTCACAAAATAGTGAAATCTGGGTTCGGTCGAATTCCCTATTCGGTCCGCGGACCACCCTGTGTGCCAATTAGAGTAGGACGTGATGTCCGCCGACATCATACAATCATACATGCCCACTGATTGGTCAATTATAAATGTGATGTGCATCATATTTTTGGAAACCGTTGCCATGTTGAATTCGCCACCAGCTGCCCTTGTCCGCGGACACCACAGTACAAAAACATTAAAAAACACAACATTGCACTTGTGAAACTAAAGCACAAATCTCTGCAGATATGGGGGTGATGAGGATGGGATGGGATATGTTCATGAAACGCCAAAAAACGGATGTTTTTGATCCCTGAAGTTCTCGAACAGTCTAGATGTTCGGAAGCAGCCCTGTGATGTTTGTGAACATCTCAGATGTTCGGGAGCATCCATACATATTTCTATGTTACAGGGTTGGTGAAAAGCAGTTTTTGAATGGCTTATAGTTTTGGCGCCACACAATGAAATTGCATGATATCTTGGAATGACATGTTGGATCTGACTCTGAAGGATTGTGCAACGTTTGGTGTTGCTTCTCCAAGAGAGAAAGAAATTAGAGGGGGGGGCCCAAAAATTAGGGTGGCGTAGGTTTTGACGGTGCACCAAGTGAATTTGTTTGACATCCTTTCTTGTTTTTTAGAGCAAAGAACTCATCATAGTGATAGGGTTTAGAGAAGGAATTCTTTGATTTCAAATAAAGAGTTGTGTTGAAACATGCCCTCTTGCCTGACTCCTATATCTGGCTGACGCCAGGTGTCGTACAGAAAGGAAAAGTATCATATTGGTGGATTTCAATTCTAACCTGCTTGAAACTCAAGAAAGATCACATGCATAACTGTGTCCAATGTTCAATGTATACCTAAACGTAGCACTTCCTCTTCCACTCTGTGTCGCGCCGTCCTGCAACTTTGCAAGGTAGACTGTTAAAGGTATTGAAATCCTATTTTCTTTTACTTTTTATTTTCTCAGTTTTGCGAGTCTGGAGAATAATGGATATTAGATACTTTTTAGCACTTGTGGGGATACACGTATGTGCTAATTTCATTATTTACATTTTGCAATCATAGTGAATCTGTCATAAATGCGAAAATCTATGTGTAGCAAACATCCCCATGTAACTACCCAGGTGTATTGGTGTCAGGAGGTGCACAGTAGTTGCTGAGTGGTGTGGGTACTGACAAGCTAATGTAAAGGGAAGTCAAGTACATTCAGCACGAGGGCAAACAGGAATGAAGAGCAGCCAAGGCAAATAAGAACCGTGGAATAGTAAATAAAAGGCAGCCAGTAATGGCAAACAAGCAGTGAAGGAAATCATATACTGGACACAGAATTTGGAATCCCACTAGTGGTGTGCACAGGTTGGACTTGAGACTGCACAAAGATATGGGGCAGCTCAATGCCTCTGTGCAAGTTTCTCTAAATGATTCTTAGCCTACAAGCCCATTTGAGGGGAGCAGCAGGAGTGGTGTCTGTGTCTGGATCCTAATCATAATTCTCTGTACAAAGGAATACACAGAGGCAAACGTGAGGCCATGATAGAAGCATCTAATAGTCCAAAAGTATAATATAATTCAGAACAGGAACCATTGTCAATTACAAAACCATCCAATCATAATTTAGAAATAAAACAAATGTGAATGTTGAAATAAGATGTGTCAAACAATTAACATTCTGAATGTATCACTAACAAGATGTCAACCTCTTCGTCTCTGTCCCTACCAATCCCACCTACCACCAAACCTAATTTTCTTTCTATCTATCCTGTATATGGTGTACGTTTGGAGATTTTGATTTATGTATCAAAATACTTAGCCCGGTTTTGAGAAAGGCCTGCTGGCCAAAACACGTGCTAACCACAAAGGGCATATTGTGCACTAATAAGTAACTGGAAAAATCTAACAATCTTGAGCAAACATGTTGATCAAGGTTATTTCTGACTTTAGCTTACAGAAGGTGTTAAATACAGTTCCTCTTTCCTGTCGTCATAGAGGGTGCACCTTTTAGTATTGATTTGATCTTTTGTGCAACATGCCCTGTCCTTATTTTTTAGGATTTACCAGGGTTTGGTATCTTCCTTACCATTTTGGATAATCTTTGAGGCATCGCTGGAAGGCTTGACTAATTGTATTTTTCAATGTATTCCCTCATCATTCCGGCACCGCTGTCAGTGGTCTAGTCCTCAACCAAGATGACAACCGTACACCAAAACGGTCACATCCAGAATCTGTGGTGCTACCTTGGGATTTCTCAAAGCATGCACGTGATGCCTCTTCAGGTAATCCTCCACTGCTGTCTGAAGCTCAGTGTGAATCCCCATACCTTGCCTTCCCACATTCCATTCACAGTTTCTTCTTTCTTTGTTTCACCACTTCTCCTCCCATTTTCTCTTCGCTATGAAGTCTGTCTCTGTCTCTGTTATCTCCTGGATGCTCCCATTAGGACACAGCCTGCTAACTATGCAACATTTATGACTCCTTTTCTGAGAAAACTGGAGTCTTTTTTCTGTTCTCTCTGGGGGTTTTCTCTCCGACAATCGGCCTCTCTTCATAAACCCACTGATCACCCATTGTGTTTCTACTCAATTGGGGGGCAAAGTGGATTCTCCAAGAGATTGCCTGTACTTCTTCTCTACCCACAGAACCTAGAGAAGGGAGACAAAAAAAAGATCAGAAAATGCAGATACTGACAGTTTGTAATTTTCACTTTCTCAGGAGAGCTTGGCTCAGATAGAGGAGGTGATCCCTGTAGTCCAGGCTCTGTATAACGAAAATGCCTCACTTCAGCAGTTGATATCTGGCAGTGAACCTACAGTGTAACACATTCTTAGACACCTAAACTATCTACTTTTATGTTGGCCCTGTTCTTTGCAACAGACTGCGCTAAAATTGGTTAAATGGTCTCCAAAGTGGCAGAGAAAGGCTTGTCGTGGACCACTACAATTGTGACATCAAATAGGCCATTGCTACACAACCATAAACAATTCTTCAAGACTTTGAAGGACATATTTGATTCTCGAGATTTCTACTGCGAATGCATAGGCTGAAGTACCATAATTCATATGTAGATTGCACTGTGCAAACTATATGTTTATGGTCCAAACATTGTGTCAACCAGTATATCATGGACATTAATCTTATGTCATTAGGAATCCAAGTATCAAATTACCAGCACAGGGATTCGAAGAAGGTGGGCACCATCAGTCTGATTCATTCTAAATATCATGAGCTCACTGATCTATTTGCTAGCTTGGTGGGAAGATTCCTTTCTCCACATTGATATTGTGATTGTGCCATTCACTTGATTGCATGATCTGCTATGCCCTTTGTCATTACCCCTCCCCAAAAAGAGCACTGAAACATTATCTGCAGAAAAACCAAAGAAACAGACTCATAACTAAGTTAACGTCCCCCAATGGTCAACTCTATTTCTTATGAAAAAGAAACACATCACTGAACTTCCCCCTTCCTAGATCTCATTGGCCTCACTAATGTCACAGTGAAGGAATCATATGCTCTGTCCTTAATCTATCTTGAGGCAGTTCAACGGGGCATCCATAGTCACTAAATTAGACCTTCTCTGAGCTTTTTATCTCATAACAATTATGTCTATCTCTATTTCTTCTGTCTTACCAAGACCTGGATCACCTGTCAGAATACTTCCAACCATGTCTCTGTTTTTTCTTTCTTCTACTAACATTTCCCACACCCACGTTCTTCTGGTCATGGTGGTGGTACAGGGATTCTCTATAATTTCTCCTGGACTCAGACTCCCTGTTTCTTTTCTTACAATGTATCTACCTTCCTGGTTCATCTACTGATTTTTCAGTCCTAAGCAATAAAAAAAAAAGAAAATATCTTTTTTTTAAACAATTAAAAAAAGATTGATTTAGAAAGACTTCTATGTGACCACACAAAGTGCTCTTTCTAAATCGAACTGTCTTGCCACTGCCGCACATGAGTGTGTGTAGTGGCTGACAGGCAAGCCAGGACCCAGAAGAGCCGGCACGGGAGAATATATGAGTGTTGTGGTGTGTGTGCGCGTGTGTTTATGTGTATGTGTGTTGCATGTGTGTGAGTGTGTTTTTGGGATAGGTGACTTCTGAAGTGGGGAGAGGAGCAGCAGGTGGTGAAGAAGGGGTGTTTGGAGGATTAGACCCCCTGATTTAGTAGACATCTAAGAGGGGAGCAGGTGGGAGGCAAGGACATTGGATATTTTAACTTTTTACGGAGCGCCTAAAAAGGCCAAAACAAAACAGTCTTTTTGTTAGGCGGCCTACAAAAAACAGAAAGATCACATAGAAACAATTTTTCTGACTATCTTGATGCCATGCTCTCCTTTCTTCTTCCTTACCCTTCTTCCTTTTTCCCGCTTGGTGACTTTAATCTACCTCTTCTTACTATTTCTAATCCAGTCTCCTCTTCTCTCCCACTCTTGGCTGTTGCCTTGGCCATATATTCTCTTCACTCCCTTCCTCTGAAAATATTACTGCCTATCCTACACATTCATCTGATTGCCTTTTACTCTAATTTTCTCTCTTTCCGCTCACCGCCCTCCTCCTCTTTCCCAACTCCTACTTTCAGTTGTCTCAATGTTTGTACCTTCAGCTCTTTTACTTTTCTATCTTCTCTCTTCTCTTCCCCCTATTCCTGTACTCTCATGTCTTTCTATGTATAATGCTGCACCCTCCCTTCATTCTTCTCTTTCATTTTCTCTTGAGTCTAGTCAACCCTCTCACCCGTTCTCCTCTTCCCGCCGACTCCCCCAGCCTTGGCACACTCCTGCTCTCACTTCCTTCCACTCTAGCCTCCATAGAGCTGAATTGACTATGTAACAAGTGCCACCCCCCTTTGACCTTTCTGTTCCCTCCTCTCTCCACTCTTCCTCTTAACAAGCTTTTCTCATTGCCAAAAAGGACTACTCTCAGTACTCTCTCTCTCTTTTTCCCATAACTTCTGTTGTCTCTTCCAGCTCTTGTACACAATCCTCTCCCCTCGACCTTCTGACCCTGCTGCTCTCTCATCTCTTTCATCCTCCCACTTTGCTAATTACTTTGCTTCTAAAGTTGTCACTCTTCACTCTGTTTTCCTACCATTCTCACCTCCTCCCCACTCTTCTCCCATCTCTCTGCCTTCTCACTCATTATCATCCTTCACTCCCTTCTCTGATCTTGATACCTCTGCCCTTCTTGTTCACGCCCACCCAACTGCTTCCCCTTCTGACCCAATCCTCTCTGCACTCATTCCACAAATCTATTCTCAATGTATTCCTTATCTCACTACCTTATCAACTTATGGCCTAATTTCTGCCCTCTTTCTTCCTCCCTCTCTATCTAAGCTCTTAGAGCATGCTATGTATTCCCAGGTTTCTACCTATCTCAACCCTTACTTCCTTCTGCCACCACTTCAGTCTGGTTTCAATCCCTCACACTCTACTGAGACTGCCCTTCTACATGTTTCTAACCCTTTGCTCACTGCGTGGCACTCTAAGAGTTCCTTTTTTCTCAGTCACCTTCATCTCTGCCGCATTGGATACTGATGATCACCTGCTTCTTTTTCCACATTCTCTTCCCTTGACTTTTCTCTTTCTTTTCTCAAATGGTTCCACTCCTATCTTTTGAACTGTTCTCACTCTGTGACATGTGCTGTCCAAACTTCTTCCTCTAGTCCCCTTCTCTTTGGGGTTCCCCAAGGGTCTGTCCTAGGTCCTTTACTTTTCTCTCTTTACACCATTCTACTTTCTGCACTTATTTACTCTCTTTTTGTCATTATAGGTTTTATTAATGTTTGCAATAAAAACAAAGAAAAATACAGTATGAATCCATTACAATTGGTTCTCGGCGATGGTCGAAATAACAATGATAATCACCTCTCGAGTCATATCATTTCACAGCACTCTATACCATCCGTCCCCATATTGGCTTTGGTCACCTTCAAATACACTTTAGTTCATTGAACAAAGTCCTTCCCTTCAGTCCGCACCCCACTTCATTTAGTCCAACCATTATGATGTACCCTAATACATTTAAATTCCAAGTAAGTAAGTTCTTTAAATAGTGTCTATTCTCATCCTACCATCTCACTTGCTCCTCGCCGATCATCTTCCCCGTAGGCCATACATTGAGAGATGTACCCACAATCTTTCCTCGACTGCAAACTTCTGCCTATGGCAGCAACTTCCAAAACAGAAATAACCAATAGGCACACCCTCCAGGATATTGCAGCATGAAATGGTAAATTAGCATCATGAAATGGCAACTTTTGCGGCACAAAAGTATATTTATTGCAGCATTTTTGGGGCATATTCTTTATTAACTGGAGGGTGTAAGATTGGCACATTGCAGGTAAGAGGCAGTGTGTAAGGCTACAACAGAGTGACAGTGTCATTATTTTTACCTTTTGTACCAATTTAAATGGAAGAGTCCCAGATTTCTCTGGCTTGGCAGAACTGTGTTTGTTTTGGCTATGTTTTTGGTTTAACGTGCATGACTATTTAATATTATTGACAGTATTGATCATTATCAGTTTCAATGCTGAAAAGATTCTCCTTAAATGTTCTGCAAACCCCAACCACCCACACACGTCTCTCACCAACAGACCTCACACTTCTCACCAATTCCCCATCATCACTTGCGTTCCCAAACCTCTCAATCTGTCATACACATACTCATGTGCTTTGTCACACTGCCAAGTCACAATTTGCACTCCCCAGTCCCTGCCACACTCCAAGGCATACTTCCAACTCACACCTTATGCTCCCCAATTCCTCCTGCAGCGTACAGTGCTTCATTCTTTCATGCTACTTCTGTATCTTGCATGCTTTCTCCCATTCTATCACACTCTTCACTCATCTTTTCTCCCAATCTGCAGCTCACTGCCTCTTTGCGGCCAACCGCTCCCTCTCTGCTTTTTGGCCCACTGTTTCCCCTGAGCCCACGCTCACCTCTAGTTTCTGTACTTCCACTGTCTCTCTGATTTCTGGCCCGCTGCTCCCTCTCTGATGTCTGGCCACCACCCCATTGCTTCCTCTCTGCTCTCTTTCCCACTGCTTCCCCCACTGCTCTGACTCTTCTTTCTTGCCTACCACTGCACATTTCATCCCCCTCTCTCTCATGTCCTTCTCATATCGTGACCATTTTAACAAATTGTAGAAATGCATATTTGGGTGCAGATCCTCAAAAATGGGGCATCTAAAAAAGAGCAGAGCATGTGCTATTTTTAGATAACCATTTTTTTGGAAATTAACAGACACCTTATTCTCAAAGGTGACCTCTGTTTTTCCACAGGATTGAGCTATGGCACAAATTATATGTTGGCCACTGGCCAGCCACCTTGATTACGTTTATGTCAAAAGCGCTCCCCCGACAACGTCCTACAGGCTTCCAGCGCATTTCACAATGATGAGCCTGCCCCTGTAAAATGCGACCTAAATAACACATTTCCATCCTATATGAGGTGCAGAAATGCAAGTGAATTGGGTTAATAACTCTGTTGTCACAAAATAAAAGTATGACCAGGTCAGGAAGACCCTGTCATGCAGTGGAACCCACTGTGTGCCTACTCGAAGCAGGCACATAGGGTTTCCTACGATTTCTGCACATTTAAAAATGTATCTTGGTGCAGACACAGACCCTGATTTGGCAAAGGGGTGACAAAGGCCATCTGAATGGGCGCATCACATATGCAGCCATTCAAATGCCATAGTAGATTGGGTTGCTCTTTTTCTGGAAAAAGTGATGAGATGCAATTCTTGCATCAAACAAGTTTTTGAAAATCTGAACTTTTTTGCATTTTTCTTTGTTAAAACTGCTGTTTTTAGCAGCATTTTGTGGGATCCCAAAATCACTATAAGATGGAGGGTCTGAATAAAGAACAGCATTTGTAAAGAACAAAACCTATTATCTCAGAATCATGCAATATTCCAATGATCTACCCCTGGTTGCATTCCCCCATCCTACCCTCCATGTTCGTATCCAATGCATCTTCCTCCCACCACTCTTTCATCTTGCTGTCTACCCTTTTGCTTCCCCCACACAATTCAGGTACCACATAGACATTTCTCCCAGGTTATCTGAAAATCTACCCCCTGTCTCTAGCCCTATACATCAATCTCTCATACAAGGCTACTTTGACCATTTCTCGTTACCATGGATTCACTGATGGAGTTTTGGTTGACTTCCAGAGCCATAAGATTATCTGCTTTGCCACCATCATCAATGTGCATAACCACTTCTCATCTTCTTTAACTATTTTTGGTACCAATGACATGTCCTGCAGTATGCACAGCCTTGGGTTCATTTGAGCTCTCCATCTTAAGATACTCTTCGCCCTCTCCCATACTCTGAGGCAGTAGCCCTACAACCCTGGGCAGTAATGCAAAATGTGCACTAGGTCACCTCCATTTATCCCATATCTCCAGCACCAGTTGTCCTGTGCTAATCGAGCTGCCCCCAGTCTATCTGGGGTCCAATACCATCCCTGTATACTCTTAAAATATATTAGCTTCAACCATAAGTCTATGGTCATTTCATCTAAAACCATTGCATCTAATGCCATTCCATTGAAATGTTTCCATCTAAAAGATTTCCATCTGATGCATTTTTCTTCTTCTTTTTTAATTTTTTTTTGTGGGGGGGTCCCCCCAAGCCCCTGTTCTTTACCCTTTAAAATGCACCTGAATAAAAAAGAACCCTTTACCCTCCAAAAACATGCATTAGATGGACATTTTTTAGATGGAAAATTGTTGATGGCATGGAACTAGATGGAATGGGTTTAGATGAATTGACTAGATACCACTTCAACCTTGCCACTGTCACCCCGTTCTCAAAGCTGTGAAAGATACTGTGGATCATCTCCTGAGAGAATTGCTCACCCAATAACTTCTGCCACTTGTCCACTACTCCCTTCCTGACACTGTTCATGTACAAAGAGTCTATCATCTTCGTGTACAGTCTTCCCAACAAGAGCCTTGCCACAACTCCATCTCACTACTAATGCAATGAGTGGTTAGCTGCCTATCTCCCCTTGGCCTCTGCCTGAGGCTCTTCTGCAGGCAATGTATCAGCTGCCTATGCCTCCACCCTTCCTCCGGTCCCAACTCTCTATGGGTCTGTATATCGTGGTATGAAATGCAGCTATTCCCTGACAGAATGTCCCTCTCTTGTTTTATCCCTGCATTCTCCCAGTTCTTCCAGTGGACCTGTTTCCCCCTGTCCTTATTTTCCTGTTATGCCAGATTGGGCCCTCCAGATGCCAGTACCCATCTGACTGGAGCCAGGTGTGAGCTCTTTCCTATGCTGTTATATTTGTATCGAGTATTACATGGCTCCATCTCCCCCTCAGCCCCAAAGATGACCCTCAGCTGTTTCTTCTTCGCAATCTACTGATCCCACCACACCCATTTTGGTTGTTGCACCTCTGCTTGGAAGAATTCTACCACTTAGTATAGTTGTTGAGCTACATAATATCCATCCATCCCGGGCAACCGAAGCCCCCCTGCCGTTGCTAGTGCATACATCTTGTCTGTCTTCAGCCACAGCATCCTGCTTCCCCTCACAAATGATTTAATACCCTGCATAATATTTTTTCATCAGGCTCGCTGGTACTCACAGGAGTAGCATACGGAATACGCAATTCAGCGGGGTGGCCGTCACCATTTTAACTATCTTGGTCTGCATCCAAATGGACAAATTCAACCCTGCTCACCTCTTGCATTCCCCTTCGTGCTTTCCCCCTTGCTAGCTCCACATTGTCCCGTATCATGTTCTCCAGGCCCTTGCTTAAAAATATTCCTACGTACTTAAGCCGTTTCTGCACCCACCTTACTGGAGCCTCCTGTACGCGCCCCTATAATTGTTTTCATTTAAAGGCATTGCCTCATATTTCTCCCAGTTGATTTTATATTCGTGGAAGGATGAGAAGACTCCCACCATTCTCATCAGTTCCTCCTCTGACACCTCTGGGCCTGACATTGTCAGCAAGATATCACCCACAAATAAGAGCACCTTCTGCTCTCCCACTGGTGACTCTAGCCCCTTGATATTCGGGTTCATTTGATTTTATTTTATTTTATTTATAAAGCGCAAAAAACCAGGCCCAGAGGCAACCGGGCGCATACTCTTAAACATGTTACAAAAAGCAGTAGTTACAGTGAGTTACAAAAATATACAGCATATATACATGTACCGAAGGGTACCATTAACAGCGTATAATACAGGGACAGAGCAGAGAGAAAATGTATATTCAGTCCTGTACCCCACATGGAGTCTGGACTGTGTCAAGGTCTCATGAGTCTTGGGAGAGCAGCCATGTTTTAGCATTGTTCTTGAAGGAGTGGAATGATAGTTCAATTCTGATAGGTGTGGGCAAGGTGTTCCAGAGTTTGGAGGCCAGGACGGGGAAGCTCACCCCACCAGCTTTTTGGAGTTTGCATCTAGGCACGATGAGGCTGTGAGTTTGGGCTGCTCTGGTAGGTCGAGTGGAGGTGTGGCGTTGTTGTTCAGACATTTGAGAGTCAAAGCTAGGGTTTTCAGGGCAATACTTTGTTTTACTGGGAGCCAGCGTAAGTCCAATCTGACGGAGGAGATATGAGAGCGTCTCGGGATGTTTAAGGCTGTCCTTAAGGCATTATTTTGTACAGTTTGCAATTTATTAAGGTTAGACTGACTGGTCCCTAGCTAGAGAGCACTACAGTAGTCTATTTTGGCTATAACAAGAGTTCTGGCGAGTGTGATACAGTTGGTGGAGTTTAGGAAGGGTCTACAGGCAGTGATAAGTTTGCAGGTATAGGCCGAAGCTGACCTAACTGCATTTATTTGTCTGTTCAGAGAAAGCGAGGAGTCAAGATAGACCCCTAGCGTCTTAGTATCCTTGGAGACTTTAATGTCATTGCCGTCAATAATGAAGGACTTGTAGGTTTGGTCTAGTTTGTTGAGCCGATGATTTGATACTAAAAGTAAGAACTCAGTCTTATCATCGTTAAGGCAAAGTTCGTGCTGTGCCATCCAGGCCTGGGTGACCGAGTAAACATCGTTAAGGGCTTTGGTGTCAGCTGTGTAGTCTCCTGTGATAGGGATGAGTATCTGGGTGTCGTCCGCGTAGTTAGTGTAGGAGACACCCAGATAGTCAAGCACATCGAAGAGGGGCTTGGTGAATACGTTATACAACGTAGGGGATACACACGAGCCTTGAGGAACACCACAGTGAATAGGGGAGGGATCCGCTGATGCCAGCGGTGAGAAGACCCTCATGGATCTATTGCTTAGGAATGAGTGGATGCAGGCATTGGCAGAGTTGGAGAAGTGGGCTGCGGATTTGAGATGCTGGCAGAGTATTTGGTGGTTGACCAGATCAAAAGCCGCTGAGAGATCGAGGAGAAGGAGAAGAGCTAGCTTCCCATTGTCCTTCAGTGACTCCATCTGAGTTTTCAAGTCGATCAGAGCTGACTCCGTGCCATGTTTAGGGCGGAACCCTGATTGTCTTAAGCCCAGGAGATTGTTTAGTTCGAGGTAATCCTGAATCTGCAGGTAGGCTGCGCGGTCCAGGATCTTGAGCAGGAATGGGACTGTAGTGATAGGTCTGAGGTTAGTTGGGATATTAGGGTCAAGGGAGGGTTTTTTGAGGAGTGGGATAACCCATGCATCCTTTAGGTTGTCGGGGACAATACCCGTCTTGAAAGAAGCATTTATGAATGCTGTAATGAACGGGGCTAGCTCACGAGATGCTTCCTTGATAATAGGTGCTGGGCAGGGGTCGCCTTGGCAATTGGAAGGTTTTAAATTGTTTATGATGTTTTCTACTTCGAGAGTAGTGAGTGGTGAGAAGGAGAAAGGTTTATGCGGATAGTTTAAATGTGTATTAATTGTAGATGTGGCGGTGGTTGGTCAAGCTGTAGGGATTTCTGTTTGTCCCTGATTTTAGATTGGAGGGTAGCAATTTTACCCAGGAGTGCTGACTGAATATTGGTGCACCAAGTGTTGTCTTTGGAGCAAGAGTCAGGGGGGCTGCAGGTGTCTCGAGTTCCTTAAGGATATTAAAGAGTTCCTTAGTATTGGACTGGGCTGACATAATGCGGTTATTATAAGAATCTTTTTTTGCCTGGAGTACAGCTTCTTTATAGTTAAGGGTGGCTATCAGAAGACTGTCCTTGTGGGCGTCGGAGTGGTGACTTCTTCAGCGTGACTGATGTCTGCCAATAATGGCTCCAGTGCCAAAATAAATAGCAGTGGGGAGAGCGGGCATCCTTGCCTCCTCCCACTACTAATTTCAAAAGCCTCTATTTCTGACCCATTATTCCTTACTCCGGCACTGGGATCTTTATATAATAATCGGACCATTGCCACAAACCTGTGGCCTAGGCCAAAGTGTTCCATTACTCTAAACAGATACCCCTATTCCACCGCATCAAACGCTTTGTCAGCATCTAGAGAAAGTGCTATACCGGGTTCAGTCCCTGTCCACTTATGCCATAGTGCATGCAGCAACAGCCTAATATTATCTATCGCTGACCTGCCTGGGACTAACCCTGTTTGTGTCTTGTGGATTCACTTTGGTATGACCTTCTTCAGCCGTGAAGCCAATACTTTGGCAAAGATTTTGATATCCACATTGTTCAGCGATATTGGTCAGTAATTGCTGCAAAGAGGGGATCCCTGTCTGGTTTTGGCTGCACCATTATTAGCACCTTGTTGAAATCCTCTAGGAACTCCCCATGCTCCACCACCTCATTATAAACCTGCGCCAGCTTGGCAGCCAACTTGATTCCCCCACATTGTAAACTCCACTGGTAGACCATGCCCTCCCGGTGACTTCCAACTTTTCATACTCATAATGCTTTTCCATACTTTCTCTCCCTTTATCGGGCCCCCAGCATCACCTGATCCTCTGGCTCTAAGTGCGGTATGGGCAATACATCTAGAAACTGCTGTTCTGATGTCAGGTCATCCGCTGGTTCAGCTGTATAGAGGGCTTTGTAGAAAGCTCGGAATTCCGGTAAGTTCTCCTCGGCCTGCATCACCTGCTTCCTTTTGTCTTTACACTGAATCTGTCTACTCCCCCCTTGCTCTCTTCTTAAGCTAAGCCGCTAACATGCATCTTGCCTTTTAACGTGTTCATTATAAGAGAACTGTGTTTGAAAAAGGGAGAATTCTGCCTTCTGAGTCAAATAGACCTCGTAATTTGTCTTCCTCAATGCCAACAGAGTTCCATCCTTGGGTTCCTTTTCATATTTATGTATTTTATTCCTTCACCTCCCTTTCTAGCCCTGCCAGCTTCTCCTTGTCCCCCTCCTTCTTATTAGCCCACTTCTGAATCAACATCCCCCACAGGTATGCCTTCCCTGCAGCCCATAATGTGTCCGCCCTCCCTGTCCGCCCTCCCTACTGTACCTTCATTGCATGCATAAAAGTCATCTATCATGTCCCTCATCTCTTTTTTTGTCTTTGGGGATCTTCAATAGGCTAATATTCAGCTCCACCTCTTAGACCCTTTATGTTTCACTGCAGCATCTAGCACTAAAAGGACAGGTTCATGAAAAAAAAAGAAATAAATAATAATAATAAAAAAAAAAACGAAAATGATCTAAATTCCCCCAGGAGTATTGCCTGCACGGAAATTGAGGCCCCACTTTCTGTGACACTAAAAATAAGTTCATTCTTGATTGTGTGCGATGTATCCAAGATGTGAATGTATATTTCTTTGCTGTGGGGTTTATTAGTCTCCACATGTCTACTAACCCGTGGTCCGTTGGACCTGCATTAGAAGTTCTCTTTCCCGCTTCAGCCCATCCAGATGCCCATCTGACTTATCAAGGAAGGGCTCCAGGGATAAGTTACAGTCCGCCCCAGTACTATGCAGGCATTGCTCATCTCATGCAGCGTCATAGTAAGGTATGTGAAAAAGGGTTGGTTATCCATTGTGGGTGCATATGCTGGCCCAAACACTTATGTGGGGTCCCCTAAATTCACATTGATCACTGCCAGTCGGCCTTCTCCATCTTCCTGTACCTTACTAACCCTTGTAGATATAGATTTCTTGATAAGAATGGATAGTCTACATTATTTCCCCGCTCCCTGCAACTATAATACACTCCCCACACTCATCCCCAACAAAGCTTTGCGGCCTCCGCCTTTAATAGATGGGTCTGCTGTAACAATTCCACGTCTGCACTCTTTTTAGATATTTAGATATTGTAGCACCTTCTCGTGCCTAAAGAAATGATTAAGACCATTTACATTCAGCGAGATGACATTCAGAGGTCTATCGATCATCGTCCCCACCTATGATTTGCTCTCTGCAGTGGTGTTGCTAGGTCTGGAAAAGACCCGGGATTACGCTAATGTCGGAACTGTTGGGATAGGGGGCTAGTTAGCCTTTTGGCTGTAGCTCCTGAGATTCTATCCGGGGCTACAACCAAAAGATCAGGGGCTATAGCCCCTTAGCCCCCCCCCCCCAGCAACACCTCTGGCTCTCTGACACTCTTGTCTCCTATGACACATTCTGCAGTCTTTCTGGGGTCAGTTGTTGTGACTTCCTTTGATTGCTTCCACCCACTATTTGCAACCCTAAACTTGAACTCCCACAGGTGGTTTGCCCCAGAAATATTTTCTGAATTACTTGCCGAGTAACTTTCTACCTTACCCTACAACCACTGAGGTCTCAGTCTCCCACTCCCCCTTTTCGCCCTCCCCTATACATACTGATGTCACCATGAGTTCCCCTTTATAACATGTTGTGTAACCTCCTCCTCCCCCTCTTCTTACCACACGTTTTCTTAGGGGTGAGGTTTACTTGTCCCCATCAACCCCCCCTGTCCCTCTCCCAGGCATTCCACCTGCTCTAACTTCATCCCCCCTCTGCTACCATACTTGTGCGTATGCCCCAAGATTGCATGTCCATTTTCTCCTCTGCATCTCCCTTCCCCCTCTCCTCTCTGGCCCTTTTCCCCACTGGCTCTTCACAGGGGAGAGTTTATCAGCGACCTGCGTCTGTCACCAATCCGTTTTTTCCTGCACGCTGGTACTCTGTCTGAGGTCCCCCACTTCCTCTCGCCTTGTGTTTCTCCAGTGGCATTCATTTGGTGCATTGCTTCTCCGCTGTGTCTGGTGGATACATGTCCATAGACATTGGTGTCTGCTCCTGCAGGAAGTCCCACAGCGCCTCCGGCTCTCTGAACTCCAGCATCCTCTGCCACATTCTTATCAGCATTGTGGAAAGATCCATCAGTCCATATCCTATATCTAGCTTTCTCAGTTGCAGTCCGAGCATCAGGATTTTCTTCCACGTTTCCATGGTCTCTTTGGAGTAGTCAACTGATATATAGATCTTATGGCCTACCCACATAGTCGGGTTCCCCCTCTTAGCCAGCCCAAGTCTCTGAAGGACCTGTGTGTTATCACAGTAGGCACGCAATGAGTGGCCGTGGTGCTCTTATGTTGCTGCCATTCTTTCTCATGACCTTGTGTGCTCTCTGTATCTCGGTCTACTCAGCTCTAGCTTTAGGGCCATTGGAATCCCTTTCTGTAGAAATGCCACTGGGTCTCCTTCCTCAGCCATCTCTGTAAACCCAAAGAAGCGCACATTGCGTTGTCTGCTTCTATCCTTCAACTCATTGTGTGCTGCTTTCACTTATTTGAGTTGCGTCTGCAATGTATAGATCTTGTCAGTCACCTCTTCCGCTTTCCCAATTCTCTCCTCCAGCTCCATTAGCCTGTACCCCATCCTGCTCATGTCCGTCTTTACTGCCAGCACCTCAATGTGTGTGTCTCTTACTCTGACGTCCATTCCTGCGATGGCCTCGTCCAGTTTTGCAAACTACTGTAGGATCAGATCTAGTTTCAGTGACTCCATCTTCCCTTGCATAAAGGCCACAGTGGTCCCCAAGTCCTGCCGTGCACACTCCATCTTCTTCACTGCTTTACCACCTTTCTCTCCACTTACAGAGACACATCCCTGTCACCTCTTTCCTCGCCACTTCTTTGATCTCTCAGCGCTCTTGATCAATCACAGCTTTGTGCCCGCAATCTCCACCCCATCTGGGCTGTTGTCAATATTCAGGTTTGTCTCATCTGGAGACAGATATCCTCCGAGCTGTATATTGTCCTGTCAGAGCAGCCCCTGTGAAATGGGCTGCCGTTATTTCAGGCACTCACTCATAAACCTCACTTGATCCTCCTGGGTCGATGGCCTTGCGGGTGGCTATACCGTAGAAGTGGGGAAAATTGAGACCCTCTGGCTAGCTCCAGTCTCATGCTCATACTGGCCGCCACTAGATCCAGCACTTGGTCGCAACTTGCCTTCAATGCCTGGTTCATACTGTGGGGGAATTCCGTGCTCAGCCAAGTAACTTCACTGTTGCTCTCCGAGGCACTTTGTGCTGGTCAATACCCCATCCTTGCTGTAGTTCGCCACTGCATATTTCTTTCAGCTTCTTTGCTCACTTAATTATATATTGTTCCTTCAAAGTCCATCTGCACCGGTATCCCGGCAGAACAGCCAGCCCTTCTCTGTTGTTCCTTCTACAGACCCGTTCGTCTTACAGCCCAGTAGCTTTTCCTTCCCCGCCCCCTTCTGGCACCCCTGATTGCATTTTCTGCAGCTGTCCTGCACAAGTCGGCTCTGTTTCCCCAATGCTGGGCTAAAACCGATGGGTTAAGGCTGCGTTTGGGTTATCCGCTCCAAGAATGAAGCTGCCTTCAGGGAGTGCTGCCTCCGTTCTCTCAGGGTGAGAGGCTGTCAAACAACTTTCTCCCACCAATAATGGCTGGAATTTCTATGCCTGCTGCATAACATTTTGTGAGTTCGGCTGCCGGGGACTGAAGCCTTTATTGTCCATGGAACTGTTCTGGATTCCTAGCATTTCCTAGCCAGAGTATGTGTGATAATTCCTGCAAGCGCACTTCTCACAGGCATTGTATATATCTCTGGTGGGGCTATCTGCTCATGAGCTCCCATTACACTCAGCAGCATCGGCTTCAGGTGCCGGCTCGCTTTACTGTTGTGGCCGTTGCAGCTGCCTTCTCCTTGTGTTTGTGTACACCTTCTCCTCTCTCATGTCTTCATCCTCCTCTGTGGTGAACCTCTTCCCAGAGGGCTGGCCCTCCACATTACCACAATACTGAAGGGGTGCTCATAATTCTCTTCCACCGCCGTTTCCCTTCGTCCCCACAGGGCAGCCACACCTTTTCTGCCTGCCACCTCCGCGGCCGCTTCAGCACTGCGAACCCCACCGGGCACTGCTCACCAGCGATCCTCCAGTGATACCTTCTTGCTGTGCGATCTTCGCATCCTTACCCCCAGTTCAGACATCTGTACCCAACTCACAGATGCGTTTGCCTAGTAACTAACGCTTTCTTTCAAGTTCCCCCATATATCCATCAAGTCCTGCAAGTAATCGCTGTGTAACCAATAATCTTGTAAATTTACCTGCACATCCATCAAGTGTTGAAAGAAATCTTTGTAGTTGTATTCTTAAGTAATCTGTAAGTAATCTTGTAACCTACGCTGTGATACATCAGGGTCTGGGCGTACAACCAAATGCAACAAATAAATAAATCAATCTGCCGGATCACTCACGCTCTGCTCCTCGTGCCCTCCTGGATGATTATTTGCTCCAGCGATCTTCATCTGCCAATTTCATCCACGCTGCTGTTTCTTGTTCCGGTTCTCCCAGGTCTCTTCAACTTATATTGTTAGCGCCATTCTGCTCACCAGGACCTCATAGATCCTTAAATCCATGTATTTCTTGTGGACCATTTCTTTTAGAGGGTATCCGTCTGAGGAAAGGGAAGGGGGATCAGGAGCTCCGCTGTTGGATGTCCCCTTTTAATCCATCTAAAACAGAAGTTCTTTTCTTCCCTGCTTCCTCCATTTCCCCCTCCCTTATCCCTCTCCTTCCTTTCCACCTACCCACTCCTTTTCTACCCACCTGCACGAAAACTTGTTTTTTCTCTTTACCCCTGCTTCTTGTTTTCCCTTCACATGTCTTCTACTACCTGCTCATGCCATTATACCCTCTTCAATAGCCATTGTGCCCGTCCTTACCTCTCTTTTCACCCTATTAAGCTTCTTCTTTCCTATCTGGTCTTCTCTCACATTGGCTATTGGTTTGCTCTTCTTCTTGGTCTTCCTGCTTCTCACCTTACCCCCGCCTTCAATCTGTGTATAATGTATCTGTTGTCTTCTTTTTTCCCTCCCTACTTGTTCTTCGTCTACGTTCTTTATCTCTTCTTCCTTTTGAATCTCGTCTTTTCCATTTTCTTTCCATTATTTTCAAGTCTATCCATGGTCTCACCCTCCCACCCCCGCTCTTTCTCACTAATTTCCCACTAGTTCTTGGCCCGTGCATTACCCTCCCAGGACCAATTCCTTCTCTCTGTCCCCAAACCACCCTGTGCTTCTTCATGTTTTAGTTCTTTTGCCGTGCTTGCCCCAAGCATTGGAACTCCCTCCCTCTATCCGTTCTTCTATCTTGCTCTGTATCTTTCAAACTAATCTAAAGGCAAACCTCCTAGCTCAGCTTTACAAATAACAGCTGTGTTTTCACCCCTTTCTTCCTAAAATGTACTTGTCATTTTTGATTGTACTGATTTTTCTCTTTTGTTCTGTTCAGCGCTTTAGTATAAAGCGCTATGGAAATAAATAAATGCACATATAACACAAATAGAATTTGAGTACTGTGTAATGTCCTTTGGGCTGGCAAATTCCCCTGCTGTATTTCAAAGATTCATAGATCACCCCTTTGCTGACCTCCTTTTCTATACAATTAGCATTTACATGGATGACATATTGGCATTCTCCCTGGTTCACGAACAGCATAACCAACATGTTGAGGAGTTTTTACGGTGGTTGAAAGAAAATCACCTAAGGATGGTACCACCATAGATTGACAGAAGGAGGAAGTGGTAAGGAAATGGAACACTCCTTGGAACATTTGTATTTGTATTAATTTGAAGAACAGGGATGTCAATTTCAATCTGAAATTGCTTACAATAACAGATGGCAGAGGCATTCCCATGAAGGCTGCCTGCACAAAAGCATAAAGATGAGAGCAAGTGCTGAGCCAGTTTGAGAATGTGTAAAATTACAACATATACTAGGGACAAACCAAACCAAAGAAATGTATACAAGAACATAGGTGACTTACAAAGGTAACATTAACCTAAGGAAGCAAGTACTTCAAAGTAAAGAGGAATACTTAAATGCACAAAATTGCATTATTAAGAGCCAATGGTGGCAGTGGTGGGATCAGGTAAGGGGGAGGGGGGGAGGACAGGGGTTGCTCCCTCTTTAGCAAGTGAGTTAATTTCAGCCCAGCTTTAAAGAGATCCACAATTGGGCTGGCTTTGATTGTTATGGGCAGTGGTTTCCAGTGGAGCGAAGCAAGTAAGGAGAAAGAGTAGAAGCAAGAGGAGGCAAAAGGAGCGTATGGGTGGTGAGTTTGAGTGCTTTGGAGGATCGGAGGGAAAGAGATGGTGAGTAAACTGAGAAAGAATCAGACAGGCAGTGAGGAGCAAGACCATTGATAGCTTTGGAGACTAGTAGAAGGAACTTGAAAAGAGAGCGGTTGTGTATGGAGAGCCAACCAACATGCTGTTGGCAGGTAGAAGTGGAGGAGGAATGAGGTAGGTTGTGGAGAGTCTGGGTAGGCAAGTTGAGGTCTTTGTCTAGAGGGAGGAAGGAGAAAAAGTAGGCTTGAGCAGTAATCAAGTGTTCTGGGCACATGAGTGGAAGTTAGTGATTTTGTAGAGTGATTTGTAAAAAAAAGAATGCATATTCCAAATGTTGAGGAGGTTGATACGCACAGCAAAGGCAGTGCTAATGATTAATTGTTGCAGTCATAGGTTGCTAACAAAGAGGACCCCAAGATTGTACTTCTTGAGTGAGGGAGCCAAAAGGTCAGGCAGGAAGGAGAAAAGAGAGGGGAGGGCAGGCATGTCATTGCAAGCTGGGAGAAAGATGACTTCTGTTTTTGAAGAGTTCCGCATGGAGAAACCATGCAGTGACTAATTGCAGTGGGACAGTCCACAATCGTTTCATAGATTGCTGGGGTGAAGTAGGGAAAATTGACAAACAATTGAGGGTCATTAGCAAAAAGGTAATAGCAAAAAACACCATTCTCCTAAGCAGAGGTATGGAGGGTAAAGGACTGATCCTTCAGGGCGCCAACAGAGAGGGTGATGGGGTCATAGGTTTGCGATTTCCAATAGATTTTAAAGGATTTATCTTTCAGGTAGCAGGCAATCCAGGCAAGAACCGATTTGTGAAACACAAAGTCCTTGAGAGTGAGGAGGACAGAGGCTTGGTTGACAGTGTCTAAAGCATCAGAAAGGTCCAAATGATGACTATAGAATGTGGTTTCATGTGGTGAGCATTACAGAGAAACTTGTAGACATGCATGAGTTCAGTCTCGGTGGAGTGTTTACCATGGAAGCCAGATTGCAGTGGATCTCCAAGTCCATTAACCTCAAGGTACTTAATGATCTGGTCAAAAGCCACCTGCTCAAGTGAAAGAACTAGGAAATATCGAGGCTCAGTGCCACAAAGGAAATACACCAATCACGGGTTAGAAAGATTTACAGATCTTTTATTACTGTACAGTTTTACAAAATAACACAGATAGCTATCTGGCTCCTAACACCCCGCAATGTGTACCAGCCCGACAGAGAGAGGTGAGAGAGTGCTGGACATCTAAACGTTCATACTTTTATACAATTTCGTGTAATATTGTCCAGCCTATCTTCATGTTAATGATTTGCGGTCTAGAGTTTGTGCCTAGTTCACATACAGATCATACAAAATTATGAAAGGGATTGCATAGGTTTGCATTTCCATAGAGATAAAATGGTGATGTATGTTCTCAAATTCTGCAGTGAGCCTTATTCTATATTCTTGCACAATGTAGTTCGGCCTGTGTCTACGCTCGAGGTTTGTTCTACATTGTCCCCAATGTGTACTCACGGATGAGTCTTGTGATTGCAGACAACACTTAAACAACAGTTCAATTGCAGTGCAAGGCCTCATTGCCTAGTCTAAACAGTCGGCTCTTGGACAGGCTAAACATTAACAGAACTCAAAGGTCAGGAAGCCTAGTTGCAAGTTGAAAACATAATCCACCATTTTAGAACAAAGAAGCATACGGGTAGAAATCAAAATGGCAGATGAATCTTAACATGGCAGCGAAGTCAACTCAAAATCGGAACTTTGCAACGCGGTTTTCCTCGTAGAGCGACTAGGCTTAGGCCAATATAAATATAAAGGAGGCACTATACATTTACCGTTTAACAAACCCTCCTTGTGGCCTAAGGCAAGAGCTTTACTAAAAATAGTCGCTTTACTCGTAACTCCACATTTCAATGTCCATACATCCTAAATCACATTCATCAGATATATCATTCGCCATTAGATCTTTGACAGTAAATCCTTCATCACGAATACATTGGTCATCTTCTCAGGTGTGTGCGCTTTCAGTTCTAATGTTACAACAGTTTGCGCACAACATCCCCCTAACATCGAACATATGGCAGGAAGACATTGTATGCAACAACAACAGAACAACAGAATGCCAAGGATTACCATTAAGACTGAGAGAAGCTTCCATCTCCAAAAATGTAAAGAATCCCAGAACCAAGTACTAAAGAGTTTCCCTCGGAGCTCAGGACGTGGAGATTTTGTATTGCCTTGAATATGGTCGGGGAGGAATGAGGTCCGAAAGCGCAGCAAGCGGACCCCACCAATTTGCATACTCCACCACGCTCAGCCAGGATGACGTCTAACGCCATCCGGTTCTGAAGAGCCACTAATCTAATTGCTTTTTGTTATAGAGTCATATTGTAGAGTATGTCAGTGGTCCGGTTGATGGTTCTCTCCAGTACTCTTGCCAGTCTCCTAATATCCTCAGAATTCATAATCTGTCCCCAAAATGGTACAAAGGATTTTACTACATCACCCAAGACTTGTGAAGGAGTATCACCAATCTTGTCCCGCCTTAGACGAGCCCTAGAGATCTCAGTGGTACTAGCTACATATACCCCTGGTAGCAGGATACCCAAATAACAAGTTCCCTGCCAATCAATAGGTAGCCACGGATAAGCTTCATTACCGCAAACAAAGAATACAGACTCACCTACATACAAAGGTTTGTCTTCACTGGTCAAGTTTTCAACATTGGTACAACCCTCGAATTCGCCCATTGACTGAGTACCATTACTTTGTATGCAGAAATAGACAGACGTGGGACTATGATTGATAGTGTAAGAAGGTGGCCTGGCATCCCGGTTGCCTACAGGAGCCATTCTGAAAGAAACCAGAGATTGGAAAGGTCGAGATAGTCTATCGGAAGACCTAATAGAAGCAACATTAAGCTTGCTCCCATTTGCAAAAACTGCATCTCAGAGGCGTCAGGACTCGCCTTTCAAAATCATTCAAATTAGTTCTGTCAAAGTTCCCTGAGATGCTATCATTCCAACGACCAAAGAATTGTGCCTTTAGAGAGGCGTAACATGCAGTAGTTAAAGGCAAAGGATGAATATACCAATCCAACCCTTTTTCCCATGCTGTGGCAAATGCGAACAGATCCAACAATTTGTTCCATTCAGAATTGCATTCATTATTAGCAGAAATGTGTTGTTGTGATAGCTTTGTCTGTGTTGCGAGTCCCTAGGGGATAGAGTGTGCAAGTGCACGAAAGGTGTAGATATAGTGGGAACATTCGCACTAGGCAAACATTTTCAAGTGGACGCACTTCTTCTATATACTTAAACACAAAAGCAATCAATATTGTAAGACTGTTTAACACAATTACAAGAAAACATTGGGCCTCATTACGAGTCCGGCGGCAACCAGCCGGTTTTTCCGGCTCGGTTACCGCGGACTAGTATTACCATTCCGCCTCTGTGACTCCCGGAATTACCAGGGCATTACGACCCTGGTGTCCTGGGAATTCCGGAGGCGGAATTCGGTAAATCCCCATTCCCATTGAGTCCCAGAGGACTCAATGGGAATGGGGAAGTGGAAACACTGGCACCATCTCGTGATGGTGCTGGTGTTTACACGTTCGCCTGCAGGCGGGCAGTGTTAAACCCACCAGGTCAGACCTGGTGGGAACCCCACCTCCCGCCTGCAGGACTAGAGATAGGGCGGTCTGGAATTAACAGTGGCGGCGGGTTTACCGCCACTCTTATTTCTGGATTGCCCGACCCCATAATGAGGCCCAATACGTCCTCACGGACCATGTATTTGATTGTCCACTGTCTTTGTTGGCCACAGGATTATTTGATTGTTCCACACGAGTAGGGATAACGACAGGCATTGTTCCTCAAAGCTCTTTTCCAAAAAGTTCCTGTGAAAACTCTGTAGTCCGTTTGCTGGTGATCTCCTGATCACGTGGTTTCTTGATTGAAGATAGTCTTTCCCAGTCCCCAGCCACTTGTTTATACTTCAGCACAAAAGTGGCAAAGTCATGCTCGACAATCGTTTCGTGTGAGCAAAGCCGTGCTGTGCAGTAAGTCTAGTGCCGTGGATGCAGATTGTACCTTGTGACTCCTGGTACTGTGTGATCTGCGAACAGTGTGTCGTTGCTTCCTAATGGAAGTGATGAAAAAACAACAGAATCATGCAAGGGTGCAGAAGGATCGGCAGAAGAGCTCGGAGACAAAGCAGCAGTCTCCCCCTGCCCGCGGGCTCAGGAAGTGTCTCCGAAACACCCTCATTGCTGTTTAAGACTGATTGATCGTTGGGAACAGCGCAAGTAGGTTTAATCTTATCTTCTCCGTCATGTGGCAAAGGGAAAGGTATCATCTTGACATACGTAGCGTGGATCCAGTGTCGTTTCCCAACTACTAGTACGGAAGTCTGTGTGGCAAACAGGACCTGGTATGGCCCTCTCCAGCACAGTGTGAGACTGGATGCTCTTTCAAATTATTTCGTGAGCACATTCACCGGGTCAAATTCTGTGAACTGGCCCCTCGTATTTAACTGGGAGGGCTTCTCGCACCTGTTGATAAATCAAATATAGATTTTGAGTTAACCGATCACAGTATTCAGAAAGGAGTAAGTGCTCTACATCTTTTAGGAACCTAGGCTTGGCGAGATTCCAAATGTTAGCTGGCCTCCCCATCACAATCTCATAAGGGGAGAGCCCAGTCCTAGTCTGTGGGGTTGTGCGCATGGACAATAGTGCTATAGGTAAGGCGTCCGGCCATTTCAGATTGGTGCCAGCGCAAACCTTTGCAAGCTTATTTTTCAGAATACCATTGTGACGTTCTACAAGTCCAGCACTTTGAGCTTGTTTAGCTGAATGGAACCGTTTATCGATCTGTAATCCCGCACATACTTGTAGAATAACAGCAGCAATAAAATGTGGACCATTATCTGACCAGATGACCCTTGGCAGACCAAACCTAGGAAATTATTCCTTGAGCATGGATTTAGCTGTTGTCATTGCTGTGGCATCTTTCACAGGGAAGGCTACAACCCATTTACTAAAAGCACAAATCACTTCAAAAGGCACAGAGGATGGACCAAAACTACCCCTCGGTGTCGATGTACCTTTCCACACATTATGCTGCAGACAGACCATACAACTCTGGACAAAACACTCAGCAGTTTTCGGGATGTTAACATTTACCCAGACAGATTCTAACATTTTGCAGATCTTCCTAGCACATATATGAGTGGGACAATGGGCCATTGCAACCATTGCAGTAACATACGCATCTGGTAACATCCATTTTCCCTTTGAATTATCCACCCATTATCCGTCCATTGTTTAGTTTCCTCTAGAGTGGCATCTGTTTGAATATTTCTTCAGGAATCAATCCCTTCATCCATAGAACGCTTCCCTTATAGTATACATATTTGAGTAGAGATCAGTAGCTGTCTGTTTGGCTATCAGGTCTGCAAAAGCGTTCCCTTTCCCTACATCATCTATGATTTTCTGATGTGCCGCACACTACATAATTGCTAATTGAGTGGGAAGTGCAAGCGCTGAGAGTAGCTGAACTTTTAAGGCGCCATATTGGATTTTCGTACCATGTGAGGTCAAGAAACCTTGTTATACCCATAACCTGCCGAAGTTGTGAACCACCCCAAAAGCATACTGGCTATCAGTAAATATATTCACTCTAAGCCCTTCGGAAAGTTCACAAGCTCGAGTCAGTGCAATAATATCTGCAGTCTACGCAGAGTTATGCGAAATTCTCTTGGTTCCCACAATCGTGCTTAGTGTAGTGATGGCATAAGCAGCAGTGGATGTACGATCCAGAAGTTTGAAACAGGAGCCATCACAAAACGGCTCCCCTTGAGGATCGTTCATAGGTGTATCTTTCAAATCAATCCTGCCTTTAGTTTCTTGTTCTGTGGTATAGAGGCAGTCATGTGACATTTCATCACTGCAAGCAATATCTTGCGGAAGAAGTAACAGTTCAGCCGGATTTAATACACAACATCTTTTAATTTGAATATGTGGTGCAAACAAGATCAATTCATATCTCGTTAATCGTGCGGAAGTAAGGTGTTGTGTTTGCGTGCTGTTTAATAAAACGTCTACAGAGTGAGGTACCAACAAGGTTAAAGCATGGCCTAGGACCATACCCTCGCTCTGTTTTACAGACGCAGCAGCAGCAGCGACAGCTCTCAGAAATCTCGGCAAAGCGCGTGCAACAGGATCAAGGGTGGAGGAAAAGTAACTACACGGCCTAGTCTTCCCCCCATGTTCCTGTGTTAACACAGCCAAAGCACATCCATCACGTTCATGCAACTGAAAGGCCTTTTCATTATTTGGTGTGCCCAAAACTGGTGCTGAACACAGTCAGTCTTAAGCAGATCAAAAGTTTTCTGGTGTTCCAAGTTCCACGGTAGTGGCAAAGAAATGCCCTTCTTTGTCAATGCCAACATTGGTTTGATCACTAGTGAGAAATTGGGGATCCACTGTCTACAGTAAGAAGCCATTCCTCTCAAGGCTCTGACTTCCTTCTGTGTATTTGGGACAGACATGCTAGAAATGATCTTAATCCGTTCAGGTGTCAATCTTCTTCCCTCCTTTGAAAGGAGATGGCCTAAATAGGCGACCTCCTGTCGCCAATGCTGAAACTTTTTCAGTGAAGCTTTATGTCCATGTTTTGCTAGATGAATAGCAATAACACAGTGCCCTCCTTGCAAACACTTTCTGAATCTGCAGCTAAAAGAAGATCATCAACATATTGCAGCAATGTACAAGTAGTAGGCGACTCAAGTGTATCGAGCTGCTCTTTCAAAGCCCTACTGTAAATGCTCAGACTCTCTCTGTATCCTTGTGACATACAGGTGAATGTAAACAAGCATCCCCCTAAGGTGAATGCGAACAAGTATCTGTTATCCTCGTGTATAGGAATGCTAAAGAAGGCATTCTTAAGATCCACAACACTAAAATGTGTAGCAGAAGCTGGAATCATCTTTAATATCGTTGTTACATCAGGCATAATTGGGAATTGTGGAGCAACAATTTTATTGATAGTGCGTAAATCGATAATGAAACGGAAAGGAATTGCATTATTCCCTTTCTTATACACAGGTAAAATCAGACTATTGCACAAACTTCCTGCAATTTCTTCAATTACCCCACGATATACAAAATCAGAAACTACACACTTCAAAGCTTGCTCACCGTCAACTGAAATCTTATATTGTGGAATACGTGGCAACTTAACCACAGGTTTCAAAATGATTTTAACAGGCTCAATCTGTAAAATACCAACATCATTGTCATTAATCGCCCACACACACTCTGGGACTTCACTAAATTCCGGCGGCAAAGGTCTAGTCAGGAACTGTCAGGCAAAGAATTGTTGTGGTGAAATCGTCAAACACACTCCATCCGAAGAACAATGAATTACCGCTTTTAATTCTTTCAACAGATTCGACCGCAGCAAATTCTCTCCATAGTTCGTTGTCAAAAGAAAGGGACAGTGATCTGTAAATGGACCCAATGAGATCGGTATTGGCAAAGAAACCGGACTAACCACTGGTGTACCAGAAAACCCTACAGAAACGTTAGTCTGCCCTGACAGTGGAATGTCTGGAACCCATGAATGGTCAATGGAACAGTTGTGTGCTCCTGTATCTACCAAAAATAGATGCTTCCTATTACCCTCCATCATTTCAACGTAGAGACCTTTCTGATTAACGGGAATAGGCGTTGGTTCCAGACCCTGCTTCAGGCTTTCTTAATGAAATAATATATCGTCAAAGGCAAGATCTTCAGATAGATAGGCAGTAGAAGGATTATCAAAAATATTTCTGCTATCTACATTAGTTTGCTGATTATCTTGCAAAAAAGATTGGGAATTTTGAGCAAACTGGCTTCTACCAGGACCCCCTACCCCAGGGCGGCCTCTGTGTCATCTACTCATGACACCATATGTGTTATTTGACCTCTTCTGGAGGATTGGGCATTGTGCTCACCAATGACGTTCTTGTCTGCAATAAGCACATTGGTTTGCGTGTACAGGACCCAACGGTATATTACCTTGTGGAACATACTGTCCTCGAAACTGTGTACTAATCTCTCTAGGCCCTCTAACTATCTGTTGTAACACTACCTTAGTTTTCAGATCTCCTTTTTTCTTTTCAATCCTTTCTCATTATTGACTCTATTCTCATAGTACTAAGCCATATGCAACACTTCGGACTGCGATTTAGCTTGCCAAGCACTCTCGGAAGTCATAATTTGTGACTGGATATCAGGACACAATCCACACACAAATTTGTCCACAATAATCTTTTTCCAGACTCAGTGCTTAAATCCTGTCCGCTAAAATCTGAGAATACTTGTTCGAACCGATTAAAGAATTCAGTAGCACCTTCAGATTTACCTTTGATACAAGCAGTGAGTTTGTCCCAAACAATCCTTCGCTCTGGGATAAAGGTTTTCAATTTTGCTACTATTCTATCAGGTATAGTCAGTATCACCTGTGGTGGTCTTTCACCAGCTTTCCTTTCTCTATCTTCCCTAACCAAACTATCCCATGTGTCACCTAGCCCTGCTGCATCATCTACAGTCCTAATCTGTTTCCATAAATCAGCAGGTAGGAGCACAGAAAACATTTCTATATCAGCCAAAGTGAAAACTGGCGATTGCAAGACCGATTCTATTTCTTTGTAAAACCGTGTCAGATTTTTCATAATGTCTGAAATGAACTGTCTAATAGTATTCACTTCCTATCTTGAAAAGGGGACGTGAACAAACTGTGATACATAATGTGCATCAATATCATAAGTGGCTACACCTGTTGCGGCATTAGCCGAACATTCAACTTTAGGAACAAATGTCGGGGAACCTCTTTCATAGGCAACTGAGAAGTAGGCAACTCTGAACGCTTACTAAGCAACAGAGCTAAATTGAGCAATAGAGCGGTGGAAGCAGTGTCGGATGAAAAAGCTCTCTTATAGATATTCAATAATTCTGCGGGACAACAAATATTTCTTGTTATACATTCATCCTGGAGGTATTCTACCTTTACCTGTATCACTTTCCTCTGCATTTCTGGAGTATGCTGACTAAACGTGTCATATACTTCTACGGGAGATATCGACATATCTGAAATCCATCTCAGTGCATCTCTTGTGCAAATTCACGTTTCTTCACTCATCGACTTACAAAGAGGAAGGAACTGTTTCAGTACATAAAAAGCATCCAAACTATCACCATCTATTTCATCATTCCGTAACTTTTCTAACTTCCTTCGAAACTCAAAAACCCTCTCGACATGCTTATGTACTTTCTCCACAGTATCTCTTGAATAAGCTAAAACATTCAAATCCCTCAACCCTTGTTGGGATATCTACATGGTTCAGTCTGTTCCACATTACAGTTAAATGGATTCCCATCCCTTTGATAAAGACATTTTGCACAGGAAGACTTTCTAGATTAGAGAGTGTGGCTAGAACATCAGAATGTTCACCTCTCTCTATGCATTGTCTAGCCCATGCATTCAAGTCTATCTTTCTCTCTTTAGAAACTGTATTGCGAGTTACAATTTTTGATTCACCACTCACTCCTCTATCAACTACAAGCGGAGCAGACCACTTGGAAAAGAAAGTGTAGATAAATCCTGTACAATAGGCAGTGGAGGTACTATTACTGGGGCCAAAGACTAATCTTCTGGAACCACAACAGCTGGCAAAGGTGGAGGTACAGGTGGAGGAACAACGATGGCAAACAGAGCAACACTGGCGGCAGAGGAGCAATAGGAGGTACGACAGGATGAGCAGGAATCGCTATGGGAGGAGGGACGACAGCAGGAAGAGGTAAGACAGCAGGAATAGGTACCTAAGGAGGTGGTGCAGTATCACCAGGCCTACGTTCATTTAAGAGTTTATCCATTAGTTCATCTGATACATGGAAATCTTTAGACGGATATATTTTCTGTATGCTAAGTTGAAAAGCCCTATCCATGTTTCTATCAGACTCTTGACTGTTTCTGTTGATCATATAATAATGCCTTTTTGGCATTCGACATATGTCGACGTGCATGTTTCTCTTTAATTTTTAGCTGCTGCATAGCTTCTTTTTTCCAATTTTGTATTAGTTTGAATGCTGCAGGTCTAGCTTTTTACTTTAGCAATATAGACTCTAAATCCTCTATACAGGAAATCTCAAAGCTACCATTGATTGGCCACTGAAGTTCGGAAGCATGTCTAGTTTGTCTGTGCCAAATATCATTAAATACTACACTACCAATGCCGTACTTACAGTACATAGTACATGCCGGCGACCCCTCCTGTGGTGCTGGACAGCCAAATTCCTAAGAGTGTCTGTCTCTGCGGAATAACGCCCTGAAAAAGGCAGACAATTTCCCAGGCATGTCAGATTACTGGTGTTACCTGGCAACGATTGTGCTCGCGAGAACAATACTACAATCAAATATCAGCATACTTAGCAATCAGGGCACGACTCACCTGATTCAAAGGACTAAGGGAGGTCCGATCGGATTACTAAGGACAAAAAAGGACCCTCGTGGTTGGTGATTTCAGCAAAACTGCCCGCCTCGATATATGGACCCTCGTCAAGATGCCTTCTCGGACCGCAAGCTCACTGTCCAGGGATCAGGTTGTGCAGTACTGTTGAAGTGTCGTGTCTCATCCAAGAAGGGGCCCACTTTCTCAGTGTCCAATCCCGGTCTGATAGCCGCGTCAACTCTTCGATGAGATGGCATCAATCTTGGGGGTCCCTATTCAGGTGCCATCTGAAAGAACAAGGAAATATCGAGGCTCAGTACCACAAAGGAGATACACCAATCAAGGGCTAGAAAGATTTACAGATCTTTTATTACTGTACAGTTTTACAAAATACCACAGATACCTATCTGTCTCCCAATACCCCGCAATGTGTACCAGCCCAACAAAGAGAGGTGAGAGAGTGCTGGACGTCTAAACATTTGTATTTTTATACAATTTTGTGTAATGTTGTCCAGCTTCTCTTCACGTTAATAATGTGTGGTCTAGAGTTCGTGCCCAGTTCACATACAGATCATACAATATTATGCAAGGGATTACATAGGTTTGCATTTCCATAGAGAAACAATGGCGATGTATTTTCTCAAATCCTGCAGTGAGCCTTATTCTATATTCTTGCACAATGTAGTTCGGCCTGTGTCTACGCTCGAGGTTTGTTCTACATTGTCCCCAATGTGTATTCACGGATGAGTCTTGTGTGCGCAGACAAAACTTAAACAGTTCAATTTCAGTGCAAGGCCTCATTGCCTAGTCTAAACAGTCAGCTCTTGGACAGTCTAAACATTAACAGAACTCAAAGGTCAGGAAGCCTAGTTGCAAGTTGAAAACATAGTCCACCATTTTAGAATGAAGAAGCATAAGGGTAGAAATCAAAATGGCGAATGAATCTTAAAATGGCGGTGAAGTCAACAAAAAATCGGAACTTTGCAACACGATTTTCCTTGTAGAGCGACTAGGCTTAGGCCAATATAAATATAAAGGAGGCACTATACATTTATCGTTTAACACAAGGTCTTTTGAATAATGGAGAAGGTGAGAAACTGGGTGATAGTTTGCTGGGACGTTTGGGAAAGCAGGGGTTTTCTTCAAAGGGAAAAGACAGTTGCAGATTTGAGAGGCAGGGAATAGTCCCGTAAGGGGAGAGAGAGAGAGAGAGAGAGAGAGAGAGAGAGAGAGAGAGAGAGAGAGAGACATGTGAGAGTATCCCAAATTCGAGAGTTTATAGAGGAAAGTGAGTTAGTAAAGTAATTAGCGTAAAGGGAAGAGGCGATGAATATTGTTTTAGGAGGTGTGCACAAAGATTGGAAAGTAGATGAAAGTTTGCTGGGGTAATTGCAAAGGGAGGAGATTAGGTTTGTGAAGTAGGAGATTGTGTCCCAGTGTAGAGGTTAGGGCAGCAACGGAATTTCTGTAGGGTATGACCATGGAAAGTGTCTGTAATTTGTGCCATCATTGTATGTCATGGCCCATGTATGTTTTGAGGGTCTGAAATTCAGAGTTGATCCAATGTTGAGGGTGAGGACAGAAGGATGTGAATGTGCGAGCAGGCTAGTGTTGGTTAAATGGAGTCATAATGCATAGTGAAAGTCGGATAAAGCATGGGCAATGGAAGAGACATGAAAGGGGAAGAGAGAGGAGAGAGGTCCTCACATAATCAAGGCAAGAGGCAAGAGATTCCTGCCTGATTTGCCTTTTAGTCACTGAAGTGGGAGTTGAGGAGTAGACGGTGGAGGGACCGAGATGCTAAAGTGAACAATGGAGTTATCAGTGGGAGAGAGGTGAATGGAGAGCTCAGAGTAGGAGAGTGAATTCGAGAGAAAAACAAGGTCAAGAGAGTTCCAACCAGAATGGGTAGTCAGTTGTGGAGGGGTAAAGGGAGTGGTCAACTAGGAAGGATGTAAGGTAGGTGGCTGCAAAGGGCTTGGGAAGATTAAAGTCCCCCAGCATGCGAATGGGGATGTCAGTAGGGAGTGACTATATGTGAAGGGTCATATCAGGAAAGAAGGAGTTGAGAGGACCAGTGGGTTGATAGAAAGCCAGAACAGTGAGAGTAGTAGGAGGGAGGAGTTGAATTGTGGCCTATTAAAAAAAAGGAGGATTTGATGTCAGATATGGGCAGTGTTGGGGCCTTATTGATAAGGAACCCCCCTACTGCCAGCCTTCCCAACACATCTCAGAGAATGTGAGGAGGTAGCCGAGTCAGTGTGGAGAGCTGTTAGTGTAGCAGAGTCATGAAGGGCGATGTGGTTTCTATGATAGAAAGAAGTAAAAGTTGATGGTAAAAAGAGTTGAAGTGGTCAGTGATGTAGGAAGAATTGTTGCAGGGTGACTCTGCGTTGCAGAGAGTGAAAGAGGTATAGGAGGTAGGGGAGTGGAACAGGTGGCCTGAGATGGGTGAGGGGGATAGATGAGGTTGGAGATCCTGGGAGTGCAGGGGTGTATTATTTTAGGGGTGTGGGTGAAGGGGAGAAGTAGGAAGATTGGGAAACCATAGACTGATACAGAACCTACACCAAATTGAGGCTGAAGGCTATGATAGAAGGGAAGGAGAAAACTGAGTAGAGGGAGGAATTGAGCAAAATCAAGATGCCTGAAGAAGGGTAGAAGAAATAGGTAAGTGAAGACAATGAAGAAAGTGTGAATCCCAGGAAAGAGGCAGGGTAGGTGGGTGAATCGAAAGGGAAGTGGTGGGTGGCTGGCTGAGAAGAAGAGCAGGTGTAAGTTCTGAGTTGGCCTAGAATGGGGCTATATGTAACTAACTAAATCATACCGAAAACAGCAATGTTCATTGGTCATGTGAGGTAAGAGAAGCTCCACATTGAATGGATAATCAATGAGTAGAAGGATCCGTGGAAGGAGAAGTCAGGTAAAGGTTGAGCCTGGTGAAGTCCTTGCTTGAGCAGGGGTTCTGGCTGTCAGCCCCAATCAGCCCAAACAGTGACCTGCTCTTTGCTGCTTTTGGCTCTTGGCTGCAGCCCAGGCTGGATACCCACAGAAGACTAGATAAGGGAGGCAGTGTGTCACATGTTCCTATGGGAGCTAGCCACAATGTTCCAGGTTGCTTCCATAATTGCAGGCAAGTCCTGGGTACTGTATGCCCATGGAGCGTAGTATTGTAGGCAGGACCCTAGGATGGTGCACAGGGTCCGCTGACAAAGTAGGATGTGGCCAAGGGAAAGCAACTTTATTGAAAAAAGAACCTCCTAACAGTCACATGTCCCACTGGGAGCCAGTCACTGTCTTCCAAAAAGCTTCCAGGCTTGAAGGCGGATTCCTGGGTTTTGGGCCAGGGAGCTTCATTTTGTATGCAGGACCTTCAGATAGTACACAGGGTGCTGTTGCCAGAGGAGAACACATATACGATATACAGCACTTTTTAGGCCTAGCAAACGTTTATCTGACTTTTATTCCTCAGATTCCCACTGTATAATTTCACTCACTTGACTTCTCAAGAAAGCAGTCATGTTACAATGGAATACAGAAGCAGAACCCTTTTAACCAGCTGAAAGAACGATTTTCTTGTGGTATACATTGACCCACTTGACGGCATTGCCCTACATCACTGAGCTGCATTTGTGCAAGAAACAGCAACCTTGCTGCGCTGGCCCCTGTGCGTGCCAAGACCTCCACTGCATTTTGGCAGCAACAAAAAAATGGCTGCACCATCCTGTCAGGCACACTTCAGGGAAAATGGAACAAGGGGACACCCTGAAAAAGTATGCCAGTGTGTTCTGAAACCTATCAATGGAATCAAGTGAAAACGCAACGTTGCTTTTCTGCAGAAGCAAAAATCCCTTTCAAAATGAAACATTTTCACCCTTTAAACATGCTGCTTTGAGGCTAATTCAACCTGTTCATTTTGAATCCCCTGTGAATACAAAGGCCCTGTCATGCCCAGGATATTTGACTGTGCTTCACCAAAACCGGGCATAATTCCTGAGTGACATGCCCAGTCAAACCAGCTCTGAGAGAAATCAATAAGCAACTTCATTTTCACTCGCACAGGAACACACATTTATTTCTTTCCAAATGTATCCAGGCTCAGCAGTTCAAAGAGACTTTAACTCTCTGAACCAGGTCATTGGCAAACGTATCTATGCTTTATATAAAACTCCTGCATTCAAAGAAATGACTACAGCTGCAAAGACAGTGTGGGCAGATGAGCGAGCAGCAAACCCAATTTAAAGAAATGCTAGCAGCTTTTTACACATGTGGAAAAATGTGCTTTGCTGACTGAGGAAAAAATGGCCTCTTTAAAAATAAATTGTCAATAAAATCCTGCTTACTTAGCAATGTAAAGGGTTTATGTTAGTGGTGATAATGCACACATAGGCTATCTTCTTTCACAGGTTTGTTTAATTCAGGACCCACAATAAGAAATTAAAGAGTTTAAAACACATGGACTGGATTTTCAAGCTCTCAGAAAAAACAATCATTCCAGTTGCCAGCCATGAAACTTCCACAAGGAAGGGATATGCACCATAAATCCAGGACACGTACGTGAAAATTGCCAGCTTGAAAAACTTTGAATGGGCTAGGACAAAGAAAGTTCAAACATTCATCAGACATTCATCTGTGCTCCAGGCTGTGACAATAGAAGTCAGGGAAACACCAACCTGTCAAGTGTAAGGGGCAATAAAACCTTCAATTAAGATGGGAAACCCCCTTGCCTTGAAGAAAATGACAGTTGCTTGCAGTTGGAGGAAGAAAATAAAAGGATCTAGTAACAATGGACTGCCTTTTGGTTAAAAACACTATTTTATAAAGAAACTTAAGTTTTTTTTTTATCCCTGCAGCAAGAATTAGGTAAAAATGTAAAAAGTTTGCAATTTCAAATCTAATTTTGTGTGCTTTCTTTTAAAACTTGGTAGAACTCATTGCTGCATGGGGAACAGACGTTACAAAATATGACAGATTCCAAGGAAAGTATTAATTTTGAAAACATTACATTTTGTACATGCATCCATGGGGATAATTTACATCTGTGTATAAAATTGTGGAATTTTAGGCCAAATCTTTAATGTGTAAAATTATCAAAATGTATCAGAAAGGGGAAACATGGTCTCACAGACTCGAGAATTGCACTGATCTGTACTGCACACCCCATGTAACCTGTGTGCATAATTTGCCAAGAGATTGAAATTTTAGAAATGTATGTTTTTGTCAAAATCGGATTTTCAGTAAAGTAAATGCAGGAGTTTCTGGACATTGTAAAACTCACCTCATAAACCTGACATCATTCCCTTGGAAATCCAACCAGTTGAGAGCAAGGCGGAGACTAGCACGCCTGCCAATCTAGGCAGTTTAGGGGCGTGTGTAGTTAACCCTGCCCAGCCTCTACCTTGATGATGTCATTTTGTACTATAAATAAGGGTCCCTGACAAGACCCTAAGGACACATTCTTCCTGATTTTCCTGCAGCGACACCCTGTTCCTATTCCATCTATCCAGACTCCAGATCCCTGCTCCAGCAAGGCCTCTAATATCTATATATAAAAAAGGCACTAGTCTCCCATTAACCAGGAGAAAACTCTGGTACTTTTGGAATCCTGATCCAGATTGGCTTGCTGCTACTCAATGCATGCTGCTGCCATACTGCTACCCTGATGCCCTATCTTATCCAGTGACCAGAAGTGCTACCCGGTAACCAGTCCTTGCCCAGCTGATCATGTCCCGCTGATTTTGTCCGGCTGTCCTTTGTTAGACCAGATCCGTGTGGTGACCAGAGCGCTGACTGTCCAAAATCCAAAAACTAAAAAGTGGACTGTGAGTATCAATAGGAACCACAGAAATTCATAGTATACCTTACTTTGCTTTGTCCTATCCCAATCTCTAGCTATCCTATTCTGACCCTGATATCTTGTTGAAATTGTCAGCATTATATGTGAAACCCTGCCTTTGATTCCTAGTGTTAGCGCCGGTTTTCTCTTCATTTTTGTTTTGCTAAAACATAAGCCGGTAGCGATTTTGAATAAATAAATTAATTTTCCATAATGGAAACTGGGTACACCACATGAAGAGTTACAACAGCCGCATAACTGTGGAGATTCACGGGGGCATTCTCTTTTTCTTAGTCATTAAATCCAGCTTAGGTAAAAGTTGCAATCCACTTTAAAGCCATTTTTCTGTTGCCATTTTCCTAAAAATGAACCTCACTAGATCTTGCATAACTCACTCAATTTTCCAGCTAGAGACCTAAATTCACTTCCATATTGTACCTATGATCTACAGCTACTTATTGCTGCAACATGTTTTAAAACCTGCCACTCAAATTCCGAACTGTATGCTCTTGGTTATACATTGCTTGTACTTCTACATGGTTGCTGTAGTGAAGAATAGTATTTGTTTCAAGGTTTTTTTTTTAACCAACTTTATTTTCGTTTTTAACTTGAGACAATGGTTGAGCTTTCGTTACAACATGTGTTAAGAACATTGTTATCAACATGTACCTTTTATTCAACACCCTTACCCCCCCACCCACCCCTCCTTTCCTTTTATTAATTGAACCGATCAAAACCGTGGTTGTAGCCAGAACAATTCCAAGAGGCAACCCCTCGCTATATCTTCTGCTGCCTTTATCTGATATGGATGTTTCTAAGAGCCCGGGGTTTAAAGTATTGATGCTCCCGCTCCCCCACATAGTCCTGGAGTGGGTCCCATATGGCCAAGAATTTCAGATATGACCCTGATTTTGTGGCGCAGATATTTTCCATTGCCATAACTCCCCACACTTTCACCCACCACCATGGAGTTGTAGGGCCCTCCACTGTCTTCCATCGTTGGGCCACTGTCATCCTTGCTGCAGCCAGAAGGTGGGTTATGAGGGCCGCTCTGTTTCCTGAGGCTACATAGTTCCCTTCTGCCGCTGCCCCCAGCAGAATGACTTTCGGGGACCATGGTAGGTCTGCGCCCGTTATGTCCCTGATCAGGCTCAGTATTTCTTTCCAGAATATTTTTATCCTTGGGCACGACCACCACATATGGAACATGTCTCCGCTTTCTCCACACTGACGCCAGCATTCTGGGGGTATGTGGGGATCATTCTGTGTATTCTACTTTGGGATAAGTACCAGCGGTAACATAGTTTGTATGCCGATTCTTTAATTGCCATAGATTTGGATAATTTGTGCGCCCTCCTCCAGATTTTACTCCATTCTTCTTGCGTAATCTCCTCTCCTATGTCCCGCTCCCAATCTTTCATGTACTGGAGGGAGTAGTCTGTTTGCACCTTATCCAGTAGCTTGTATAGTCTAGTGATCCCTTTTTCATGTGTCCCCTCCCGTATTGTCAGTTCTAGGCCTACCGGGGGTCGTAACCCTGCTCTTTTTACCTCTGGGTGTGAGATCCAGTGACGCAATTGAATATATTTGAATCTGTGATTTTCGACGAGGCCAAATCTATGTTTACATCCTTTGAAGGTGAGTGGGGCGTCGTCCTGATACATGTCTTGTAGGGACAATGTGTCTGCTTCGTTCCAGCCTTCCCAGAAACTTTTGTGAAGGCCAGGTGAGAAATCTGGATTATGCGTGATAGGGGATAGTGGGCCCAGACCTAGTTTGACCCCCCTGCTACGGATAGCCTTATCCCAGCTTTGTAGGGTCGTTTTAGTGGTTGCTAATAGGATACCTCCCGTGTCTCTTGCTTTTGTTTTTAGCAATGGTAGCTTACTCAAAGGGATATCTGTCGCAGTCTGTTCTATTTTCCCCCAACCTGGAAGAGGGTCTTTACCCGCCCATTTCAATGCTGGTGCTAATTGGGCTGCTAACACGTATCTCACCATATCCGGGACTCCTTGCCCCCAAGTAGTGTGGGCCGCATCAGGATCCTTTTTTGGATCCTCGGCTTCTTATTTCCCCAGATGAATTTAAACACCGCCTTTTGGAGTTCTAGGATCTGTTTTGGGGGGATGTCCACTGGGGTTGAGCTTACTGCATACTGTACCTTGGGTAGCAAGGTCATTTTTATCGCCGCTATTCTAGCAAACCAGGACAATTCCTGGGCATCCCATCTCTGCAGGTCTTCCTGCAGGCGCTTCCATAGAGGTGTAATGTTTGCCTTGAGCAGATTCTTGACGGTTCTAGTGATATGGATTCCTAGGTATTCGAGGAACTGTTTTTCCCATTTCAGGGGATAATGTTCCTTCAGGCGAGCTATGTCCTCACTACCTTCGGTTATATTCAATGCTTTGGATTTTGAATAGTTTATTGTGAACCCTGATGTCTTTTTGAACTTCTGCAGTTCTGTGATTATTCTGGGTAATGTGTGTCTTGAGTCTGCCATATAAAGCATGATATCATCTGCGTAGAGGGCTAACTTGTTTTGAATCTCCCCGGTGCGCACCCCTCTAATCCCGGGTCTTCCCTAATTCTGCAGGCAAATGGTTCCATTGCCATAGCAAATATGAGCGGGGATAGAGGGAACCCCTGCCGAGTACCCCTTCGGATATTGATTCTTTCGGAGGTGTAACCATTTACCATTAGTTGCATAGATGGATGCTGGTAATTTGCCAGAACCATCTTGGTGAATATCGGTCCACAGCCAAAACCCTCCAATATCAGTTTTAGGTACCTCCAGTCTATGCTGTCGAATGCTTGTGTGGCATCTAATGCGGCGATCGAGAATTTTTGGCCCCCCCTGTCCCGCCAGTCTATTATGTCAATTACGCGCCGGACATTATCCTGAGTATGTCTTCCCCTTATGAAACCTGCCTGGTCTGCGTGTATTATCTTGGGCAGTACTGCTGCCAATCGATTCGCCAGTATTTTCGCATACAGTTTTGCATCTGTGTTGAGGAGAGCTATGGGGCGGTAACTGGTGCATTCTACTGGGTCTTTCCCAGGTTTTAGGGGTAATATCGTGGTCGAGTGTCCCATATCCTTTGAGACTGCTCCCCTATTCCTGATTAGATTGAAGAGGCGAGTGAGGGGGGTTGCCAATTGTGTCTGGAATATTTTGTAAAACCCATTCCCTAGTATGTCGGGGCATTGCCTTTCCCCTGAGTAGTGCTGCTATCGCATCACACACTTCCTGTATTGTGATGGGGTCCCCCAATTTTTCTTTTTGTTGTTCCGATATCTGTGGCAATTTTACGGCTGACAAATATGACTCTTGTTCTGCTGCATTCAGGTTCTCGCTACTCAGCAATTTTTTATGAAAATGGACCATTGTTTCTAGTTTATCCTCTTCTCCCGTCTGCAGTTCCCCTCTACTATTTCTTAGCCGGGTGATATAATTACGCGCCCTCTGTTTGCGTAGTCTGGCTGCCAAGAATTTGCTCACTTTCCCCCGTGTCTGTAATATGATTGTTTCGTGTTTAGCAGTATTTGCGCCGTTCTATCTGCGGTATGGTTTTCTAGTTTGGCTCTGGCCTTTTTAAGGCCTCGCCAAGCTCTGGGCGTCTGCCGGGTTTTATGGAGCTTTTCAGCGTTTTTAACCTCTTCTTCCAATTTGCGCGTGATAAGGGCTCGCTCCCTATAGTATTGCGTAGCTTGTGCTATGAATTCCCCCCTAATTACTGCTTTCCCCGCATCCCACACCACCCTCCAGAAAACCTCTCTGTTGTCATTTTCAAGGAAATAGTTCCCTATGGCTTCTTCCATATGTGCCCTTAGTACAATATCCCTCAGGATTGTTTCATTTAGCCTCCATTGTGGTCTGGGTCTATGTATTGCCCCATGCAGTTCTATGCAGGTCACAACTGGGGTGTGATCGGAGAGGTATTGGACTCCGATTTCTACTTTTTTGACATAGGGGATCAATGTAGTGGACACCAGAATCATGTCTATTCTAGAGTAACCCCTGTGCACTGCTGAGTAGTGTGTGTATTCTCGGGTGTCCGGGTGGAAAAATCACCACATTTCTATCGCATACAAATCTCTGAAGAGCTTTCCAAGGGCCTGTCTGTTTCGCTGATCTGCTGCGGTTGGGGGGAGTGTTTTATCTAATTGCGGGTCCATCACACAATTAAAATCCCCTCCTATTATCACTCGGCCTTCGCACCATCCTCCCAATTTCTGGAGTAATTTAGGGATGTACTGGTCCTGTTTTTCATTGGGGGCGCAGAGTGCTAGTATTGTATACAATTGACCATTAACAGAACCCTTTACCCCCAGGTATCTGCCTTCCTGATCCTTCAGTGTTTGTTGTTTGCGGAAGTCTAAGTCTCTGCTACATAAGATTGTCACCCCTTTTGTTTTTGTTTGGCTTGAGGCGAAAAACTGAAGAGGGTATGTTCTGCTCTGCATCCTTTTTTTTATCTTTCTGGAACAGATGCGTCTCCTGTAGGATCGCTATCTTTGATTGCATGGCTTCCAATCTACCTAAAATCGAACGCCTTTTAGCGGGGGAGTTTAACCCCTGGACATTAATCGAGACAATGTTCACTTCTTCCATTGCTCCCTAGGTGGAGATTGACTGCCTGAGGGTTCCTATGTTCTCGTTCGCTATAGTTTACTCTGCCTGTTCTTGCTTCCGTTTCATACAATCGTGGAGCTGGCTCCTTTTTCTTCCCAGACTTTTGGTTCACTGCTTTCCTGTCCTTCGTTAAAGTTCCCTCCATTACCCACCCCCTCCTCCTTTCCAATCCTGGGGATGCTTGAGGCCTGGGCTCCCAAGGGGCCCCCCGCTGGTCACCGCTGGTCTAGGGCCTCCGACCCTTCCCCAGTTCACAATAGTCAGGAATTTTGTTACCTGACCCTGCTTCCAAGAGTTATAAGCTCCTACCTCCATGCAGGCAGTTCCATTCAGCCGTGCTGTTTTCTCACATTTGGTTAGCACTTTACTCGTTATCCCTGTAATGGGCCGGGTCTGGATCTGTTGGGCCTCTCCGTTCCCGGTCATGAGCCGGCTGTAAGCTTCCGGGTCTTCCTCTCCTCCCTCGTCTTTGCTTTCGCTCCGTTGACCATTCCCATGGTTTGCTAGGCGGGCCATTCATGTGTGGGCATGGGCGCACAGGCGCCTCTGGTTGCTCATCCTCCAGGTGCAGCAACGCCAGGCCCTCCGCACAATTCCTGATTCTCCTCTGTTTTCCTTCCCATTTAAACGACAGGCCAAACGGGTACGTCCATCTATATCGGATTTGCTGTGTTTGTAGGGCCTTCGTAACCGGGTGCATTAGCCTTCTTTTGTGGAGAGTAATCAGGGCCAGGTCCTGGTACAACTGTATACGGGACCCATTAATCGTAAGGTCTCCGTTTGTTCTTGCCACGCGTAGCACCTCCTCTTGAAGACCATACGATGTTATTGCTATCAGGACATCTCTGGGTCTCGATCCCTGTTTGCTGCGTATTGGGCCCACGCGGTGTATCCTGTCAAAGCCGATCGACTCTGGTTGGACATCCGCAAGCAGGCTGCTGAAGCAGAGTTGCATGGTATCTTTTAGGTCCTTGTCCTGTACCGATTCCGCCAGGCCCTTGACCCTAATATTGGATCTCCTTGAGCGATTTTCCAGATCCTCCGCCTGGAGTTCTAAGTTGTTTGTGGCGGTCGCCAACTGGTCCAGTAGCAGGCTATTTTGGTTTGTTTCTTCCGTGACATTCGAGAGGCCCCTTTTGACTATGTCCACTCTTTCACCCATCCCCGCCATTACTTTATTGACCTCCTGGAGGGATGATTTCAGGTCCTCCCTTAATTGTTCCATTTGACTCTGGAAGGCTTTGGTCATTCTAGCCTCCATGCCTTTCAAGCAGTTTAAGAGTTCGTCCTTGTCTGTTGCCATTATGCTAGTTGGGAGGTCCTTTACTGCAGGGGTCGGCTCCGGAGGCGGGGACGGTGATTCTGTGTGTGTTTGTCACCTCTGCCGCCCGCACTTCTCAATTTGCCCTTCCTAGGGTCTCACTGGGGTTTTTGCTCTGGATGTGCCCGTTTTGGATCTGGCGCCCAGCATCTGAGTTGCTCTGCATGGATATTGCTCCTGCGTCGCCGGGTTTCCAGTACCTCGCTCCTATAACTGTATATTGCTGGAATGTGCTGTGTCCTTCCACGTATCTAGAACACGGGGCTTGCTCTCCGCCGTTGTTCACTCCTGGTTGTTTCTAGGCGGGCACACGCCCTGGGAGTGAACCCATGGGCCATCACCTACTTTTCGGGGTAATATGCCACTGCCCCTCTGTCTGTCCGTACTGTTTATGCAGGCCCTGTGTTGTAGTTGTTCTCTTCTGGGTGCTTATTGTTAGGTGGAATTCCGATGGCACACACTGTTGGCAGATGGGCTAGTAGAGATGGGGCAGATTATCGCAGGTGCAAAGTGTGAAGTGCCAAGGCTCATTTGACTGCCATGACTCCGGCCTTCCTCCCAGACCCCCAACGGCCTGGAAGTACCCCGGGGAGCGTGGTATACTGATAACCACAGGTCTTGATTTCCTAGGTGGCTTCAGGAGGGGGGGAGTGATGGACCAAACCCCTCATCCCTGTCAGTTGTTTGTACTCACGGTTGAGCCCTCAGGAGCCTGGGAGTCTGTAGCAGAGTCACCAGGGTGGCAACACTTGGAGCCTTAACTTGCTTCTGGCAGGTCGTGTGATGGACTGGGGTTGTGCTCTGAGGGGGGGTGTCGGGATAGATCGGCGTGGAGTTTGGTCACAGGGGTGTGGCGCGTTCACCGCCACTGGGGGAGGGCTGATTTTGCCAGATTTTGTCTCCCTATGAGGTTTCCCCAGGTAGCAACCTCCAGATGGTTAGCCCCACAGGGTGCTGCAGTGGGTGAGTGGGGGCCCCGGGCGCGCTCCCGCGTCGGCCCAGGCCTGTGTGGGGGCAGTTGCCCTTATGGTAGCTCGGGGGCCTCCACACTTCCCCAGAGGTATGTCCTGTGGGGGGCCTTTAGTGCATCAAAGGGGGCCCAGGTGCGCTCCCGCGTCTACCCGGGCCTGTGTGCAGGCCACAGCACCTTTGTGGTGGTGTAGGAGGACTCCTCGTGGAGATTCTGTGCCAATTAATGTGCATAGGGATTACCCCACATTTAGGGTTACAGTGTATGATATGTGCCAGGTACCTCCTGCTAGATGCGGATGAAGGTGGGCTCTCACTCCTTACTTGTGCCCTGATGGGTGCTGGATGTCGCCAGCGGCGTTCTGTGTGCCCTCTGCCTGCCGGGTGTTTGCTCCTTTGCTCCTCTCTGTGAGCCGCCCACAGGGTTGCAGCCGCTGCCTCGGCACCCTTGTCAGGCCCTCCCAGCCCTGTCTTGTGCCTGCTGAGTGTGAGGAGCAGCCCGTGCCTGGGGACCGCGGGCCGCTGCAAACGCGGTGCCTTGGGGGGTCCGGGTGGATCCACGGTCCCTGTGGTTCGGGGGGTGTATTTGCTTATTGAAGCAAGGAGCGCTGGTAATTGTTTGCTCTTTTGGGGGGCCACGGTCTCGTCAAGCTCCCCGCAGCGGCTCTTAGCTGTCGGATGGTTGGTTGGTTGGCGGCCCGCCCTCGATATGCTGGGTTAGCGCTGAGGGGCCAGCTAGTGCCCGGTCTCCGCAGGGCGCACCTCCGCCTCTTTATTCGGCCCGTTGGAGGAGCCGCCAGTCCCGCTCCGGCACCTGATTGGGTTGGCCATGCAGTCGGGGACAGCTGACGATGGGCCGGGCCGCGGGTACCCAGAGGCTGATGGCGGTCTAAGGGAAGGGGGTGTCACCGCCGCTCTGCGCATTATGGTTCCAGCCGGAGCCCCGAAACCGCGCTCGGATCTTCCCGCTCTGTTGAGTCAGGACGTCCTCGCGGCCCCCATCTTGGTTCCTAGGGGGGGAAGTTTCCATGTGTTTAAAGGGTCGATGGAAGGATCAGGCAGGAGCTCGGGAGAGACGCTTCCTCACTCCATGCGTGTTGGCCACACCCCAAAAAACTACATTATTTCAAGGTTTTTACACACATTCATTCATTTATTCATCCATTTCTGGGTGTAATTTTTAGCATTGCCAGGGTTTCAAATCTGTTTTTGTTGCTTGGGAAGGGAAGGTCCGATTTCAATTCTGTTTTCCATTTGTCATTCCTGATAACGTGCTGTTTCTGTTTATCCATTTAGAATGAATTATTTGTGGGTTGAGGGAACATTGCAGGGGGAAATTATAACTTAAGTGCTATCTTACCTAAAATCAAAGTACTCCCATTTCCTGGTGTTTTGTAGATGTGTCAATAGAAGGCTAAACTGAGTGCATTGCTTATATTCCTTTTGTTCTTATCACCCCATTGGTGATTGCTGCTTCATATTAAAAATAGTATGATTTCTTTTAATTTTCAAATAAATAAATAATATTATATTTTAACAACCAGCCTGGTTCATGGTCCATTCTGACCCGGGGAATTTGAAAAGTGGGTGTGATATGAGTGGTGTACCATCTCAATATTGAATTTAATCTATAAACATAAGCATTTCAATTGTGCGCTGCATACTAGGCTGAGACTAAGGTGTTTGAAATTTTTAACATTCTGATTGAGATTCTTAACATTCCTCTGCTTACATTTGTGTCAACCAGACACACTGGATACATTCATTGTTTAGGTGGTTCCATGTTCTTTTGCTGCCAGTAATTTCTTAATGGTACTTTACCACAAAGTTATTACTTTGACGTTTTCCATCAAGTTTTTCTTTCTTTTTTCAATTTGATGGGTCGCCCACCCACCATCCCCCTTTGTTACTGCCCTTACCACAAACCCCCAACCCCTTTTTACTCCTTTCCACACAATTCCCTGAACAATTACATGAACATTTGAAGTACTTACTTCATGGTAAAGTACCACAAAGTAATTACTGTCGGCAAAAGAACACAATACTTTTGAGGCTGATGCCTCAGATTTGGCTGTGGAAGTAATTCTGAAACAAAAGCAAGACAATGGAGACAAAAATCTATTGGTCTGTCTTTCATTGACTTCAACAAACAGTGAAAAGGACTTTACTGTCCTGGAGATGGAGCTATTGGCAATTAGACATGCCTGCAAAGACTGGCATGATCTGCTCTTAGGAGTTTATCATAGTGTGGAAAAATGCATTGACCATAGACAAAACCTTCTGAGTTCCCCAACCTTTTGAGTGTAGAAACAGTCGATAAACATGCTGCACATTTTTTTTTGCTGCATATGATATCTGACTGACCTGCATTCCCTGGACCTGCAATACAGTGACCATCATCCCGTCCAAAACAAAAGGCAATCTACCTGATTAGTCTATCAGCACCATAGAAGTGCTTCTACAAGGAAATACATGTATATATTCGCAGTCCAATTTACTTGAATTGGTATGCCTATACACACTGTTAGGAATCAACAAGACCACCCAACGATTCGTGATTCAATAACATTCCAGCTGAAAAGCAGCTTTTCCTTTAGGGAACACCATCTAATATTGCCTATGCACAAGCTACAGCAACAAGTCTTATATGTTTGCCATGACATCCTACCCACTAGACACCATGGCATTGTAACCACTTAATAGATGACACATCAATACCTTGGTGGTGAAAATAGACATACCAGTCTAGCTTCCTGCATTGTGTATGCTCTGATCAAGCATCCCACATCTCTCCAGGTGTGAAAGCTACTACAAACTCAGTTACCCACATCACCCTGGCAGGTGATCTCAAGGACCTTCCATCTTCTCATGTACAGCCATATGGAGACTGTGGATACATTAACAAAGAGGTCTAATTTCTTGCCTCATCACAAGTTCTCTTGAAACTTTAAAATGGCCCAAGGGTTCATTAAAGAGATTTTACGTATGACTGCACTTCCCTCTATGGTGACATCTTATCAAGGAATTAAAATGGCCATGTCTTCTTTATTCCACCAGCAACCAAATGGGCAAATGCAGTGACTCAACCAAACTATAGAACAGTGCCATTGCTATTTCTCACCCACAGTCTAGGGCTATTTGTTGGATCTCATTCACATGGCAGAATGCCCAATAAAACAACTCAGCCCATTCGTCTAAATGGATTAGCCTCTTTGTCTGCTCTTACAGATATCATCCCAGGGCATTTCCCTTAGGCATGATTCTAAAAAATAAAGTACCCTCTATGATACACAAAATGGACACCAAGAGGTTCTGACTAATCTCACAATAACGGGAACACATCAGGAAAGCAGCTGACAGGCATCCCAACGAAAATCCTGACTATCAGATCAGTATCTTCCCAAATTACTGGTATCATCCAATTGATCTCCTTTATCTTTTGTGCCCTTGCAGGTCATACAGGAAATTAACCCTTTCAACTACAAACTGGTGTTTCCCACATCCTGTGAAGGGATGCATCAGTTCTTTCTCATATCCCTCATGAAGGCAGTGGTACAGACTCCTTTTGCTGGGAGATACAAACCTTTCTCCGATGGATACGATCCAAAGGTTTACCTGAATATGAGGTGGCTAGGATTTGTGATTGCCAATATCATCATGGCACTCTGCAGTAGACTGTGAAATAGAAGGGCTGCAATGCGTGCGAATGCACACAGGAACCTGCAGCTAACCTCCATGCACTTCAATTAGTACACATCTTCCATTGCATACAGCCCTGGAAGCCTGCTCATAGGAACAGGGAGCGACAGCATGCTGCCAAACTTTGTTGCTTCCTCTTTACTGTTTTGGATGGTCTTTTGGCATGGCAGGAAGGCTACACAGGATGGTGTTTTGGCTCATTGTTCCAGAACCACTGTCAGCTATCCAGTCCTCAATCAAGAAGACGAACGTGAACCTAATATGCCACATTTTGAATTTGCCATCCTTCCTTGGGATTCCTCGTAATACCAATGCGTTGCATCTTCAGGTAATCCCTTCTGCTTTCTAAAGCTTAATCTGATTCTCCGTCCCTTGCCATCCCACTTTCTGATCCCAGTTTCTTCCTTCTTTGTCTCACGTTTATCCTCTCCCATTTGCTCCATGCTATGAAGCCAAGAGCCATGTCCACTTCTTCTAGGACACCTCAGTCAGGATCCAGTCTGCATTCTACACCTCTCAATGTCTCCTCGGCTGAGAAGACTGGAGGGTCTTTTTCTGCTCTCCCTGATCTTTTTTCCTTCAACATTCGGCCGCCCTTCATTAGCCCCAAGCTCGCGTCAATTGTTTTACTAGTCAATTTGGGGGCGTAGCAGCTTCTCCAAGAGATTGCTAATACCTCTTCTCTATCCAAGTCACCTGACAGGTACAAGAGATTGGAAAAGGCTCTGAATTTGTTGACCGTGACAATATGGTTGCCATGTTTTTTGCTGTAAGAAATATACATTCAGCGAAGTGATCAAATCTGCTATTGGAGGGAATCTGGGTAAAGTGTCCAGTCCAATCACAGATTATGTACAGACCAGGGTGCTGACCAATGTATAACCAATCCCAATGCAAATGACGTTAGAGAGATCTTCGCAGGGCCGAGCCAAGCAACACACCCAGCTCAGACCAGAAGCCACAGCACTGTTCAGCCACACACACACACACACACACACACACACATATACACACATATATATATATATATACACACACACACACACTTTCTCTCTTGAAATGCTGTCCAACAGTTGTGAACTGTATAAAGGCAGAGAATAGCACGAACAGGATAACGCATAACAATAACAAAGACACACAGGCCGATTCATGGAATAATTAGCGCGGCGCAAGTGGGCAAAAACGTGCGAATCGCAGTGGAATAGCGAAAATCGCAGTGCAATTGCGAAAATCGCACGAAAAGCAGCGCACATCGATTTATGGAAGGCCGTGCGCGAGAAAACCAGCGGATGTGCGATAAAAAAGTGCACGGCGCACTTTGGCGCACAGGCCATCTAACAGCGTGCGCCAGGTCGCAGCGAAAATCGCACAGGCCACAGCGAAATTCGCACATAGCGCGGCGCACGCAACAAAAGTAGGCGGAACACGGGCGTAACACTCGGAATGGGGAACAACTTGCCAAAACGTGGGCGTCACGGGGGAAGTACAGGGCACAAGTGCGCGGAACGCCCACACGCTCGCCTACAACACGTATTCATGGAATAGAATAGGGCAAAAAAGCGCACGCTCAAACCAGCGCACAGGCACAAACACGACCGCCACAAGAAAGCAGGCGGTAGCGTCTCTGCGGCTGTAAGAAATGTGCGCCAAAAGGTGCGCAAACAAATAGCACCTATATACTGCCATGATGAATGTCCCATACTGTGGCCCTCCAGGAAAAATGACGTGCAAAGGGGTACCCACAAACACGGACACCCGCTGACAAAAAATACGTGTGCGTGTATACCGGGGTGCGCGGGAAGTCTAACACGCGATTTCAGCAGGGTACGTGCATCACAGGGGTTCGCGTGAAGTTATTCACGCGATCGGGCCTGGGGGAGCGGGCTACGTGTATTTCAGGGGTTCGCGTGAAGTTTCACACGCGATCGGGTCTGGTGGAGCGGGCTACGTGTATTACAGGGGTTCGCGTGAAGTTCCTCACGCGATCGGGCTTGGGGGAGCGTGCTACGTGTATATCAGGGGTTCGCGTGAAGTTTCACACGCGATCGGGCCTGGGGGAGCGGGCTACGTGTATTACAGGGGTTCGCGTGAAGTTCCTCACGCGATCGGCCCTGGGGTAGCGGGCTACATGTATATCAGGGGTTCGCGTGAAGTTCCTGACGCGATCGGGCCTGGGGGAGCGTGCTACGTGTATATCAGGGGTTCGCGTGAAGTTTCACACGCGATCGGGCCTGGGGGAGCGGGCTACGTGTATTACAGGGGTTCGCGTGAAGTTCCTCACGCGATCGGGCCTGGGGGAGCGGGCTACGTGTATATCAGGGGTTCGCGTGAAGTTTCACACGCGATCGGGCCTGGGGGAGCGGGCTACGTGTATTACAGGGGTTCGCGTGAAGTTCCTCACGCGATCGGGCCTGGGGTAGCGGGCTACGTGTATTACAGGGGTTCGCGTGAAGTTCCTCACGCGATCGGGCCTGGGGGAGCGGGCTACGTGTATTCCAGGGGTGCGCGGGAAGTTCCACACGCGAATAGCCTGGGGGCGCGTGTATTCCAGGGGTGCGCGGGAAGTTCCACACGCGAATAGCCTGGGCGCGTGTATTTCAGGGGTGCGCGGGAAGTTCCACACGCGAATAGCCTGGGCGCGTGTATTTCAGGGGTGCGCGGGAAGTTCCACACGCGAATAGGCTGGGCGCGTGTATTTCAGGGGTGCGCGGGAAGTTCCACACGCGAAGAGCCTGGGGGCGCATGTATTCCAGGGGTGCGCGGGAAGTTCCACACGCGAATAGCCTGGGCGCGTGTATTTCAGGGGTGCGCGGGAAGTTCCACACGCGAATAGCCTGGGCGCGTGTATTTCAGGGGTGCGCGGGAAGTTCCACACGCGAATAGCCTGGGGGCGCGTGTATTTCAGGGGTGCGCAGGAAGTTCCACACGCGAATAGCCTGGGCGCGTGTATTTCAGGGGTGCGCGGGAAGTTCCACACGCGAATAGCCTGGGGGCGCGTGTATTTCAGGGGTGCGCGGGAAGTTCCACACGCGAATAGCCTGGGCGCGTGTATATCAGGGGTGCGCGGGAAGTTCCACATGTGATTTGACAGTGTGGGTCCTCCCAGGTGTACCCTGTACACCCTCCACGGCCCCTGCAGGCAGCCCACACCACAGGGGACTACCCTGCATCCCTGGTCATGTCCCGCAGGCAGCCCACCCACCATGGGCATGCCCCCCATCAAAGGCACATGTCTCCTTGAACTAATGACCACCAACTCATGTCCCCTTGCACCCCCACCCCCCAGCACTGTGGGGCACCTGCCAGCAGGCCCCCACCCGTGTCCAACTCATGTCCCCCACCACCCCCACCCCCCAGCACTGTGGGGCACCTGCCAGCAGGCCCCCACCCATGTCCAACTCATGTCTCCCACCACCCCCACCCCCCAGCCACCAGGGTCACCCTCCACCAGGCCCCCACTCATGTCTCCCACCACCCCCACCCCCCAGCCACCAGGGGCACCCTCCACCAGGCCCCCACTCATGTCTCCCATCACCCCCACACCCCAGCAGTGCAGGGGCACCCTCCACCAGGCCCCCACTCATGTCTCCCACCACCCCCACCCCCCAGCCACCAGGGTCACCCTCCACCAGGCCCCCACTCATGTCTCCCACAACCCCCACCCCCCAGCCACCAGGGTCACCCTCCACAAGGCCCCCACTCATGTCTCCCATCACCCCCACACCCCAGCAGTGCAGGGGCACCCTCCACCAGGCCCCCACTCATGTCTCCCACCACCCCCACCCCCCAGCCACCAGGGTCACCCTCCACCAGGCCCCCACTCATGTCTCCCACCACCCCCACCCCCAGCCACCAGGGTCACCCTCCACCAGGCCCCCACTCATGTCTCCCACCACCCCCACCCCCAGGCCACCAGGGGCACCTTCTACCAGGCCCCCACTCATGTCACCTACCACCCACACCCCCCAGCCCCCAGGGGCACCCTCCACCAGGCCCCCACTCATGTCTCCCACCACCCCCACCCCCCAGCCACCAGGGGCACCCTCCACCAGGCCCCCACTCATGTCACCCACCACCCCCACCCCCCAGCCACCAGGGGCACCCTCCACCAGGCCCCCACTCATGTCTCCCACCACCCCCACCCCCCAGCCACCAGGGGCACCCTCCACCAGGCCCCCACTCATGTCACTCACCACCCCCACACCCCAGCAGTGCAGGGGCACCCTCCACCAGGCCCCCACTCATGTCACCCACCACCCCCACACCCCAGCAGTGCAGGGGCACCCTCCACCAGGCCCCCACTCATGTCTCCCATCACCCCCACACCCCAGCAGTGCAGGGTCACCCTCCACCAGGCCCCCACTCATGTCTCCCACCACCCCCACCCCCCAGCCACCAGGGGCACCCTCCACCAGGCCCCCACTCATGTCACCCACCACCCCCACACCCCAGCAGTGCAGGGGCACCCTCCACCAGGCCCCGACTCATGTCTCCCACCACCCCCACACACCAGCAGTGCAGGGTCACCCTCCACCAGGCCCCCATTCATGTCTCCCACCACCCCCACACCCCAGCAGTGCAGGGTCACCCTCCACCAGGCCCCCACTCATGTCTCCCACCACCCCCACACCCCAGCAGTGCAGGGTCACCCTCCACCAGGCCCCCACTCATGTCTCCCACCACCCCCACCCCCCCAGCACTGTGGGGCACCTGCCAGCAGGCCCCCACCCATGTCCAATCCATGCCCCCCTGCACCTGGGTCCCAACATTCCCCAATCATGTCCGTAATGCCCATCCTCCCCTGCCAAAAGGCCCAACCAACTATCACACCCACCCACATATCAAAGGCAATTACATGTTACAACCCCAATTTAAATAATGCAATTGAACACATGTCTGTCACACACAATGGCTGCAAGTGAATGACAAAACACCCAACATGACATGCCTGAAAGCAATGAGATGATACGACACATTGAAGATTAAAAAAATAATATGTATTGAACAGCAAGTAGAATGGAAATGAAATAAGAAAAAACACAAAGCAAATCAAACAAAACAAGATGAATGTCCAAGAAAATAATCTGAAAAATTAAAATAAGCCAATGAAGAACCATGAAGAAGATCATCCTGGGTCCATGAGCCCAACCAAATTAAACCTAACTATGACTACTAACTAAAAACTGAACTATATACAAAAAAGTGGTGCATTGTCCAATCGCAACCAAAAGAAAAATCAAAAAAACAAAGGAAACCTAACCCTAACTATACAACTATATACAAAGGCAGCGGGCTATTCGGACGGCTCACTGGTTGTTGTCATGGGCCAGGGCATCATCGAACTCCTGGTCAATGGCTTGGAGGCGGGCATGTTCCCTGGCCCCGAGGTCCCGCAGGGATAACGCAGTGTCAAGCTCAAACTCCCTGCGAAGAACCTCGAGGCACTCAGCCCGCCTCAGCGCCCTCCGCATGGAGTCCTCCGCCCTGACCATCGTGAGCCGTTCCTCCTCTGCCCGCTGCCGCTCCGCACCTATCCGCTGGCACAACCGCTCCCACACGGAAGCCACTCCCATTCCAGGGTTCTCCTGCCCTCCGGCCGATGCCTGCACCCCTGATGTTGATGGCCCCGAGCCATGATGCCTCCCACGTTGAGCCTGCTGCTGCCTCCGACGCAACTGCCTGTGCCAGCACGACGGCATCCAGGCTGATGGAAACCACCGACGCCGTCGTGCACGTGCCCTGCCCGATGATGCCGTCACATCCTCCATCTGCTGGGGTCCAGTTGCTCTGGTGTCCACCCCTGCTGGATCTCTGACTCCCGACTGTGGCAGGGATGGGATCCCCACCGAGCTGGCTGCATTGGTCGGGGCAGGTCCACAGGGGGCCCTGATGGCATCTGGGCTGGAAGACGGCAAGGAGAACGACTGGTGGATAGCCTGCACAGAGGAGGAGAGGGCCGCCACATTGGCCAACACATGCAGGAAACCCCCGAACATGGCCGATCCCAATTGGGCCACGTCGGCACGGTGCACTTCGTGATGATGTGCGTGCTCCTCCCGGGAAGCACGCACGGCATCACGAATCACAGCCGTGCGCATCGCGACCCCAATCAGGACCTTCTCCGCACGGCCAGGGGTTCCCACGTCCGCAGGTGGAGGGGAGTCAGGTGACATGGACATCCCCTCTACCTGCGGACAGGCCTGGGACGGGGCATCCCTGCTGGTGCATGGTGGTGCACTCACAGGGTCAGGGACAGCGACATGCACAGGCCCCTCCACGGTGACCTGTCCTGCCTCCTGCCCCTGGCCCTGGACTGCACCACTTGCACCAGCAGGGATGCCCCCACCAGGCCCCATGTGTGCCCCAGTGGCGGCCTCCTCCTCCTCTGTGCAAACCACCAACCTGGATGGCTCCTCACCGTCTCCCACCGTAGCATGCCCCTGTGGGGGCTCACCCACCCCTTCCGCTGCAGCCGTGGGGGCATCCCCGCCGCCTTGCTCCACAGCGCCGTCTCCGCCCTCTTCTTCACTAGCCGCTGCGTAGAGGGAGACAAAGAACACAAGCATCAGGGCACTGTACAATGGTCCCCTAGACAGGAAGCAATAGCAGATGAGCACCACTGTCAAAGTACACTTCCATCATGTCCCTCCACAACACATGGGTCAGTCCAGGCAAAACACACACAGTAACAGGCATGGTGCATGCCATGGACATTTCCATGCATGTCCAATGGACTCTTGAAACATTCAATGATATGTAACTCACATGCATCATGGCTCATGCCCATCACATGCACACACTTCACCTCAGTCACATCCATCTGGCCCCAAACACACCAAACACAGCGGATACAAGGGTAATTTGGCTGCTTTACTGAATCTGTGCATTGTCACACACATGTGTCATGCATCCATGGCATGCACAAGTCACAGACACGCAGGTCAGGCACACAGACATGGCTACCATATATGTACCTGGCATCAGCACCCATCCCTCACCCCCACCCATGTCCAGGTACAGAGACTGGCATGCTCTCATGTTCAAAATCTGCATAGGGCTCCCCATGCGGCATTTCAACACATGCAACAACCATGTGCATCACACATCACTGGTCGCACATGCATTACCATGATGTCCCTGCACACATACATGCATACATGGCCTATGGCACACATACAGGCAAGTATCATAGAACCAGCACACCGCAACATGCCCTGTCTCACACAGTAAAGCATGGACACTTACCGCTCAACTCCAGACGGGCCTCCCTCTCAAGGATCTGGGCGTGGAGCGCTGGGCGTACGCGTTCCAGGACCCTCATCTGGATGGAACTCATCCGGCCCCGGCCCCCCTCCACGAGGCGCCGGGCCTTCACAAGGGTCCTGGACCTCAAGTCCTCCCAGCGCTTCTTGATCTTCAGGACGTCGCGGGTTGCCACCCCCTCCGCGTTGATGGCAACCAAACAGTCGGCCCAGATCCTCTGCCGTCCTTCCTTGCTGGCGCGGGACGATCCAAAGAGGGCATCATACTGCCCCAGGACATGCTCCACCAGGACACCAACTTCGGTGACAGTGAAGCTGGTGCCCCTCTGCCCCTCTGGCCTGGGGTTGCCACTGGTGCCAGATGTGGAAGTGCCCGACATGGCAACCCCAGAGGCAGGTGTGGGTGGGCAACTGGGTCCTGGGGCTGGGCTGTGGAGCGATGTAATCCCAGTCGGGAGTCTTCAGTTCCAGCAGGGGTGGACACAGCAACTGGACCCCTGCAGATGGCTGATGTGCAGGCACCAAATGACAGGGCACGGTGGCAGCAGGCAGGCAGGCAGGCAGGCAGCAGCAGATGGCACGTGGGAGGCTGCTCGGGGCACTGGGGGGCAGTAACTCGGCCTTCTGGGCAGGAGCGTGGGCTTCCGTGTGTTTTCGCGTGGCCAGCTTGATACGGAGTGATTTGGCACGTGAAAATCCTGCACGTCAGCGTGAAATCCGAGGAAAGGCCCTTAGCGCGTAAGCGCGTCAGCACGCATACGCGATTCTATTGGACCAGTGTCCCTCAGCGCGTAAGCGCGTCTGTGACATGACCCGCACGGGTGTTCCCCACTCAGCACGTGTTGACGGGGCACACGTGGAGATACTGCACGTCAGAGTGTCATCGCGTGTAATTGGACAAAAGTGCGCATACACGCGATTGGCCTATGTACGTGTATTTAATGGGTGCACGGGCACTTACACACGCAAGTACGTCAGCGAACCTGTATCCCGTGGTGCGTGTGAATTTCCACACGCTATTGGACTGGGAACTGGATTCCAGGGGTGCGCGGGTCACACGCTGTATCCCGTGGTGCGTGTGAATTTCCACACGCTATTGGACTGGGAACTGGATTCCAGGGGTGCGCGGGTCACACGCTCGCCTAGAACACGCGCAAAGCATAAATTTGCGGACTTTAACAATAACAAGCTCAGACGGCAGGATGAACATACCGTTCCTAGCAGCAGTGGCAGTGGGCTACCAAAGGAGGAGGAGGAGGATAGTCAGGGCCAGAATATTCACACCCAGAACCAGCCTTTTCGGGATGCCTGATGACCAGGTGTATGGGAGGTACAGGTTTCCACCACACATCATACTGGACCTGGTGAGTGAGTGGGAGGATGACCTCACATCACCCACCCTGTGCTCCCAAGCACTCAGCCCCCTGGAGAAGGTCCTCAATGTACTGCACTTCTTAGCCACTGGATCATTTCAGCGGACAAGTGCCATAGTGGGTGGGGTGTCACAGGCCACCCAGTCACGCTGCCTACACCAGGTCTTGAACATCATCACTGCACGCCCATCAGTCCGCAGGCACATATACCTGCCCAGAACACCTGCAGAAAGGCATGCTGCCGCCCTGGATTTTTACGCTGTGGCACGATTCCCCAAAGTGCTAGGTGCCATCGACTGCACCCATGTGGCTCTACGTCCCCCCAGGGCATCTGAGCACATCTATAGGAACCGCAAGCACTGGCATTCCATCAACGTGCAGGTAGCATGTAATGCCAAGGGAATCATCACCTCAGTATATGCCAACTATCCCGGCTCCACCCACGACAGCTTCATTTACCGAATGTCCACCCTAAGCCGGGACCTAGAAGCTGGGCGGCATGGCGATACATGGCTGCTTGGTGAGTATGTATGCCACTGCACATGCATGCATGTTGGATACTGAGCAAGGTCACAACCCCACCAATGATACCAATCACCACCTCCACAGGGGACAGTGCCTACCCTCTCAGCCCACACATGATGACACCAATTCGGAACCCCACCACGCCACCCCAGGTAAGATATAACACAGCCCACATTACAACCAGGGGCATAGTGGAGCGCACATTCGGAGTGCTAAAGTCACGCTTTCGCTCCCTTGACCGTTCTGGCGGGCAGCTGTTATACGCTCCCCCAGTAGTGTGCAGGATCATAGTGGCAGCATGTGTCCTGCACAACGTTGCAACACGCCGGGGCCTGGCCGTGGACATGGTGGTGGCCTCACATCCCCAACCACATGCACAGCCGCTGCGCATGGGAGGGGAAAGGGCACGGGGGGAGGCAGCCCGTACACAGCTAGTGGCTAATTACTTCGCATAGAAATCACACCCCTGTGGAGTGCACACTGCCCTGGCACATTCCATCTGACAATCAATGATGACTCAACCTGACACTGATCCTGAATGTCTGGAGAATGAACCTGGAATACCATGTCAGCCTGAGATTGTTCACCTGGAAGTGTCACAATGTGTGCATCCCTACCCACACAGACACCACCAATGCAGTTTTGTGAAGTTACACATTGAAGCAGCTAAAATGAATACCCACTTGCAAAATGCAACAATAGGACAGTGCCATGTCAGCCAACCCAACCCCAGCACCGCCACACGACACACCGTGCCATGTCATGCTAATTGCAGGTAAACAAAGTAATCCCCACAACATGACATCAGTCTCACTATGTACAGTGTCCCTATTAGAAACCTGCAACACCTGAAATGCTCACAGCAATGCCGGACCAACAACATACTTGAGCACGTACTACCATTAACATGACATCACAAATGTTACATATTAGTAGTCTCACCACCTGGAAATGCCTGCACTCTCACCACTACCAACTGTGCAGTGTTGTCGCCATGTAGAGTTGTAGGTGCACTGCTGCCAACTGCTGCCAACAGACTAGAGGTCCTTGTGTGGACATGAGGAAGGGACCTGCAAATTGGGAGGTAGACACAGAAGAAGAGTTACACATCAATGCAACATGCAGTGTACAACACAACAGCAATATGCACTAGGAATGTATACACAGTATTGACTACAGACTGGCCACACAGCTCATGGGAGTCCAACGTCACTGTGTAATTCACTGTCACTTGGGCACACCCTTTGCAAGCCCATGGAAACGGGAAGCAGGAGGGGTGTGTGTGACTCATACCCAAGCATCTGAACCAAATACATTACAAGCCTGCATGTGCCCAGCCACAATGCAGCGTATGCCCACAGGAACCACGGAAGCCAACAGATCGTCCCAAAAAAATTGGGAATAAAAGAAATCAAAATAAAAATAAAAATAAGAAACAATCAAAAATGGCCATTGATGGGCCCGGGGGGGTTGGGGAGGCCACCCAGGAGGTCCGAGGACAGGATGCACACCAGAACCCACCTGCGTGGATCCTGGGAAGATAAAACACCTCCATGGGCTCATGGCCCACACGGCTACCCTATTGTGGGAGTATCACTGCTGTCGCTATTATCACCCTGTGCAGCTGCATCCGGAGGTGGTTGCACTATGGGAGGCAGCCCACGCAAGGCCCTAGTCTGCTCCTCCATGGCTGCAAGCATGCGGGTGTGGTAGGTCTGGTTCTGGAGGATGAGTGTGCGGAGGTCCCCATGCAACAACTCACGGGATGCCCGGACCTCCGCCCTCGTTGCCTGCATCTCAGCTGAGAGCGTACGGGTGAGACGCTCCAGCTGCTGTTCTGTCCTTTGGTGTGTTGAAGCCTCAAGCTCAACAAGAGTCGTCCTGAGGTGAAGGAGCTCCTGCCTCAGGGCTTCCCTGTGGCCCTGGGACTCAATGGAGATGGCCTCCTGCAGAGTCGCCAGTGCCGCCCGCCTGTCCCTGTTGGACCCCAACATGTCCTCCTGTGTGACTGGCAGATGGAGTCGGTTGCCTGCTCTAGTCGCTCCATCAGCCTCTCTGGGGGGACAATGGAAGTGGCCACCCTATCCATGGCCTGAGCCATCATCTCGGATGATGCAGCCTGTTGGGTTGCCATACCGTAAATGGATTGCTCCCATGCGGTATTGCCGGGTGGCGTACGGCCACCACGTCGGCGGGCACCACACCTGTCTGGGGCAAGGCGAACTGCGCCTTGCTGTGCCGGCACTGCCTGAGGCTGCAGGACTGCATTCCCCCTCTGATCTGCTGGCCCAGGAACAGGATCAGATGTCGCGGAGTGTGACCCTGCATCCGTAACCACCGAAGGCGTAGCTGCCAACACTGACATCCCCATGGAGGGTTCTGACCCTGGTGCAGGTGGGTGAGACAGAACAGAATCCCTCCCTGGAACACTCACCTGCGACGGCACGTAGGTCTCATCCGAATCAACACCTGAGTACAGCTCGGGGGAGGTGCAGCCAGAGACACCCCTTGAGAGCACGACCTGCAGCACTTGTGGGTTCTCCTCCACCACCACACCACGTCCTTCACTGGTGGTTGGTCGGCCCTCGGACCCCTCCTGGGTCTGCACCATCTCCACAACCCCAGCAGTATCAGGTGCGTCTTCCCTTGCAAAGACATGAAAACAAAGAAATGGAAACAGGCATTAGCACCATGGCACACAATGAGGGCTGAGAAGCAAGAGAACCAGTACTTGATTGACACATGTCCCACATGACTAAAACCCTCCCATGCATGCACCCTCACTGCGTATGAAGTGCAGGCAAATGGCACACACTGATGACACCAAGATGGAAGATGAACACATTTTCTGCATGCTGCCTGGCAGTGGCATCACACATTGGCCTGTGATTGCCAGGTGAAACACACATGCCATCACACAGATGGCATGTACCATTGCTATTGAGTGAAGATGGAGAGGAGGGCAGCACCTATTCATTCAGTCCAGTTCCCGCATGTAATTGCTTTTCTAATTCTAACAGGTCAGATTTTTCACCTGGAGCTGCCAGTCTGAAATGGTCCAATTGCACAGGGACATGTGTGTACAAATGATATCCAGGTAACAAAGTCACTCCACTTTACCATACCCATGTCAGACATGTGACTAGTGGACAGCGACATGCCTAGTGAAAGTGGTGGAATGCAAACAAACTGACTGAATGAACAGTGAAAAATAAGCAAATATGTTGTGGCAAGGTGACACTTCAAGGGCAACTGGCGTGCAGTTGGGCTAGATGTCTACTGTTGGCAGAAGGGATACTGCTATGGCCAAATGCAGCTGCGCAGGAAGGATTGCATGAAGCACATGGCTGACCCATACGACTCAGGCGCACACACTCTCACCTGGCACACAAACAGAAGCCCTCACACACACACCATGCACATGGATGACACACACATGCATGTGCACTCACCGGACAATGCCTCGTAATCAGCCAGATCTCCCACGCCTTGGATCTGTTCCTCCGTGACGTAGGTCCCAGCGACTGACTCATGTGGAGTGAGTTCCATGTCTACTACTGGAGACCCAGCTCCAGTCACTAGAGTTGCGGCATGACTTGAGGCCAGCTTACTCTTTGCCCTGCGCTTTAGGTCATTCCAGCGCTTATAGCAATCATTGGCTGTGCGCCTCACAATTCCAAGGGCACTTACGATGTCCGCAACGGTCTGCCAGTGTGCCTGGCGTTGTGCAGGTGTGGTCTTGGATCCTGCAACAATGACCATCTCGTTGTCATGTCCGGACACATACTCGACAAGTGCATTCAGTTCGTCATCCGTGAAGCTGGGCTTCCTGGACGGGCCGGACTGTGTAGCCGTGTCTGGGGCATCAGCCTGTGCCGGACGAGCACTCTTCCTCTTCCGCTTGGAAGGTGGTGGTGATCCTGAGTGTCCAGCGCCGCTCTGGACACTAGGGGCAGGAGCCCTGGTGGACTCTGTATCAGGAGTGTGGGATTGCACACTCAGCATGGGAGTTGGTGCAGGCATTGGCTCTAGTGTGATGGTGTCAGGGGGAATGTCAGCAGCATGGACTAGGACCGACACTGTCCTGGCTGGGTGTGTGAGGGCTGGGGTGGATGGAGCCGCAGCTGCCCCTGCAGCCTCTCCGCCCTGCCTCCTTGGTGCAGCAGATGACCTTGCTGCCCCAGATCCACGTGGCATGATGGCATCAACGTGCACCAGCGCACGTGTCGTAGCCCTGCTGACCTGGAAGTCAGCCATGGAGTCAGCCAGGTCTGGTGCCACAATGGGCTGGTCCAACAAGGGCTGAGCATGGATGGTGTCAGCCACATCAGCCTCAATGGGAGGGGGGGAGGGGGGGATTATGGGTGCCCGTGACTGGTCCACCACACATGGGGGGACAGGCTCACCCTGCAAGTTACGACCACGTCCCCTACCGGATCCACCACGGCCACCACTTGTGGCTCTTCCACCTTTGCCACCCTTACGGAATCCTCGCCTCCCAGCCATGGCACTGATGTTAATGTGCGTATGGGAGTGGATGTAGACTATTGTCCTGGGCAATTGGGGGTCAAAGGGGTTGGGTACCAGATGGTAATTGTACCCTAGTGCTCTAGCAAGGCTGAATGTAACCCCTGGGGAAAGATGACGGGTCACGCAACGCACAGGAGGCCCAAAAAAGGGAGATGACGTGCACGCAACCCCTCCTAGACCACGTGTGCAGAAAGAAAAACCTGCACTACGCTGTGGCACCCAGAAACACAAGAATGAACGTATGCGTGTCACACGCAGCCTAGAATGACCTCTGAAGGGGTAGGCTACACACGGGGCAAGCACAGATGTTAGATACGTGCGTGACTCACCGTCTGCCCGGTAAACAAGCGTGTAAAAGGAGCACGTTTGGTTAGCAACACCCCCGCCAAAAGAAGATTTGTACGCTGTCTGAGGAGACAGGACAACAGTAGAAGGGAACACTGTTTGAGGGAACAGGCCCAGGTAAACCAGTAAAAGCGAAAGAAGAGAAAAATCTGTCAGAGGTAACAGGGAATACGAACTTGAAACGCCGTGAAGTAAATCGCGTGTGAAACGACAAGAAGTACAGAATTCACCCACTCGCTCTGCACGAAAAGCACGTACATGGAAGTGGTGTTCTACGCGTACCTTTTATACAGGCCCACACGTCCAGCGTCACTTACGCGGCGTGTACGCGCTAGGGCCATTTCCACCAATTACACGCTTTGTCACTTCTGCGTGTACGGACATTTCCTCCAATTACACGCTTTGTCACTTCTGCGTGTAGGGACATTTCCTCCAATTACACGCTTTGTCACTTCTGCGTGTAGGGACATTTCCTCCTATTACACGCTTTGTCACTTCTGCGTGTAGGGCCATTTCCACCAATCACACGCGATGAGACTCTGACGTGCAGTCTTTCCATGTGTGCTCTGTCATCACGTGCTGTGTGGGAAAAACCCGTGCGGGTCATGTCACAGACGCGCTTACGTGCTGAGGGCCTTTGGTCCAATAGAATCGCGTATGCGTGCTGACGCGCTTACGCGCTAAGGGCCTTTCCTCGATTTTCACGCTGACGTGCAGGATTTTCACGTGCCAAATCACTCCGTACCAAGCTGGCCACGCGTAAGCACACGGAAGACCACGCTCCTGCCCAGAAGGCCGAACTACTGCCCCCCAGAGCCCCGAGCACGCTCCCACCTACCATCTGCTGCTGCCTGACTGCCTGCTGCCCACGTGCACTACCATTTGCTGCCTGCACATCAGCCAGGGGTGCTGTTGCTGTGACCACCCCTGCTGGTACCGAAGACTCCCGACTGGAATTCCATCGCTCCACAGCCCAGCCCCAGGACCCAGTTGCCCACCCACTCCTGCCTCTGGGGTTGTCATGTCGGGGCAAACACCATCTGTGACCACTGACAACCCCCGGCCAGAGAGGCAGAGGGGCACCAGCTTCAGTGCCACCGAAGTTGGTGTCCTGGTGGAGCAAGTCCTGGGGCAGTATGATGCCCTCTTCGGAAGTTCCCGCGCCGACAAGGAAGGACGGACTCGGATCTGGACTGACATCGTGACTGCCATCAACGCGGAGGGGGTGGCAGTCCGGGACTTACAACATGTCAGGAAGCGCTGGGAGGACTTCAGGTCCAGGACCCTGAACAAGGCCCGGCGCCTCTTGAAGGCAGCGGATGCCAAGGGGCGCCGGGGCCACTTGTCGGAAGAACAGATGGGGGTCCTGGAACGCATATCCCCAGCGCTCCACGTCCAGGTCCTGGAGAAGCTGACCCGTCTGGAGTCGAGCGGTGAGTGTACATGCATCCTGATTGTGAGCAGTGCGTGTGGTGATTATTCGGTATTGTGCAGGTTGCACATCTGTTTGTATGGGGTCGAGTATGGGTGGGGGTGTACATGGCCGTGGGGCTGACACATGCGAGGGCTGTAATGTGTGAGACATGGATGGTGCTTGTGTGTGTAGGCTTGCATGGCAAATGCAGTTGTGCGTGCACACATGTTTGTATGTATGTGTATGTAAGTAGACATGTCCATGATGTCACGCATGTATGTTGTATTGGGCTGCATGTATGAGCACTGTGTACATGTGCATGTGTGTGTATTTGACAAGGGTGCAACAGTGATGCAACATGGATGCATGTGACTGCGGTATGTGTAAGCCTGATTGGCAGATGTGACATGGATGCCCGTCTGAACAGTGCGACACTTGGCCGAGGTGTACACATGCATGCAAGTGTGGTGGTGTGTGTACATGTGTGGTGCACTTCCTGTGTTGCATGTTATGTCTGGGTCACCTTTGGCTGCTCATGCTGTTGTATGTGTATGGATGGTGGTGGCAGTTGCGATATGCCTGTGGTATGTCTCATGTGTGCGAGTTGCAATGACATGTGTGTTGGGGATTGTGATGACATGTCTGAGGTTTGCCAATGCCACTCATGTGCAACTGTCATGTGTGTATGTGTCCATTGTACAGTGCCCTGATGCCTGTGTTTTGTTTCTCCCTGTGTGCAGCGTCAACTGATGAAGAGGGCGGAGAAGGTGCTGTGGAGCACAGCGGCGGGGATCCGACCGCCAGCCGGAGACGCAAGGCCCGGCTCCCCTCCCGTGTTGTCATCTCGTCTGGGAGTGAGGAGTCCGGTGCCGCGTCCCAGGCCGCAGCTGCCGGGGGGAGGTCCAAGAGGCGGAGGTTGGAGTTGGACTCCTCGGCAGCAGAAGGGGCAGCTGGGACCCCACAGGGCCCAACAGGGGAAGATGGCACGGAGTCATCCAGGTTGGTGGGGGGTCTGGTGGAGGAGGAGGCCGTGCAAGCACCAGAGACGGGGTCTGGAGGTGGGGATCCCACTGGTGCTAGTGGTGCAGTCCAGGACCAGGGACAGGAGGCAGCACAGGCCGCCGCGGAGGTGCCTGTGTGCAATCCTGTCCCCGATCCTGTCCCTGCATCATCTTGCACCAGCAGGGATGCCTACTTCCAGACCCGTTTCCAGGCAGGGGATGAGCTGACGTCAACTGGCCTTCCTCTGCCTGCGGACGTGGCTATCCAGGTCCGGGTTGAGCCTGTCCTGGCTGGTGTGGCGTTGCGTCAACGGGCCATGCGAGGTGACCTGCAGTCTTTTCATGGAGAGACTGCACGTCATCTCGAATGGCTCGTTGACCACGTCAGCCTGCTGGGACAGGTCACCCAGGCCGGATTCCTCCGTCTGATGGGGCTTGCTCCGACCCCCTCCTCAACTGGACCCCCTACGCGCCAGTCGTCCTCTGTGCCATCTTCCCACCCATCAGTCACCTGGGTGCCCTCTGGAGCTGCCTCTGACGGTGCGGCCAGGCTGGTGGAGGAGGCATCCCTGCCACAGTCGGGAGTCGGTGGTCCAGCAGGGGTGGCCACATCAACAAGTGCACCCCAGCCGGCGGAGGATGTGCAGGCAGCAGGAGGCAGTGCACGGGCAGAGGCAGAGCAGCAGCAGCAGCAACATGGTGGGAGCCATGAAGGCTCGGGGCTTTCGACATCGGAGGGGCAGGCATCGGCCGGAGGGCAGGGGGACCCAGGACAGAGAGTGTCTTCCGTGTGGCAGCGGTTGGGCCATGCCATAGGTGCGGAGCGGCGGCGGGCGGAAGAGGCGCGGCTCACAATGGTCAGGGCGGAGAACTCCATGCGGAGGGCCCTGAGGCGGGCCGAGTGCCTCGAGGCAATCCGCAGGGGGTTGGAGGAGGACACAGCGTCGTCCTTGCGGACCCTCGGGGCCATGGAACTGGACCGCCTCCGGGACATCGAACAGGAGTTCGATGATGCCCTGGCCCGGGACACCACAGAGTGAGCCGCTGGACTTGCCCGCCGCCTTTGTATATAGTTCTTTAGTTTTAGGTTTCCTTTCTTTCGTATTATGATTTGGAGTCGACGGACACTGCTCCACTTTTTGTATATAGTTGATTTTTAGGTAGATTTTTTAGTAGGTTTCCTTTGTTCAGTTGGGCTTATGGACCCTTGTTATTTTTGTACATAGTTCTTTATTGCATTGAGATTTTTTTACATTTGACTTTGGACAAAATTTTTTTCTATTTGGATTTCAAGTTTCATTTTTTCATACGGACATGCAGCTTACTTTTTTCTCATTCACATTGTAGTTAGTTTTCTTTCTTTAGCATTCTTATTTTTTTCAATACAATTTTGTTTGCATACTTCACTGTGTGGTATCATCTCATTGGTTTCATGCATGTCATGTTGTGTGTTTTCCCATTCATTTGCAACCATTGTGTGTGACGGACATGGCTTCATTAGCTTCATGAACATTGGGGGTGTAACATGTGATTTCTATTTCCATGTGGGTGAATGGGTTACTTGGTAGGGCTTTTTGGCTGTGGAGGCTGACCATTACGCACATGATTGGGGATTGTGAGGACCTGGTGGGGGCTGCCCATGGTGGCAGGGCGGTGACGGGTGGTGGGAGACATGATTGTGGGCCTGGTGGAGGATGCCCCTGGTGGCTGGGGGGTGGGGGTGGTGGGAGACATGAGTGGGGGCCTGGTGGAGGGTGCCCCTGCACTGCTGGGGGGTTGGGGTGCAGGGGGACATGGGTGGGGGCCTGGTGGAGGGTGCCCCTGGTGGCTGGGGGGTGGGGGTGGTGGGAGACATGAGTGGGGGCCTGGTGGAGGGTGCCCCTGGTGGCTGGGGGGTGGGGATGGTGGGAGACATGAGTGGGGGCCTGGTGGAGGGTGCCCCTGGTGGCTGGGGGGTGGGGGTGGTGCGAGACATGAGTGGGGGCCTGGTGGAGGCTGCCCCTGCACTGCTGGGGGGTGGGGGTGGTGGGAGACATGCATTGTTGATCAGTAGTGCAAGGTGACATGTGGGTTGGCTGGGGGGCATGCCCATGGTGGATGGGCTGCCTGCGGGACATGAGCAGGGGTGCAGGGTAGTCCCCCGTGGTGTGGGCTGCCTGCAGGGGCTGTGGAGGTTGTGGAGCATACACCTGGGAGGACCCACACGGCCAATTCACGTGTAGTACTCCCCAGAACCCCTGAAATACACATACCCTGCAGAAATCGCGTGTGGAACTTCCCGCGCACCCCTGGAATACACATACCCTGCTGAAATCGCGTGTGGAACTTCCCGCGCACCCCTGGAATACACGTACCCTGCTTGCACGGGGCCAATCGCGTGTGGAACTTCCCGCGCACCCCTGGAATACACGTACCCTACTTGCACGGGGCCAATCACGTGAGAGACTTCACGCGAACCCCTGAAATACACGTAGCCCGCTCCCCCGGCCCGATCGCGTGAGAAAGTTCACGCGAACCCCTGTAATACACGTAGCCCGCTCCCCCAGGCCCGATCGCGTGAGAAACTTCACGCGAACCCCTGAAATACACGTAGCCCGCTCCCCCAGGCCCGATCGCGTGAGAAACTTCACGCGAACCCCTGAAATACACGTAGCCTTCTCCCCCAGGCCCGATCGCGTGAGAAAGTTCACGCGAACCCCTGTAATACACGTAGCCCGCTCCCCCAGGCCCGATCGCGTGAGAAACTTCACACGAACCCCTGAAATACACGTAGCCCGCTCCCCCAGGCCCGATCGCGTGTGGAACTTCCCGCGCACCCCTGAAATACACATACCTTGCTCGCACTGGGCCAATCGCGTGTGGAACTTCCCGCACACCCCTGAAATACACGTTCTCCGCTTGGCGTTTGCTGTTTGCCAGCCCGGTGAACTGGTCCAGGGTTAGCGCAGCCCTTTGCGATGATTTAGCGATTTTGATGGCTTTTCCTTGCGCGAGGGCGTTCTTGGGGGCGTAACTGGCGCTGCTGCAGGGTCGCTGCGATTCTCTGCGCCACGGCTGGTTTGGGAGCCTAAAATCCATGAATACGCTGTGCGCGGAAATCGGTTTTAGCGCACGTGCCTGGCGCAGTCAATCGCACGCGGACACTCTGCGCCGGCCGCTTGCGACACTTTTCTGCGAAATTCTATGAATTACCCTGTAAGTCTTTCCCCCGACCTCCCCCCCCACACACAGCCTTTTCTTTTTAGTTCCACAACTCCTTGTGTTAATAGCTTTATAAACCACTGAAGGGGTCATTATCTCTCTGAATAGTGACCCTCACCAATTTATAGCCGATAATGACCCCTCCCTCTGTCTCTAAGGGGAGGTGGCTTGCACCTGTGCTAGGAACGCCATTTTCCCCAGCCACATGTTCATAGTGAACCAGAGTTTCCTATAGATTAGATGCGGCCTGACCTCACTCGCTACTGGCTGCATACTGGGCGGCATGCCCTCCTTCCCACATGGCTGCCATGGCTTGCAGACAGCTCGTCGAGCATTCTGATTACGATGCGATGGGCATTTAAAATCCAGCTCCGCCTTGAATCTCGCAACTAGGACCCGCGGACTTGAGAGGTAAGATAGTGGAAATGCATTGTACATAAAGTACCCGGAGCCACCTTAGCATGAAGGGAGTGCTTCATAAATATTTCAGCATAAAAGCGAGCTGGGAGCAGCTCTCAGCGTTCTGTGCAGAATTGCTGCTGCATCGGTGCAATGAGCCCCACTAATCCCTTTGCAATCTAATTAAGGAAGTGAGCAGTGCACATAAAATGAAACCAAGCGCCCAGCTCTGGTTAGGTCAACTGAAAAACAAATCAAGGGAATTAATGAAATGGTTACTTCACACTCCCCTACACTGCTTAACAAGCCTGCAGCAGTTTAATGGCAGGTGTTTATTATGCAGTCCGCGCGCCGAGACCTTTCTGCCAAGCAGGGGAATCGGTGTCTCTGCTGAACAAGGCAAAGGAAATAGCGGTCTGCAAGTGCCAGAACAGAACCAAGCACAGATAAGACATAATCCTTATGTGTAAGGGGCCACCCTAAAGGCTAGCATGACTGATCCGCAGAGAGCACATAAAGCGGCAGAGAAGATGAACTGCCGCTTAAGTTAGTTCAGGGACTGGTCGGTCAGCAAACATGAGCTCATGAGGCAGGAATCGCCGAATAAGTGTCCGTGAGACAACTTCCTCCCTAAGTGGAAAAAGTCTCAGGCTGGATAAAGTATGCTAGATATGTCATCTCACCAAAATATTAGGCGTAGCAGAAGTGACAACGCATGCCAAAAGACACCACAGGAAGTGACATCAAATTAAATCGACCTCCATGTCGTCACAGGAAGTGGTGCCACATGAACACCGCATCTGTTATTATTATAGCAAGTAACACCATTAATGTGAATAACCTATAATAATCATAACTTCATTGTTTTTAAAGTTACTATTGTAGGCATAGGATATTTCAGTTACCAATCATGTGTTAACTAGGGTGCAGCACTGATCTCTTACGGCTGCATATATGAAATGTCAGGGACACACTCAACAGAATCAACTTAGATAAGGTGCACTGCCTCTGTACCCCAGTGCAATCTTTTATGGGCAGTTATCCTCACACGTTAGACACAGTTATCATTTAAAAGGTGCAGCCTCCCAGGCCCAGATCATCCAGACAAGTGCATCTCCGTTTGCAATCCAGTCCCACCTCCACCCCAATTCCCTGGTACTTTAGGGGTTATGCCTTAACGTTAGGTGTGGAGGTTTCGAATTAGACAACACAAACCTATTTTACACTCCTCCTACCTTAATAAATTCAATGTAACCTATTTCTATGTCACTTGAAAGTGTCCTTATGCCTCAAGAAATTTAATAATATAGCCTGATAGACCGAGGTTGGATGGGGGGTCATTATCGTGGGATAATGACCCATCACCAAGTTATGGCTGGTTGCGAAAATGACCTCTCCCTCAGTCTATAAGGATATCAACTCATAGCGATAATAGCAATGTAGTGTGGGAGTTTTCGTGGTGAAGTAAGAAGTTACTTTAATAGTGAGTAAATCAAACAGACAACCACATTTGTAAATTAAAAGTAATTGTATGTTCTAGTATTTACTTAGGTTATCTTCATATGTTAAGCATTAAAATTCCAAACTTGGTTAAATGGAGCGGGTTAAAATGCATTTGGAGTCATGTAAAAATAAGCAGTTTCTCGATAACAAAGATAAAGAATTTTCCAAAGTTTTAGCTTTGTCATTGTTTTGTTAAACATGATGTTGCAGCTAAAGCAGCTCCTCCCATAGAGGAAGTGTCTTGTTGAAAAACATCTTGCTTTGACATTGCATTGTTGTTTCCCAGTTTGCTTTAGAAGACACAATATTCAGAATGCAGTCAATGTCAGTTGTTATTGACTGCACTCTGAATATTCTGATTGGCTCAGAGGAGGTCAAAAACGATCTCCATTTGCTTATGGAGATTATTATTGACCAAATCTATCCTTGAAGAATCTGCTATTCTAAACTTGTGGTGGCTTACAATTGGTGGTCCTCCTTCGCTCTCCCTTAGCGCCAAGATACCTCTTGTGACCGTGTGCTCTAAAAGTTCAGATAACATAACATAACTTCTCAGCCAACCAGAATTTTCAGAGTTCAGTCAAAAACGACAGGTATTGACTACTTAGAACGTGCTGTCTTTTAAAAAGCAGAAACAGAACAATCAATGCAATTCCCAGGCAAGATTTCTGTCAACAAAACTCTTCCACTCTGGGAGGAACTTTTGTTTTCTCCTGCAACATCATATTTAACACAACAAAGAGCATGCTAAATCATTGGGACATCTTTTCATTTTCTTATATAGAAACTGTTTACTTTTTATCAACATCTAATACAAGCTCATGTCAAACCCGCTCTTTTTGAACCAAGTTGCAATTAAAATGCTTAACTCATGAAGACAAACTTGATTTTCTAAATACTACAAAATAGAAGCACATTTAATTTGCTTTATTTAATAGTGTGTCTATTTACATTAACACAAGTATTTAATTTTTTTTACCAACAAAACTCCAAAGCATGTAGTGCCACTACCAATATGTGCTAATAGTGTTATAAACCTCAGGCAGGGCCATCATCACTCTTTATATGACCCTTCTTCAACTTAAGGCCGAGACGAAGCCATTACTTGGTAACTTATCTCGTGATAATGACCCCTCCCTAAGAAAACTATATTATCATCCAATGTAATGATTTTTAATGTAATGACATTGGAAGTTTGACATGACTGCAAAGACATGCACATATCTCTGACTTGCGTGTTTAACTTGCTAAACTATCTGCTCAACTCGTGGAGGAATTTGAACTGCTTAATCAGAACACAGTTTTATATGTTGCAGTTATTTTACCAAGTTTATGGATTTTTCATGAAATATGTTTTTTTTTCTGCACTCAAAAATAAGTTTCTTTTGCTGAAAGTACTTGCATATTAAATTGATACTGACATGGCACAGATTTCAGAATTGTCACATTTCAGATGGGAATAGTTATACATTTCTTGTTTTCCTTCTTCGCGATCTAGCACACCATTTTATTTTCTCTATTACAAATGCAGAACTAAAAGTGTCAGAAGGCCGACAGTGCTATGTTTACCTCCGATATACAGAGCTCTGCTGATTCTTGAAGGTGGACTACACTCCATAAATACATAAAATAAATAAATAAGTAAATAGGTTTATTTTATTTTATTGTTTAAAGCATGCACCCAGTTCGAGAACAATGGAGTGCTCTCCAGTGTGTGGTTAACCAGCATATGGCTGGTATCTTTTAATTGGTGCATTACTGTGAGTTACGGTCATTGTGTCAATCTTTACATCCCTTGGGATTAGTCCTTAGTCAGGTGTTGTTGAAATAGTCAAGTTTTAAGAGATTTTCAAAATTGGATGATTTTGGGGGCATTCCGATCCAATACCGGGATCGTGTTCAGAAGGCTGGGCGTGTCACAAGAGGCAGTTTGCTTGCGGATAATCTCTTTGTGAGTGAGTTGTGATTCAAGCTGAAGGCCAGTTTGCTGCATGAGGAGTGTGTGCCTCCAGATATGTGGAGCTTTGCCGCCAGGTGGGCTGGTCTGCTACTTGTCATTGGTTTGTGGATGATACATGACGTCTTGAACAGTATCCTGGCTTGGAGAAGAAGTCAATGTAGTTTGCATAGGCTGGGGTGAGTTAGTCCATTTTCAGTGCACGTTTGATAAGACGGGCTGCAGTGTAGAAGACTGTTTTTAGGGGACCCAAGTGAGCGGCTAGGATCCCCGTTATGGGGCATTTCCCACAGCAATTTGTGAGAGCACATGGGCATGCACTACAGTACAGACGTTTATATGTGGCAGTATTATTCCGAGACACCACTCAACACTCATGGCCCATAAAACACAACTATCACTTTGTGAACAGGGGCAGCAACAGCACTTCTAGCGAAAGTGTAAGTGGTTTCAACCCAGCACTCCACCTAAGTCAATGCCTGGCGTATGATGCCCAGCTGGAACCCTTAATTATATATTTTTATGTCTAAAGTTCTTTTATTTCTGAACGATGTACCCTTATATCACGCCCCTCTCTTTGAATCCCCCCTGGTCTCACTGAACCAAGAAGTAGGTTGTTTTGCAAAGTTAAGAGATTTATTTGATGAATTGAACAATATATATATATCACACTTTTATGAATATGAACAATATCTAAATATCACACTATTAATATTTATACAATGATCAGCAGTGGGTGGTATTACAATAATCAACAATCTCTTTAATAAATAGGAGTATAGACGAGAAGAATAATGTAGCATAGAATTAAACGTTGTGTGGGTTCAATAAAATGCAAGGATAGGAAATTTATGCAGCACAGAAATAATACTTTTGTGTGTTCAATCAAATGCAATGTAATCACTCTTTCACCCTGATACTACTCAATCCCCCCTAATATGCAATATAGAGATGGAAGGGGAGAAAACAGGTTTCAGGAATATACACTCTACAAATGGAGTTTCAATCCCAATTCCCCCAGCAAGCTTAGAGAAACACGAATGATTTAAAAAAAAGGTTAAGGGGGTAATTCATAGAATTCAGCGCACAAGTGGCGCACGCGGCTGGCGCACAGTGTGCGCATGCGAATCCCTGCGCCAGCCGCCTGCGCTGAAATCCATTTCCGCGCACAGCGTATTCATGGATTCCAGCCACCAAAACCAGCCGTGGCGCACAGTGGCGCAGCGACCCTGCAGCAGCGCCAGTTACGCCCCCAAGAACGCCTCCCGCGCAGGGAAAAGCCATCAACATACCCAATCCAGCGCAAAGGGCTGTGCTAACCCTGTACCAGCACAGCAAGCGGGCTACGTGTATCACTGGGATGCGCGGGAAGTAACTCACGCGATTGGCCCCGTGCGAGCAGGGTACGCGTATTTCAGGGGTGCGCGGGAAGTTCCACACGCGATATCAGCAGGGTATGTGTATTTCAGGGTGCAGGGGAAGTTACACAAGCGATTCCAGCACGGTACGTGTATTTCAGGGGTGCGCGGGAAGTTCCACACGCGAATAGCCTGGGCGCGTGTATTTCAGGGGTGCGCGGGAAGTTCCACACGCGAATAGCCTGGGCGCGTGTATTCCAGGGGTGCGCGGGAAGTTCCACACGCGAATAGCCTGGGCGCGTGTATTTCAGGGGTGCGCGGGAAGTTCCACACGCGAATAGCCTGGGCGCGTGTAGTTCAGGGGTGCGCGGGAAGTTCCACACGCGAATAGCCTGGCCGCGTGTATTTCAGGGGTGCGCGGGAAGTTCCACACGCGAATAACCTGGGCGCGTGTATTTCAGGGGTGCGCGGGAAGTTCCACACGCGAATAGCCTGGGCGCGTGTATTTCAGGGGTGCGCGGGAAGTTCCACACGCGAATAGCCTGGGCGCGTGTATTTCAGGGGTGCGCGGGAAGTTCCACACGCGAATAGCCTGGGCGCGTGTATTTCAGGGGTGCGCGGGAAGTTCCACACGCGAATAGCCTGGGCGCGTGTATTTCAGGGGTGCGTGGGAAGTTCCACACGCGAATAGCCTGGGAGCGTGTATTTCAGGGGTGCGCGGGAAGTTCTACACGCGAATAGCCTGGGCGCGTGTATTTCAGGGGTGCGCGGGAAGTTCCACACGCGAATAGCCTGGGCGCGTGTATTCCAGGGGTGCGCGGGAAGTTTTACACGCGATTTCAGCAGGTTACGTGTATTTCAGGGGTGCCGGGGAGTCCTACATGTGATTTGACAGTGTGGGTCCTCCCAGGTGTTCCCTGTACACCCTCCACGGCCCCTGCAGGCAGCCCACACCACAGGGGACTACCCTGCATCCCTGGTCATGTCCCGCAGGCAGCCCACCCAACATGGGCATGCCCCCCAGCAAAGGCACATGTCTCCTTGAACTAATGAACACTAACTCATGTCCCCTACCACCCCCACCCCCCAGCACTGTGGGGCACCTGCCAGCAGGCCCCCACCCATGTCCAACTCATGTCCCCCACCACCCCCACCCCCCAGCACTGTGGGGCACCTGCCAGCAGGCACCCACCCATGTCCAACTCATGTCCCCCACCACCCCCACCCCCCAGCACTGTGGGGCACCTGCCATCAGGCCCCCACCCATGTCCAACTCATGTCCCCCACCACGCCCACCCCCCAGCACTGTGGGGCACCTGCTAGCATGCCCCCACCCATGTCCAACTCATGTCCCCCACCACCCCCACCCCCCAGCACTGTGGGGCACCTGCCAGCAGGCCCCCACCCATGTCCAACTCATGTCCCCCACCACCCCCACCCCCCAGCATTGCGGGGCACCCTCCACCAGGCCCTCGCCCATGTCCCATCCATGCCCCCCTGCACCTCGGTCCCAACAATCCCCAATCATGTCCGTAATGGCCATCCTCCCCTGCCAAAAGGCCCAACCAACTATCACATCCACCCACATATCAAAGGCAATTACATGTTACACACCCAATGTAAATAATGCAAATGAACACATGTCTGTCACACACAATGGCTGCAAGTGAATGTTAAAACACCCAACATAACATGCATGAAAGTAATGAGATGATACGACACATTGAAGGATGAAAATAAAAATGTATTGAAAATCAACTAGAATGGAAATGAAATTAGAAAAACCACAAAGCAAAAGAACAAAAAGAAGATGAATGTCCATGAAAAAAATCAAAAAAATCAAAAAATCCATAGAAGAACTATATACAAGACAATCCCGGGTCCATGAGCCCAACCAAATGAAACCTAACTATGTCAACTAACTAAAAACTGAACTATATACAAAAAAGTGGCGCATTGTCCAATCGCAACCAAATAAAAAAAAATAATAATTTAAAGGAAACCTACCACTAACTATATAACTATATACAATGGCAGCGGGCAAGTCCTGCGGCTCACTCTTTGATGTTGCCGGCCAGGGCATCATCGAACTCCATGTCGATGTCCTGGAGGCGGGACTCTGTCCTGGCCCCGAGGTCTCGCAGGGATAACCCCATGTTCACCTCAAACTCCCTGCGAGCTTCCTCGAGGCACTCAGCCCGCCTCAACGCCCGACGCATAGAGAACTCCGCCCTGACCATGGTGAGCCGTTCCTCTTCCGCCCGCTGCCGCTCCGCACCTATCCGCTGGACCAACTGCTCCCACACGGAAGACACTACCATCCCAGGGTTCTCCTGCCCTCCGGCCGATGCATGCCCCTCTGATCTTGATGGCCCCGAGCCATGATGCCTCCCACGTCGAGCCTGCTGCTGCCTCCGACGCCACTGCCTCTGCCAGCACGACGGCATCCAGGATGATGGAAACCACCGACGCCGTCGTGCACGTGCCATGCCCGATGATGCCGTCACATCCTCCATCTGCTGGGGTCCAGTTGCTGTGTTGTCCACCCCTGCTGGACCTCTGACTCCCGACTGTGGCAGGGATGGGATCCCCACCGAGCTGGCTGCATTGGTCAGGGCAGGTCCACAGGGGGCCCTGGTGGCATCTGGGCCGGAAGACGGCAAGGAGAACGACTGGCGTATAGTCTCCACAGAGGAGGAGAGGGCCGCCAGATTGGCCGACACATGCAGGAAACCCCCGAACATGGCCGATCCCAATTGGGCCACGTCGGCACGGTGCTCTTCGTGATGACGTGCGTGCTCCTCCTGGGAAGCACGCACGGCATCACGAATCACAGCCGTGCGCATCGCGACCCCAATCAGGACCTTCTCCACACGGCCAGGGGTCCCCTCGTCCGCAGGTGGAGGGGAGTCAGATGACATGGACATCCCCTCTACCTGCAGACGGGCCTGGGACCGGGCATCCCTGCTGGTGCAAGGTGGTGCACCCACAGATTCAGGGACTGCGACATGCACAGGCCCCTCCACGGTGACCTGTGCTGTCTCCTGCCCCTGCCCCTGGACTGCACCACTTGCACCAGCAGGGATGCCCCCACCAGTCCCCATGTGCGCCTCAGTGGCGGCCTCCTCCTCCTCTGTGGAAACCACCAACCTGGATGGCTCCTCGCCGTCTACCGCCGTAGCAGGCCCCTGTGGGGGCTCACCCACCCCTTCCGCTGCAGCCGTGGGGGCATCCCCGCCGCCTTCCTCCACAGCGCCGTCTCCGCCCTCTCCTTCACTAGCCGCTGCGTAGAGGGAGACATAGAACACAAGCATCAGGGTACTGTACAATGGTCCCCTAGACAGGAAGCAATAGCAGATGAGTGCCACTGTCAAAGTACACTTCCATCATGTCACACCACAACACATGTGTCAGTCCAGGCAAAACACACACAGTGACAGTCATGGTGCGTGCCATGGACATTTCAATGCATGTCCAATGGACTCTCAAATCATACAATGTAATGGGACTCACATGCATCATGGGTCATGCCTATCACATGCACACACTTCACCTCAGTCACATCCATCTGGCCCCGTACACCCCAATCACAGTGCATACAAGGATGACTAGGCTGCATCAGTGAATCTGTTCATTGTCACAGACATGTGTCATGCATCCATGGCACTCACAAGTCACAGACACGCAGGTCAGGCACACAGACATGGATACCACATATGTATCTGGCATCAGCACCCATCCCTCGCCCCCACCCATGTCCAGGAACAGAGACTGCCATGCTCTCATGTGTGCAATCTGCACAGGGCTCCCCATGTCGCATTCAAACACATGCAACAACCGTGCGGTTCACACATTACAGGTCGCACATGCATTCCCATGATGTCCCTGCACACATACATGCGTACATGGCCTATGTCACACATGCAGGCAAGTATCAGACAACCGGCACATTGCAACATGCCCTGTCTCACACAGCAATGCTTGGCCACTTACCGCTCAACTCCCTCTCAAGGACCTGGGCGTGGAGCGCTGGGTGTGCGCGTTCCAGGACCCTCAACTGGATGGAACTCATGCGGCCCCGGCCCCCCTCCACGAGGCGCCAGGCCTTCATGAGGGTCCTGGACCTCAAGTCCTCCCAGCGCTTCTTGACCTTCTGGATGGTGCGGGTTGCCACCCCCTCCGCGTTGATGGCAACCACACAGTCGGCCCAGATCCTATCCCGTCCTTCCCTGTTGGCGCGGGACGATCCGAAGAGGGCATCATACTGCCCCAGGACTTGCTCCACCAGGACACCAACTTTGGTGGCAGTGAAGCTGGTGCCCCTCTGCCCCTCTGGCCGGGGGTTGCCACTGGGGGCAGATGTGGATCTGCCCGACATGGCAACCCCAGGGGCAGGAGTGGGTGGGCAACTGGGTCCTGGGGCTGGGCTGTGGAGCGATGTTATTCGAGTCGGGAGTCTTCTGTACCAGCAGGGGTGGACACAGCAACTGGACCCCTGCAGATGGCTGATGTGCAGGCACCAAATGGCAGGGCACGGTGGCAGCAGGCAGGCAGGCAGGCAGGCAGGCAGGCAGCAGCAGATGGCATGTGGGAGGCTGCTCGGGCACTGGGGGGCAGTGATTCGGCCTTCTGGGCAGGAGCGTGGTCTTCCGTGTGTTTTCGCGTGGCCAGCTTGATACGGAGTGATTTGGCACGTGAAAAATCTGCACGTCAGCGTGTAATTCGAGGAAAGGCCCTTAGCGCGTAAGCGCGTCAGCACGCGTACGCGATTTCATTGGACCAAAGGCCCTTACAGCGTAAGCGCGTCTGTGACGTTTTGCGCACGGGCGTTGCCCTGGCAGGGCTTGGAGATCCCGCGTGCCTTTATGTTCTGTACGTGATTTTGGTGCGGTGCGTGTGTTTTCCATCCGTTGGGGTTCACACGCTATTACTTCACAGCGGGTGTTGGCTACGCGTTCTACTACACGCAAGGCAGACGGTGAGTGGTACCCGGCACCCCTGAAATGCACGTAGCCCGCTCCCCCAGGCCCGATCGCGTGAGAAACTTCACGCGAACCCCTGAAATGCACGTAGCCCGCTCCCCCAGGCCCGATCGCGTGAGAAACTTCACGCGAACCCCTGAAATGCACGTAGCACGCTCCCCCAGGCCCGATCGCGTGAGAAACTTCACGCGAACCCCTGAAATGCACGTAGCCCGCTCCCCCAGGCCCGATCGCGTGAGAAAGTTCACGCGAACCCCTGAAATGCACGTAGCACGCTCCCCCAGGCCCGATCTCGTGAGGAACTTCACGCGAACCCCTGAAATACACGTAGCCCGCTCCCCCAGGCCCGATCGCGTGAGAAACTTCACGCGAACCCCTGAAATACACGTAGCCCGCTCCCCCAGGCCCGATCGCGTGAGAAACTTCACGCGAACCCCTGAAATACACGTAGCACGCTCCCCCAGGCCCGATCGCGTGAGAAAGTTCACGAGAACCCCTGAAATGCACGTAGCACGCTCCCCCAGGCCCGATCGCGTGAGAAACTTCACGCGAACCCCTGAAATACACGTAGCCCGCTCCCCCAGGGCCGATCGCGTGAGAAACTTCAAGCGAACCCCTGAAATACACGTAGCCCGCTCCCCCAGGGCCGATCGCGTGAGAAACTTCACGCGAACCCCTGAAATACACGTAGCCCGCTCCCCCAGGCCCGATCGCGTGAGAAAGTTCACGCGAACCCCTGAAATGCATGTAGCCCGCTCCCCCAGGCCCGATCGCGTGAGAAAGTTCACGCGAACCCCTGAAATGCACGTAGCACGCTCCCCCAGGCCCGATCGCGTGAGAAAGTTCACGCGAACCCCTGAAATACACGTACCCCGCTCAATCGCGTGTGTAACTTCCCGCGCAACCCCGAAATACATGTGCCCCGCTCGCACAGGCACTAATGCTGTATGTTGCCACTTTTGTAATGCGCAGGGACACTACCGCCTGCCTTCGTGTGGCGGACGTGTTTGGGCTTGTGCGTGTCTTTCGATGTGCGTGGCTTTGCCCTATTCGATTCTATGAATACGTGTGGTTCGGGTGCGTGTGGGCGTTCCGTCTGCTTCCCTGCAGTACATACCCAGTTACGCCCTTGTTTTCGCGAGTTGTTCCCCATTCCGCGCGTTACGCCCCGTGTTCCGCCCACTTTCTAGTGTATGCGCAGAGGTTGTGCGCTTTCACTGTGCGCGTCGCGCACGTCTTTCGGGATGTTGCAGTGACGTGTGCGCCATGCACGGGTTTGGCGCACATCCCGAGGAAGACACGCGCAGGGACTTCCATGAATCGCCCTTTTTTTCCGCTTGCGCCTGCTTGCGCGTAGATTTTCGGCGCACGTTTGTTCCATGAATCGGCCCCTAAATGCTTTTGAATGTGGTTGTAATGAATGGGAAAAGTGCTAAAAAAATGACTTTAATTCGTTAAATTGGATTCAGAACTAGTGGGAGCCACTTTGGATAGTTCCCGGTAGACTCTAGCTATGATGATTGAATGACTGGCAGATAGGAAACTGAATTCAGAGGTTGAATGCAAAGAAATAGCTATTTTACATGTGGTGAAATTGAGCCAAATGCAGAAGTTTTCTGCGCGCGTTAAGCTATTGCGGCAAAACTATAAGGTTTTGGATTCTTTTGAAAGCTGAGGATGTTAGCTTCAATTTGACACTTACGCTTCATTTCTAGCATGTACTGTTCAGAAGTTATGAAAGTTTTAGTAAAGGTCGATTTTTCTCAAAAAGAGTCAAGATTTCAAATGAAAGATGCGCTTTTGAATATTACAACCAAGGATTGGCTTTACACTAAGGGGCTATGAAGATGCGAGATACCAACGGTACAGCCACCAGTCCAGAGGCGCCTCTGTCTAATCTTTGCCCGCTGCGACACTTGCCTTTCTTCAGCAAATATATATTAGTGCAAAGAGGATTATCACAGGAATATATGGATGAGAGAAGGATTCAGGACAGACAAAAGAAATTCTACAATGCTTTCTGGATATGATAAAATGGGTTGGATATGATTACTTAAAGATAAGAGATTGGCTATGGACAGTTTGATTCTAAATACTCACAACTATGGTTTTGTAATAGGAATAGGCCCGTCAGGATCTGGTCAAAGGGTTTTGGACTGGAATCTGCCCGCCACCGGACAGGATTCAGGTGCTTGGTTCTGTACTCAGCAAGGCACTGTGGTCTCTGCACCGCCTCTTGGACTGGTTCTGATGGGCTGGTTCTGGGTTGCAGCTCTGCTCTACTGGTTTGTATCTCTGGGTTCTAGCAAGAGTTCTTGGCAAGAAGCAGAAAAACAGCACAGCCCGGCTGTTGAATTTTTGATGTGCCCCTTGGAAGTTTGGGGTTAAAATCAGTTTGCAAGATTTTAAAGGCTAGCTGAGAAGGGTTCAGCTTTGGATTGGGCCTTCTGCTTTCAGAGTTCTTGAGTCTTGATTTGCGTTCTTCCTGCAGAGCGCTTTGCCAGTAAATCAGTTGATGGGTGAATATTTGTGTCTAGTAGGGGTGTCACGGTATTCGTTTTATGACGGTACGATAACCTTCTTGCCAAATGACGGTATATCATGGTTATCGCGGTATAGGAGGTGGAGTTAACTGATCTTAACAAATATTTTCTAAAAGGTCATAAATTGACAGATGTATCATCACAAACAAAACCAGGCACCCAGGGCCAGAATTGGGCTTTTCAACATACTTTCCACTGAAATGCCTTGCTTCCACCAAACACAAACACACGTGTGGAGAGGAGGGGGTGGGGTGGAGGCCTGCTGCAACTGGCAAAGTAAACTGAATAGCTTTTCTTAAGTGGTCATTTAGGCTTTTTGCTTCCCCACTGGCTACTGGTGAAGATGAACATGTTGCCATCTTGATAACCTGCATGCCACAGATCAATGGAGGCTGATGGTAGTATACGCTTGTGCACACGCGCATGCACACGCACACACACACACACACACACTTTCTCTTTACGTTACAGCCTTTAGTTTACTTGCAGGCCAAAAGGTGTTCAGTAATCACTGGCATGTTACCCTTTGGTATGGCAGCAGGGAATACCCACAGAGATGAGTGAATTTCGCAGTGTGACTTATTATATGTAAATTCAATGATAGAACCAGGGAAATCCCCCATTGCCATATGTTAAGAGAACATTATCCAATATAAATATATAAACCCCAAAGCCGCCACCCCAAAGTAAACCCTTTTCCTTCTTGGCACTGTATCTTTTCTTCCTATTGCTAACATATTGATTTTGTGTAAGGCACTTGTGGTTTATGGAATGGCATTAAAAACTGCTCCAACTGAAACTACTTGGCAGACTGCACATCCAACAGTGCAAAACCAAGACTGTGCAGCAATTGCTTACTGCAGCCTTTCCAAATCAGATTGAAAAGCACACTTAACGGTATGAACGGTATAACGGTATAAACAATGTGACGGTTATTATTGTTCAATTAAGTGGTTCACGGTATCTTTAACAGTATACCGTTACATCCCTAGTGTCTAGGTCCGCAAAAGCCCCTATTTATGTATTTCTCAAGGGGGTGGATAGGCTGATTTTACTATGCCCACCCTCTAGGAAACTGATTGGTCAAAGTAGTCCCTCTCTCCTGATTTGAGAAGGAAACAGTGTGTCATGAGGTGTCATGGTGACGCTGTGTTTATGGTCCAGGGAAAAAACCTCCCTTTTGTTTCTACACAGAAAATCTATTTTTCATATAAAGCATATTTACAATATCACCAATTTACTAATAATACATATTTACATCCCAAATTAAATAAGGCACGTATCTGTCCAAGTCCCATTCTTAAGAGTTTTGGTTCACAAATGACAGTTTTTCACGCTTTTGGTTGGTTTCCCAGTGTCAGATCTGTACAAATGTTCCCACGTACATGCAGATAATATCTGGGCATACTCATGTGAAGTTTCATATTTTTAGCATTATCACAACTGCTACAAAGTCAACATTTTGATAGTTTTGTCTCTGAATAGCGCACAAATTCCAGAGTAATTTTAAAACGTGAGCAGAAATTTCATTTTAACAACACTATATTTACAGATTTTTACCAATTTTGTTCAGTTTTCTATGAGTCTTTTTAAAAAAGAAATTTTCTGTGCTCTCCGAATAAACAAAACTGTCTGTCCCCGCTCCCAAGGTTTTGGCTGGGGCAGAGCAGTCCTAGGCTTCTTCTTGCCAGCAGTTGTTTTCTGTCCACACCCAAATTAGCATTTCCTTTCAGTCAATGTAGTCTTTTGTCTCCTGTCAGAGCAACAGGCCAAAGTCCCCTCCCACTTCCTTTCACACCTCCCTGCCAGTTCCTCAGCAGAGAGCAGGGGGGAAGATTCCTTTGTTTGGGATAAACTGTGGAATGTCTTTGAAGCTCAGTGTGGCTGGCTTTAACTTACTTTTAAAACAATGTTTAAAATAGTCTTTTTCTATAATACAATTTACATTTTTACAAATATAGCCACAAATCTCTACCAGCCGTTTTTAAAACATAGAGATTGCATTGTCACCTGTATTGCTTGTGATGGGAGGTCTCTTCTTTTACATACTTTGATTTTAAGGCACAAGTTTAAATGACAGTATAAGTATATGCCAGCTTCTGACACAGGCGAGCGGCGGTACTACACCCATTTCTGACATATTTTTCCCATGCAAGCATCTTTGATTGTGGATTTTCTTCTGATAAAACATGCTTCTGCTGACATTTGTGCTTAAGTGGATTGTTTAAATAGAGTGATGTTTAACACCCAACAAGGATGTTGGATCTTTTGTGCTGTTTGAGAAACATTATTTTTGCACTTCCCTCAGCAAAGGAAAAACGGATTTTTAAAGCAGTTCTGGGTTTCGCTTGCAATGCAGCACTGCTTTTTCAAGTAGTTTCATTTTACTCTGTGGGCAGCCAAATGATAGGTTTTGGCAGTGGTTTCCTGTGTTACCACTGACATAGGGAAATTGGATTGGCGGCCTATTTTTCAGGTTTTGTGCGCACTTCTGGGTGATTTTTAGCACGCATAAGGCTTCCCGGCGTCCATACTGTTTTTTTTGATGAAAGCAGCGCACAGTGATGTTGCAGGCATAGACTAGTGGGTTAAAACATCTCACAAGCCCCCCTCTTGCGATTTGGCATTTATCGTCCATCAATGGGAAGTCGCAAGACTGGGATTTCCGTCTCATTTCTTTTGGTTCCAAAAGGGCAAAGTTCATCATCTTTTCTTCCATCATGGGTAGATCGACCAGTTCTCCTCGCCCAGTCCTGATGTGAGTATGGAGCGATACTCCGGGCCCCTTGGATCTTTGTTCCGGGTCCCTGGGTAGTCTTCCTTGGTTTTGGTCTCCATGGTTTCCCATCCTAGGATGACAAAACAAAAGCATATTTGTAGACATTTCACCACCACTATTAATGTAGTGGGGCGGACACATACATTTTGATGAATCAGGACACATTTTTCTTATTGTAAGTTATGGACTATATATGGAATATTTTATAATTGTATTTCTAGGGAGCTGCAGTGACCCCCTCTGGGGTTCCAGAAGACTCCTCCAGTTGCTGCAGAGTGTTCCTTGGATGGCAACACTTTAGTTGGTTAATATGGACCCACTTATATTCCCCCTTTGCCAAACTGCCTTTGGGGATGCAGATTTTGTAGGCGACTGGTGAGATTTTGTCTACAATTTCAAAAGGACCCCTCCAGGAAGGCAACAATGTGTGCTGTTTGACCTGGTTCCTTTGGAAATTGTATAAGTAGATACTGTCTGCTACATTGTAGTCTTTTCTGGAAGTCTTTAAGTCATAGTGGGTCTTCATGCTGTCTGCCGATCTCTCCAGATTTCGCTGAGCATAGGCAAAAGCATGTTGAAGGTGTTTTCTTAGATTTTCAACATACTCATGAGTTGTGGAGGCATTGATCAATGTCTGCTCTTGGGTTCTGTAGAGCAGATGCTGGGGAAGCACCATCTGGCATCCAGTCATCAGCTCAAACGGTGACATTTTAGTTGCAGATGAAGGGGTAGATTTGATGGCCATTAGGACAAGAGGTAATTGAATATCCCAACTTGGCCCAGAATCTGCCACAAACGTTTTTAATATGCTGACAATTGTTTTGTTGTATCACTCTACTGCACCACTAAAGGCTATTGGTAAGCAATGTGTAGCTTCCTTTTGACCCCAAGTATCTCCCACATCTTTGTCATTACTTCGCTAGTGAAATGGCTACCTTGGTCTGACTCGATCCTTTGGGGTAGTCCAAAACGCGAAAAGATGTGGTTGATCATCAGGGCAGCTGCTGTTTCTGCCTTGCAGTTTGGGGCTGGGAGACAATCCACCTATTTAGTAAACAAGCACGTCACGGTCAACATGTACTTGTTCCCCCTAGAGGAGCGAATCACGGGCCCGATATAATCGACTTGTAAATCTGACCATGGCAGTGTCATCCCCCTCTTTTGGAGAGGCGCACGGTGTGTGAGGGATGTTGGCTGAAATTATGCACACAAAAGACACCCCTTCAAGTATTGGTCGAGGTCCTGCTCCATGTGTGGCCAGTATGCAACCTCTTTTAAGATTTCAAGTGTTGTATGAAACCCCCTATGGCCGGCTGTGGCCGCATCATGGGCGTGACTTAACATCAGGCTTCAGAATGAGGTAGGGACCACCCACTGATCATGGCCAGCTAGGGATCTCCTGACCAACAAACCGTCTTGGATTCGGAATATTTTTGGATATTTCATCAACACTCTGAGGTCCTCTTTCCGAATGTAATCAGTATCTGCCAGGGGAAAGTTCTCAGTGTCCTCAATGTGTTTATAAAACTTATCAATTATTGGATCCCCTTTTTGAGCCGTAATCAAATCAGCATCTGGGGTCTCCTTACTCCATTGTGCAGTTGAGAGTTCATTGTGAGCATTTGTCTGGGACCTAGTGATAGCAGTGACCTGGATTTCCCCCAACAGGGACTCAATTTCCAGTAGATCCCATTGGATGGCTCCGGCTTTGGCCAGCTGATCAGCTAAGTCATTTCCATTTTTGTCTGGTCCCACTACTTTAGAATGACCCTTTAATCTTTTTCCAGTAGATGGCCATCCCATTCGAGGTGACCAGATCATTAATGTTTTAAATTAATTTCCCATGTTTCAATGGTTTGTTATTAGCACATAACATACCTCTGGTTTTCCAGTTAACGAGGTGCTCCACGAACCCGTTCCGTATATAATCCAAATCTGTGATTATGACCAGTTCGTGGAGTTGATGTTGGACAGCAGTGAGGATGGCTTGATGCACAGCCATCAACTATGCCACTTGACTACTTCAGGGACCAATCTTGTTCTCAGCGGAGGGTTCTGGGATCTCATTCACCCATGCATTCCCTACGCCGGCCACAAGTTCTTCTTCCCCATTGTTGTCAACATGGTAAGAGCATCAATCCACATAGACAGTGGGCAGTCCCTCACACATGTCTTCTTCAAAGACTTTGTGTGGGGAATTATGGTATGCCTCCATGTTGTCCTTGATTTTTAGAATCTCGTCCTCGAGACAGTTTTCTCTGGCACAATCATGCAAGTCAGCCAGACCTTGCGCGAGGGGACTCTTCGTGTTTTGGCCATATCTGACCTCCACATGAAAGCCTTGCATTGACAGAATCCAGGAAGTAATTCGGGAATTAATCACATTTCCGGCCTGGATTCTGTCACTTTGGAGATATTGCAGAGGCTGGTGTGGAGTCTCCACTATGATGTGTTCCCCCTGGATAAACGGGCGGTAATTCTTCAATGCCCACGCCGTTGCCAGGAGTGCCTTCTCACAATCGTTGAATTTTTCCTCCACAGAGGATAAAGTTTTACTCGCATAGGAGATTACTTTATTGACCTTGTCATGCTTTTGATATAATACTGCAGTCAGGCATGTATTAGCGATCCCTGTCCCCAAGTAGAACTCCTTGTTTCTGACAGGGTAATCTAGGCAAGGCGCTTGTGAGAGGCTCCTTCTGAGTTGTCTTACTGCCTCGGCTTGTTCTGGACCCCACTCCCACTTGCTCCCCCCTTCAAAAGATGAATCAGGGGTCTTGTGATCTCTGCGTAGTCCTCAATGACCTTTCTGCTGTAATTAGTCAGTCCAAGGAGGCTCCTTAGGTCCCGCAGAGTTGTGGGGTATTTCAATTTCTGAAGTGCTTCCACTTTCTTTCCCTGGGGACAGAGACCATGAGGAGTAATCTAATGGTTCAAGAAATTTACATGGGTTCTACACCACTGGGCTTTTTGAAAGGAAAGTTTTGCTCCGGCTGCCCTCAACTGTGTCAGAACATAACCGATCTCCGCTATGTGTTCCTCCACAGTTGAGCTTTTGATGAGAACATCATCTACATAGGCCAGGTTACCCCTTTCACCCAGGTCGGGCATGGCCTTATGTAGAAAAATGTTGAATTCACTGCTGGAATTGATGTATCCGAAGGGAGTCCGGGTCCATGTGTACTGCTGCCCCCCAAAGGTGAAGGCCAGCTTGTATTGGTCATCCCTACTGACAGGTACAGTTGAGTACCCATTGGTCAGGTCTATTGCAGTGAATACCTGTGACCCCTGGATCTGGCCCAACCCTTGGTCAATGTAGGGAAGAGGCCATAGGGAAGTATGGACCCATTTGTTGAGCTCCCTAAGGTCGGCGCAGAGTCTCCACTAGCTGTTTGGCTTCAATATTCCCAGCACCGGATTATAGAAGGTGCTGTGGACTGGACGGATTATCCCACGGGACTCAAGGTTCTTAATTATTTCAGTAAGGGACTCCATTGATGCAAGAGGCAAGCAATATTGCTTCACAAACACTGGAGTCATGCCAAGGTCCGTGGGAATTGTTGTGTGGATGTCGGTGAGACCACAGTCATTTGAGTCCATCCCAAAGAGATCTTGAAAATACAAGAAAACTTGTTTCAATTTTTGCCCCTGCTCCAGAGTCAACAGGCATCCGCTAGGTTGACTCTCTCTTTAACCATCTGCAAGAAGCCAGGAAAGAAGTCTTGTTTTGCTATCTCAGCGGCCTCCTCCAGCTGGGTGCAGAAGTCCCTGGTCAAAGTGATGATTTGGACTGGTCGCTTCAGGTGGGGGAGGCAGCCCTCATGGACTTGGAAAATCACCTCATGTCTCCTGAAGTCACAAGTCACATCTTTCTTACCAAAAGGGCAGGAAGTGTATACTAGGAAGTTCCCCCTATGCCGGGTAAAGATCCTGTCTGGTGTTGTGTTGTCATCACTGTCACTGTCAAAACAGTCCTTGGGAATTGATCCTAATAGTTCATTTCCTAAATCTATGAAAAAATATTGGTCATCAACCGCCATTCCAATAATGGTGCCTGCGGCCAGAGTGATACTCTTTAAGCCGCTGTTATCCACCTCTATTGGAGTGGTGTCATGTAATATATTGACTAGTGGTATTGGTTTACCCCCAACCCTTGCTGTTGGAGAGAAGCATTTAGATGAATATAAGCGTCCGGGTTTTTCAGTTTCTGTCATCTTTTAACTTTCACTTCCAGAGAGAACTGTCGGGTCCTTTCTGGGATGGTGACTTCCACTCCAATCTGAAATTCAACTGCATAAGGCAGCAGTTGAGCTGACCAGAATGCTTTCTCTGGGTCATCAAAGCCCATGGGATTATCCGCTAATCGGGACCAAGCTTTGAAGTTTATTATGTCCAAACTAATGGCAACGCGATTGAGAATGTCACTGCCTAAGTGAAAGACGGCAGTGACATCTCGCACGACCCAACACTTATGGACTATGCTCTTGTTACCTATGGAGATTTTGAGCATACACCTGCTTGGCAGGAGATGTTTAGAATTGGGTGTTTCCAGATCCATTTCCCACTTGTCCATCAATCCAAATGTGGGAATGGCTGGATCTTTTGGGAGTTGGCAGGAACATGGTTTCGCCCATGAAGCTCTTACCGTTGTTCACACACACTTGGGCAAGAACAGAGTCCTTCCCTTCATTTAACTGAATAGGGATGAACAACTGCTCTCCAATTTGCTGAATATCAGCCAGGCTCTGAGCTGACTTCTCATCTTTCTGGACTATAGGAGTGGGAATGTCTGATTGTGGATTGGTAAAGAATTTCGGAGTGTTTCCTTCCAGTGTGGAATGCCACCTTGAACTGGAAGGAAGGTTAATTTTCATAAATATGGAGGACCTCACCAGTTTGTTGTCCTACTGCTATTACTGTCACATCTGGGATTTGGTTGTTCTGGAAGTGAAATTCTACTTGGACAGGTTTTTGTTCAACCATGTGGCAGGTGCCGTTTAAACTAACATGGTTGACACTCTGTTTTAATTTTATTGGTCGGCTAGTCTGGGTCCAGAGGACCTTGTTTACACAGTCTATTAGGGGTGACAACCTTCGCAGGAGGTCATTCCCTAGTAAACAAGGGGTGCCCTCTGGAGTCACAACTATGACCGGGTGCTTCACCTTGTGTCGCCCATATTTGATGTCCAAATCCGCAGTCCCCTCGATGGGAATTTCCTTCCCGTCAAAGTTCTGATATTGTCCAGGAAGAAGGGTGAGAGGAATTTGGTAATTCTCCCCCTTCCTGAATTGAGTTTATCAAAGGCCTTTTTGGACAGATGGGTAGCTTGGGATCCAGTGTCCACCAGTGCCAAAATTGTACCCTGCCCCTGTATTTGTACCAAGGCATAGAATCTTCCCTCCTTCTCCACAAGGGGGCACAGATAATGTACAACTGCTGGGTTAGTTTTCTAGTTTTGGACACTGATAGAGAAGAGATTTGGGCAGAATTCTGTGGGAGTCTTGGGAATCCGGTTCTGCCCCCCCCTTTTTTGAGGCATTCACCAGGATGGGGTTTGAACCAGGGGACTTTCATGTTGTTGTTGCTGGGGGTGGATGATGGGCAGTGCTAACTCAGTCCCCACATCCCCCCAGTCTGGATTTGAATCCTTTGGGACCCATTTTACTTTGGGAGGAGTTCCCCCATCTCTGAAGGAGAAGATCCTTTTCCCAGGATCCTCTGAGGATCCCTCTCCTTCCAATTGGAAGATTTTTACCTCCTCCTCAAAATGGGTATGTTTGGGTTAATTGTTTCTCCTACACCCCTACCCCCCCTCTGCTCCTTGGGTGGCAGACTTTCAGGGGCAGGAGATTTTGGTTCCTGTTCCTGGGTTTCCAGGGGCTTTTTACACCCCCCTTCCCCTTGTGCCTCCTCCCAGGGAACCGGTGGGTTGTCGGGGTGCTGCCCCCGTCATTGTTCTGGCGCACCAGGTCCGGAGTTTGGGACATTCTGCGCCGGCATGCTCATCTGAGGGTTCTGCTGAGCCCTCAGCATGCGACCCAGATCCTGTGCCATGGTTTGGACCTGGTGCTCTAGCTGTAACACCCGCTCAGGCTGATAAGGGGTTCTCATTTCTCCCCTGGGCTGATCCCAGGAAGGGTAGCTATCCCTCCTCTGAAAATTTGGGTACCCCTCCACCCTTGGCCTCCCCTCTCCTGGATTGGGTTGTCTGGTCTCAGGAAAGTGGGGAAAGAAGGATGGATTATTTTTGGGCTGAAAGTTTTGTGGATACCTGGGGAAAACATTCTGTCCAGGATTTGGGGAATTTCTGCCCTCCTGGGTGAAGTGAGGAGGGAAGTTCCCTGGGTTAGGTGCTGTTTGGTTAGATCCCCCCCTTGGGCTGGAGGGGTCCACACATAACCCAGGATGGGTCTATTCCCCTTGTAGCGGGGACTTATGTAGTCAGGGGAGTGAGGGATCCCATTTGTAGGACTACCTCCTTGGCTCCCTGTCTGTGACTGGCCCGAGGGCCTTCTGGGCTTGGGATTGCTCTTATTTTTTGCAGGTGGGTTTTTAGGCCCCCCATATCTAAGTATAAAATGGGGGCAACCTTCACCTCTGCCACCTTTACAGCAGCAGGGGTGTTGGTTGGTTTGGGGCTTTTTTGAGTATTTCTGTTTTCTATGGGCTTTTGCACCTCATAGGTTCGGGTGGCCTGTTCAATGGCCCAGTTTAGTGATCTTTTCTTATTAAAATCTCTCACTAGCTGGGTCATGATGTACTTTGGTAGAGTGTGGAAAAAAGTATTGACAAATTCTTTGCTGTCCATGCACACCCTTTTGGTGGTCTGCACAAAGGCATGCTTTAATTCCTGCACACATTCTTGTGGGGCCTGATCCTCCCCACATTGCAAGTTGTAGGCTACCTTACGAGCCTCCTGAGGATTTCTATGCAACGAAAAATGCTTCAAGGTGGCCACCCTATAGGTGGACCATCTAGAATGATTTTGGTCTTCCACCCCCGCAAAGAAGCTGGAGTATTCTGGTGAGAAGGTCCATTTCACATACTGAATACAGCTACTGCTGTCCTTCAAATGGAAAGTTTCCATCATCTGCTCAAAGAGCTCTAAGTGCTCCCAAACAGAATACTTAGCGTTCTTATTATAACGCGTGATGACGCTCCTTATCGCTTTGATTTGCTTTAAAGGGTCCTTAAGCAAGGCCCTTTTTGCCTTATTGGCCTTCTTAGTTCGGGTAACCCTGGTCCATTCCTTCTCTGACTCAGAGGCAATGCTCCCAGAGGTGCCCGTCTGGTCTTCTAGGTTTTCCCGGATTCTGCGAGCCTGGGAATGGCTGGCAGAATATGGGAACCTAGTTTCCTGTGTCCTGGGGCGCTCAGAGGAGACTTCTGATTCCTCCTTGCTCCCAGGATTTGATGGGTACCCCCACTGTCCTAGCTGTGTAGAGGTTTTTAGGATGCCCTTAGTGGGCCTATTCTCCTGGAGTTCCCCACTAAATTTCACAGTACTTGGGTACCCATACCCAGATGCCCGCCCATCCATTCCTGGGAGGTGCTGGTCTATGCGCCCCATATTTCTGATTGGATTAAAATCTGCCATCCCCATGGCCCTTGGCTCATGTGCGCCAGTGGACATGGGGGTGGCAGAGTCCAGGGATTGGGAGAGATGAAGGCCTCTGGTTCTAGGGTTCCTGAGGTTATGCTCAGGTGTTTCCCTTTCCCAGCTAACCTCATCTCTATCAGCCCCTGCTCCCTGTTGCCATGCAAGAACCTGATCTTTCTGTTCCTCAATCACGGCCTTACTAGTCTCTATCAATCTCTCTTGCATGGCTACCTGTCTGTGGAGCCTTTCATTGTTCTCACAGAGAGCCTAATTTTCTCTCTGTGCTTCCTGGGTTGTATTTGAGTACTGGGCCAGTCTTTACTGCAGGAGGGTTACCTCCCGAGTCCTGTCCATACTGGCCTGTTCCTTCCTTGCCAGAGCCTCTTCCACCCTCCTGGTGTGCTCTAACTATCTTTCATGCTCTTTTTGGAGGTCACCCAGTCCCTGAAGGGCCAGGTGATTTTCTCCTACTTTCTCTTTTAAATGACAGATTTTCTGGCCTAAGGTGTCCCTTTCCTGAGCAAGAGCCTGCCTCTGTGCCGCCAGGTCGTCCCTCTGTCTTTGAAGGGCACCAGCTTTCTGGCGCTCTTCATCAAATTCCACCTGGGTGTCCAGGTCTTTCAGAATTAATGTATTGCTCTCCGCTTTCTCTCTGTCTAGTTGGCTTTTCAGAGTGGCTACATGCTCTGTGCATGCCCTGTTAAAGTTTCTTTGCTGCTCCAGATTTTTCTGGCTCTGCAGTAGAGAGTCCAAACTTTCTTGGTACTCCTTCTGAAAGGCCAGAATTCTGGTATCCTGTTTTGCCTTTTCCTGCTTCAGGATTCCCATATACTCTTTTATTTTGGTTATGTACTGCCTACTTTCATTTTCAGACTCTTGGCTCCTCTGTAGCCTCTGCTCAGCAGAGTCCAGATCAGGTTGGGCCTTTCCTAATGTCTGGAGTTGCTTACTTGCCAGATCTTGGCCTTCAGCATATTTATCCTGTATGGCTCCAATAGATAGATATAGATATGTCGCTATTTTGGTAATCTTATTTTGCTCATCCTTTGCCTTAGGGGCCATATATAGTTCCGTTAGGGCCATATGTAAGGGACCCTGATCTTGTCATATATCTAACCCTGTTGCAGTGATCTGTTCTGTGATTGCCTGCAACCACACATTCTGATTCTGCTCTGTCCATTCACCTCTCACAAATAACTTATGCAAAAGGTGTTCTCTAGCCGTATTGATCTCTACCAATGTCGCCATTCTGGAAATATTGATTTCCTTCCTGATTTACAGAAGTTTTCTTTTATTTTTGCAAAACAGACCGTTTCCTTAGAGCGTTCCCTTTTGAGGGGTTCTTTTCACAGTGTAACAAAGTGTGGTAGCCCAACAGAATTTATGTACCCTGTCAGTTAGCACACTGTATTAAGCTGTCACAAGTGGTATATCTAATTCAGAAATCCTGCTACGAGCCCCCAATCTGTAAATGGTTTCAACCCAGCACTACACCTAAGTCAATTCCTAGTGTATGATGCCCAGCTGGAACTCTTAATTATATATGTTTATGTCTAAAGTTCTTTTATTTCTGAACGATGCACCCTTATATCACTCCCCTCTCTTTGAATCCCCCCGGTCTCACTGAACCAAGAAGTGGGTAGTTTTGCAAAGTTAAAAGATTTATTTGATGAATTGAACAATATATATATATATCACACTTTTATGGATATGAACAATATCTAAATATCACACTATTAATATTTATACAATGATCAGCAATGGGTGATATTACAATAATCAACAATCTCCTTAATCAATAGGAGTATGGACAAGAAGAATAATGTAGCAAAGAATAAAACTTTGTGTGGGTTCAATGAAATGCAAGGATAGGAAATTGATGCAGCACAGAAATAATACTTGTGTGTGTTCAATCAAATGCAATGTAATCACTCCTTCCCCCTGATACTACTCAATCCCCCCTAATATGCAATATGGAGATGGAAGGAGAGAAAACAGGTTTCAGGAATAAACACTCTACAAATGCAGTTTCAATCCCAATTCCCCCAGCAAGCTTAGAGAAACAGGAATGATTTTAAAACAGGTCAAATGCTTTTGAATGTGGCTTGTAATGAATGGGAAAAATGCTAAAAAAATGACTTTAATTCGTTAAATTGAATTCAGAACTAGTGGGAGCCGCTTTGGATAGTTCCCGGTAGACACTAGCAATGATGATTGAATGGCTGGCAGATAGGAAACTGAATTCAGAGGTTGAATGCAAAGAAATAGCTATTTGTAACACTCACCTGGCTCCCACGGAGGCGCTGGTCTAGTCTGGGTTGCTGTGGCCTCTTCAAGCGTGATGCGCAGAACTCGGACCACCGATTGAACAGGACCCCCAAATCTTGCTTGTCTGGCCCGTAGGAATATCCTTCTGCAGATGAGAAAGGGGATTAACTGTCTGCAGAATAGGGTGCTTGCTCCCCCTTTTCCCCCTTCGTTCTTCTCTGACTTCCTCCAAAACCCCCAGTTTAAGCTCATCTTATGGTTTGGAAGGATGAACTCTCCATCCTGATTCTGGTGCAGGGGCGCGCGTTCGTCCAGTTACTTCACTGGTTTTCAGAATGGTGCTGGCAAAATCCACTTGACTTTTCTGAGCGATACGCCGTAAGTATGAAGATTCAAAAGTTCAAGTGTGAGCCTCTTTTTATGTTGTCTTCCTAACCTGTGATCTGTCCTTTATTTCAGGTGCAGAACGAAGGTGATATGTTGAGGGGTTAAATTGCAGATGGTAAAATCAGGTGAGTTAGTGATGAGGGCGACCCCTCTAAATGTCTTTATAATTCCCCAGTAATGTCTTTTGTCCTTTCCCCATAGGGGCTGGGGTGCGGTACCTGCCAACGAAGCGGCGCCGACCCAAAATGTGGAATGGTTCACCAAGAAAAGCCGGTAAGTATTATGGCTGAAAATTCGGCTTTCCTCCTGTGTTCCCTCTGCTCACCTTTTGTCTCTTCTTCTCTCCCCTAGGTGCAGAGATGTGGCGACCGCTGCTCACAGCCACGATGGAGCCGGGAGATGTCTCGAGAACAGGTGAGTGAAGCGCGGTGCTGCAGCGAGCAACGCGATGCTTTTAAATGGAAGTCTTTCTTCAAGAATGCTGGCGTGAAGATTCCGGATGCAGGTAAGAAGTTTGAATAAGTTCTTGGTTTTCACCTTTCTCTTCTCTTCTTTCCTTACAGGTGTTCCAGGTTCGAGGCGGGCGTGGCTGGAGTCCAGGTGCAGGAGCAGACACAGTGAGCGTTCAGCTGCTGGGATGCAGAACAACGCGAAGCACGTGTGGCTGTCCGGGCGTGGCTTAAATAGCCTTGGAAGAAGTCCTAGATAAGTATTCTTCCACAGCCCCACCCAAGTAACAAAATAGTCCCTTCAGTAAAATAGTCCCTCCTAAGCCTCATTTGGCTTGGGTCTTCATGCAGCATGGTCTGCATCAGGTGAGTATACAGCATGGTCTGCATCAGGTAAGTGCACCAAACACTTTCCTTTATGAGCCTGGCGCCTATGGCGCCAGGACAGAGTCCAAAGAGCCCCTATAAGGGGCCGCTGGGCTTTTACCAGGGGGCATGATGCCTGCTCCCGGGGGTGCTGGGCCTGGCCTGGTGCTCCGGGGGTAGGCATTATGACACTATTTTACATGTGGTGAAATTGAGCGGAATGCAGAATCGCGGCAAACTTTTCTGCGCAGGTTAAGCGTGATTGCGGCAAGAATATAAGGAGTTTAAATGCGCTTTTGGATTCATTTGAAAGCTGAGGATGTTAGCGTCAGTTTGACACTTAAATCTTGTTCCTAGAAGTTATGAAGGTTTTAGTAAAGGTGAATTTTTCTCAAAAAGAGTCAAGAATTCAAATGAAAGATGCGCTTTCGAATATTACAAACAAGGATTGGCTTTATACTAAGGGGCTATGAAGATGCGAGATACCAACGGTACAGCCACCAGTCCAGAGACGCCTCTGTCTGATCTTTGCCCGCTGCGACACTTGCCTTTCTTCGGCAAATATATATAAGCGCAAAGAGGATTCTCACTACAATTTTCACCGGACTTTATGGATGAGAGAAGGATTCAGGACAGACAAAAGAAATTCTACAATGCAGTCTGGATGTGATAAAATGGGTTGGATATGATTACTTAAAGATAAGAGATTGGCTATGGACAGTTCTATGCTAAATACTCACAACTATGGTTTTGTAATAGGAATAGGCCCGTCAGGATCTGGTTGAAGATTTTTGGACTGGAATCTGCTCCCCACCGGACAGGATTCAGGCGCTTGCTTCTGCACTCAACAAGGCACTCAGGTCTCTGCACGGCCTCTTGGACTGGATCTGACGGGTTGGTTCTTGGTTGCAGCTCTGCTCTACTGGTTTGTATCTCTGGGTTCTAGCAAGAGTTCTTGGCAAGAAGCAGAAAAACAGCACAGCCCGGCTGTTGAATTTTTGATGTGCCCCTTGGAAGTTTGGGGTTAAAATCAGTTTGCAAGATTTTAAAGGCTAGCTGAGAAGGGTTCAGCTTTGGATTGGGCCTTCTGCTTTCAGAGTTCTTGAGTCTTGATCTGCGTTCTTCCTGCAGAGCGCTTTGCCAGTAAATCAGTTGATGGGTGAATGTCTGTGTCTAGGTCCTCAACAGCCCCTATTTATGTATTTCTCAAGGGGGTGGACAGGCTGATTATACTATGCCCACTCTCTAAGAAACTGATTGGTCAAAGTATTCCCTCTCTCCTGATTTGAGAAGGAAACAATGTGTCATGATGTATCATGGTGATGCTGTGTTTATGGTCCAGGGAAAAAACCTCCCCTTTGTTTCTACACAGAAAATCTATTTTTCATATGAAGCATATTTACAATATCACCAAATTGCTCATAATACATATTTACACCCCAAATTAAATAAGGCACGTATCTGTCCAAGTCCCATCTTCTTAAGAGTTTCGGTTCACAAATGACAGTTTTTCGCACTTTTGGTTGGTTACCCAGTGTTAGATCTGTACATATGTTTTCACAAACATACACATAACATCTGGGCATACTCCTGTGAAGTTTCATATGCTACAAAGTCAACATTTTGATAGTTCTGTCTCCTAATATAACACAAATTCCAGAGTAATTTTAAAACGTGAGAAGAAATGTCATTTTAACAGCACTATATTTACAGATTTTTACCAATTTTGTTCAGTTTTCTATGAGTCTTTTTCAAAAAGATATTTTCTGTGCTCTCCGAATAAACAAAACTGTCTGTCCCTGCCCCCAAGGTTTTGGCTGGGGCAGAGCAGTCCCAGGCTTCTTCTTGCCAGCAGTTGTTTTCTGTCGACACCCAAATTAGCATTTCCTTTCAGTCAAGGGAGTCTTCTGTCTCCTGTCAGAGCAACAGGCCAAAGTCCCCCCCCCCACTTCCTTTCACACCTCCCTGCCAGTTCCTCAGCAGAGAGCAGGGGGGAAGATTCCTTTGTTTGGGAGAAACTGTGGAATGCCTTTGAAGCTCAGTGTGGCTGGCTTTAACTTACTTTTAAAACAATGTTTAAAATAGTCTTTTTCTATAATACAATTTACATTTTTACAAATATAGCCACAAATCTCTTCCAGTCGTTTTTAAAACATAGAGATTGCATTGTCACCTGTCTTGCTTGTGATGGGAGGTCTCTTCTTTTCCATACTTTGATTTTAAGGCACAAGTTTAAATGACAGTATAAGTATATGCCAGCTTCTGACACAGGCGAACGGCACTACTACGCCCATTTCTGACATATTTTTCCCATGAAAGCATCTTTGAATGTGGATTTTCTTCTGATAAAATATGCTTCTGCTGACATTTGCGCTTAAGTGGATTCTTTAAATAGAGTGATGTTTAACACCCAACAAGGATGTTGGATCTTTTGTGCTGTTCGAGAATCATTATTTTTGCACTTCCCACAGCCAAGGAAAAATGGATTTTTAAAGCATTTCTGGGTTTCCCTGGCAATGCAGCACTGCTTTTTCAATTAGTTTCATTTTACTCTGTGGGCAGCCAAATGATAGGTTTTGGCAGTGGTCTCCTGTGTTACCACTGACATAGGAAAAATGGATTGGCGGCCTATTTTTCAGTGTTTCTTACACACTTCTGGGCGTTTTTTTGCACGCATAAGGCTTTCCGGCAGCCATTCTGTTGTTTTTGATGAAAGCAGCGCACAGTGATGTTGCAGGGCATAGACTAGTGGGTTAAAAAATCCCACAAAAGCAAGGACATTGCTGCTAACACTGGTACCCCATAATTGAAATCCATGGAGCCTGACCACAGATTTCATCCAGCATTATAAAGGCTTGGGGAAGCATGATGGGCTGTCACACGAGCCCACTCAGTTTGTGTCCCCTCACAGGAGCTCCAGTGAAGCAAGGGGACATACCTAGATCCATACATGACTGCCCACAATGGTCTCCGGGAAATCATTCTTACCATCTGAGGATTTGCAAACTAACTCTGCTCTATTCCTCTCTAGGTCCCTGTTTTAGGAAATATGTTTTCCAAAAACAGAGGACTTTGCCCAATCATCACATTGGAAAAGTACCCATGTCATAGCCCATAGACACAACTGAGGGTTTTTCATTATTTAAGGCCCATAAATAGCTGTACAGCTCCACAATCCTAAATGCTGCAGAGTTTCATGGTCACTCTGGCAAGAGAGGATGCATTGGGAAGCTCAGAGATGAGCTGAAGTAGGGAGCTCTGAGCTGAATTACATATAGGGAAGGTGCTGTGGTCTGGCTGCTTCACAACACCTCTCCTTTCCCTCATATGTGGTCACACCACATGTGGTTGTCTGTGGGGAAAATAAATAACATAGTGATAGCAGGCTATGTCATTTTTGGAACCCCAAACATATATCATTAGTAATAGCAAAGGATTACCAGGCAAGAGAGTGAAACCTAATCAACAAAACGAGTGAAATACATTGAGAACATTGACATGGCAAAACAAAGCAAAAGTGAAGAGTGGACCATGGTCCCTGTGAGGGGCCAGAAATGAGAGATGGAAAAAAAGTTGGGTTTTTGTCAAGGTTTGCCATATTTATTGAAATAAAATACGGGTAAGACAAATGCCTATTTTTCCCTTTCCTAACGAGAATGTTCCTACCAAGCATACTACAACTAGATTAATATTACCTTGTGTCCCAATATATCTGACCCTCACACAAACATACACAACCAAACTACATAAGGCAAATGTGTCTGTTTTCAATTTACCCGACAAATGCAAATGTTCAAACGTATAATTCCCACAAAGCAATCCTTAAATGCAGAATTTGATTCCCTTCCCCTGAATCAGTTCTGGAAGACTTTTGAAGAGTTCAGTTTCAACAGTGTTATATTCAATTCAGTAAATAAAAAAAAAGTCTTTCCATCCAGCAAGTCTTTCAAATGGAAAAAAGAAAATGTCTTTCACAATACACTTGTTCAAAAATAACATCAACTGTTTCTTCCACAAAGTATTCTTCCCCAAGATCTAAAGTGGTTTAGATGGATATTACAGTCCTCCTTACCATGGGATACGTTTGTAGGACAGCACAGCAAATGTCTTTTGTTATATAATAGTTTGCCAGATTGATGAATTAAAATTAATTCCTACTTCACACAACTTTGTTCCTTCTCCTGGTTTACATGCTTGCCAGGATTAACTTCTGCTAAAGGCAATATTTGTTTCAAGCTTCTCCACATCTCATACCAGAAGATTTGTACAATGTCTACTGTGAAGGCATCGTGAAGTAGACACAGAAGACAGATTCAAAATTGTACTCAAACGTTTTATCTAAATTAAAATGCAGGATGGAGTAAAGCTTAACTTGCCCTATGCTAAGGTGGGATTTCTCTACCTAAAGAAAACTAAGGCTGGTCTGTTGTCAGGAAGTCCAAATCAAGTAACGGTTTGCATCCAAATTCTATACTTGCCTTCACAACTAACTGTATACAATGTGTAGAGATGACAGCATTAAAATAAATAGTGTTTGAAATAAAGTTCCAAGCTTCTTCCAGCTCTAAGCTTGTAATCGAGCCCCCCTTCAACCAGTTAAACACATGTAACAAGGTTTCAACCAATCAAAGGGTCTATGTAGCAACATGATATACAGTGTTGCACAGGCCAACCCGCTGCTGTTATTCTGCTATAATCTGTATTATACGTGTTTAGAGGTGGTTCAATGCGTGCTGCAAGACAAGGGGCATCCTGTAATATTAATAATACTTATATGATATATAGGTACATATGCTTCCTCAACCAATCCCTCCCTTCAAAAGGTTTTATCATTTGCCACATGGGACGACATTATATATGACGTTTATTGAGGGATAAAGCCTTTGTGTAATCAAAGTTGACATGTGAGGGTGTGAACTACAGATGGTTGTCGCTAGATTGCCCTACCTTATTCTAAGCTGATAATAAAGTAGGACTTTGACATTTTCATTGAGTCTGTCCAGTTATTTGGGTCTGAGATCATTATTGATAATTCCATCTAGCACATAAGGTGCATCAATGTGCTAGAGCACACAGTTGAAGGCAATTATTTGGGGTACAGGGAAATAGTGGAGCTAGGTTGTGAAAGGAAAAATAAGATTTTGAGGCTGAGTACACCAAAGGTAAATACACCAAACGCGGGTTACAAAGAAAGATACAGAGATCTTTATTCTATACTGAACAGTTTCAAAGGACAAAGCAACAGATAGCTATCAGGCCCTCAGTACAACACAGTGAACTCCATCCCTGTTCGGTATACTCAGTGAGTGGGGATGTACATTAGAATAGTCGCACCTTTTATACAGTCCAAAACATGATGTCCAGCCCACCTACAAGTTAATACATCACAGATCTAGTGTTCGTGCCAAGTTCATGCCTTAATTCATGCATCTATATGTTCATGGATTATTCCTAATACATTCATAACAAGTTACAATAGCAACAGTGTGTCTTCGGATTTCACATTGATCCTTCGCATATATCTTTATACAATGTAGTTTAAACAAGTGTTCACATTTCAGTATTTGACTGCATTATGTTTAACATGTGCTCGTGGATTAGCTTCGTTGGTTCAGGTAATCCTCTATACACAGGTCAACGAAGGACAAGGTCTCAGTACATGACCCGAACATTTGGCCTACAGGCAGGTTACATATTAGCTTGTACACAGAGGTCAAGACGGCCATGTTACATTCGGAATGACACTGTCCACCATTTTAGGACACAGGGTGACTTTACAGAGAAAATCTAAAATGTTGGATAAACCTAAAATGGCGGCTAGCACAGGTTTAAGGTCAGGACCTTGCAACGCGGATTTCCTCGCAGAGCGACTTGGCCTAGGCCAATATATATACATACGATCTAGAGGGTATAATGCGTTTTCCCATTCGACAAACCCTCCTTTTGGCCTATGCCAAGCGCTAAATTACTTCTAATCACTTTACAAATAATTCCACGTCCCAATGTCCACACACCCTAATCACCATCGGAGATATCAATCGGCATTAGATCGGTTACCAGAATTTCTTTCAGAACATATTCATGGAGTTCTTGTCTGGGGCGTATACCTTGTGTCCTAATGTACCCATTGCCTGTGCGCAACATCCCCCTAGCATCGAACATATACCAGGTAGACACTGTAAACAGCAACAAAGGAACAACAGAATTCCCAAAATGATCAGCAAAACTGAGAGTACCTTCTAACCCCAAGATCGCAAGAAGTCCCAGAACCAAGCGCTAAGATCCCAGTTTCCCTCGGGAACATGCACTTTTGAACTTAGGACGTGCAGATTCTGTATTGCCTTGAAGATAGTTGGGGAGGAATCTGGCACGAAAACGCAGCAAGCAGATCCCACTAATTTACATACCCCGCCACGTTCAGCCAGAATGACATCTAATGCCACCCGGTTCCGAAGTGCTGCTAACCTTATTGCTTTCTGTTCTAGAGTCATATTATAGAGTATGTCAGTGGTCCGGTTGATGGTTCTCTCCATTACTCTCGCTAGTCTCCTGATATCCTCGGAGTTCATTATTTGTCCCCAGAATGGCACAAAGGGCTTAGCTACATCCCCCAGAATTTGCACTGATGTGTCACCATCTTCGTCCAGCTGTGGAGGAGCCTTTGAAACCTCTACAGTGCTGGCTATGAATACCCCGGGTAACAGGATCCCTAAATAACAAGTTCCCTGCCAATCCTTGGGTAACCATGGAAATGCTACATTACCGCAAACAAAGTAGACAGGTTCGCCTACATACAAAGGTCTGTCTTGCCCAGTCAAATTTGGGACATTGGCGCAACCTTTAAAATCACCCATTGACTCAGTACCATTCCTCTGTATGCAGAAAGAAACTGAATCGGGGCTATGGTTAACAGTGTAAGAAGGAGGCGTGGCATCCTTATTGCCTATAGGAGCCATTTTGAAAGAGATCAGAGATTGAAAAGGACGGGATAGTCTATCAGAAGTCCTAATAGAAGCAATGTTAGGCTTAATCCTATTTGCGAAAAGCGAGCATCCCAAGGGAGTCAGAACACGTTATTCGAACTGGTTCAAATTAGTCCCATCAAAGTTCCCTGAGATGCTATCATTCCAACGACCAAAGAACAATGCTCTAAGAGAAGCATAGGATGCAGTTGTCAAAGGTAGAGGATGAATATACCAACCTAACCCCTTATCCAATGTTGTGATAAATGCGAGCAAACCCAACAGTTGGACTTATTAAAGATGGCATGTGTGGCATTCATGATGAGTAATAGCGTGTTGTTGTGGTACCTTTGTCTATGCTGAGAATCTCTAGGAGATAGAGTGTGCAGATGCACAAAAGGAGTAGAAACAGTAGGTATATTTTCAGTCGGTAACACATTTTCAAGTGGTTGTACTTCTTCTAGATACCAGAAGCATAAAACAGTGAGTATTATAAAACAAATTAGCATTATCAAAAAACAGCAATATGTTTTCGGTGCCCATGTTACGGACTTTCCTTTTTTTCGCAGCTGGTCACGCGTTCGCTTATCAGTCCTGTACAAGTAGTAGCGGTGGCAGGCATTGTAGTCATCAAACGAACACGCCAATGTTTTTGGCGGCGACCTCCAGGCCGAGCGTCTTCTTAGTCCTTTCACAAACCCTACCCAACAGAATCCCCGTGTAGACAATTGATCGGGCCAAAAAGGCAAGCCCTTGCTGATTTTCCTCGATCGCACAGCCGAACCGTGCAGTAGGTCTATTTCCTTGGTCGCAGATCGTACCTCGTGCTTCCTGGTACTGAGTGATCTGAGAGCAACGTGTCGTCACTTCCTGTTGGAAGCGACGTATCAAGAACAAGAGAGGATGCAAGATCCAGAACAAAAGTTTCCGGAAACAAAACTGTTGGAGAGTGTGGAGGCAAAATAGCTGTTTCCCCAGGCCCCACGGGCTCAGGGAGGGTCTCCGACGCACTCTTGATGCTGTTTACTGCTTCGGGATCATTGGTTGCAGTACTAATGAGGGGTTCTGTTTCTTCTGTATCGTATGGCACTGGGTGTGGAATCTTCTTGGTGTGAGTTGCATGGTTCCAATTTCTTCGGCCAGCCACCCACACTGCCGTCTGCATGACCAGCAGGACTTGGAAGGGGCCCCGCCACTGAGGTGCAAGGCAAGAGGATCGGTCAGATTCCTTGGTGATGAAACAGTCCCCTGGACATATAATGTGACCTTGGCCCTCGTACTTAACAGGTAAAGCCTCTCGCACCTGGTGATAAATCAGATACACATTTTTAGTCAACTGGCTACAGTAATCTGAAAGAAGTACATTTTCAACATTTCTCAAAGAACAAAATTTTGGAAGGTTCCAAATATTAGCAGGCCTCCCATTACCACCTCAAAGGGAGAGAGCCCAGTCTTAGTTTGAGGGGTTGTGCGCATGGATAACAACACGATCGGTACGGCGTCCGGCCATTTTAGTTTGGTGCCGGCACACGTTTTAGCAAGCTTGTTCTTGATGATGCCGTTGTGTCTTTCTACTAGTCCGGCACTCTGACCGTGTCTGGCTGAATGGAACCGTTTATCGATCTGAAATCCCGTGCATATGTGCAGAATTACAGCAGCGATAAAATGTGTACCATTGTCCGACCAGATGACTCTTGGTAGCCCGAACCTAGGGAAATAATCTTTTAACGTAGTCTTTGCAGTAGTCATGGCTGTAGCATCTTTAACAGGAAAAGCCTCAACCCATTTGCTAAAAGCACAAATGGCAACTAACACGTATTTCACATTATTACATCACTCCATTTCAATAAAATCAAAAAGGATAACTTCGAAGGGGACAGAAGGTGGACCAAAACATCCCCTGGGAGTTGATGTTCCCTTTCCCACATTGTGCTGTAAACAGATCATGCCGTTTTGGACAAAGCGTTTAGCTATCTTAGAGATTTTGTCATTCACCCATACTTTTCCCAACATGTTTGTGATCTTGCGGGCCATGAGCCATAACGACCATCATCATAAGATATGCGTCAGGAAGTAGCCATTTCCCTTCAACTCTGTCCACCCAACACCCATCATCATCGAGTTTCCCCAAGCCTTCAGCCCACTTTTTAGACTCTTCCAATGTGGCATCGGCTTGGATATCCCTTACAGAGTCAATACCCTCATCCATTGCGTAGGCATTTATGGCCTCCCTTGAAGTGTACATGTTTGCAGAGAGATCTGTGGCAGTCTGTTTAGCTATCTGATCAGCAAAAGCGTTCCCATTCCCTATATCATCTACAATCTTTAGATGTGCTGCGCATTTTATGACAGCTAACTGAGTAGGGGGTGCAAGTGCTGTGAGAAGTCGTACTATCAGGGAGGCATGCTGGATCTTCGTACCATGTGAAGTTAAGAACCCTCTTTCTGACCAAAGTCTACCGAAATTGTGAACCACCCCAAAGGCGTACTGACTGTCAGTGTATATATTCATGGTAAGCCCTTCGGAAAGTTCACAAGCTCGGGTCAATGCTATAATCTCTGCAGCCTGTGCGGAGTTATGCGTGATTCTCTTGGTTTCCACGGCCGTGCTCAATGTAGTGATTGCATAAGCAGCTGTGGATGTACCATTCGGAAGTTTGAAGCAGGAGCCATCACAAAACAGCTCCCTTTGAGGACTGTTCAAAGGATTATCTTTTAGATCGATTCTACCCTTTGTCTCTTATTCGGTAGCATAAAGACAATCATGTGACTCTTTGTCACTGCAAGCAGTTCCTTGCGGGAAAGGTAAGAGTTCAGCCGGATTAAGAACACAACACCTCTTAATTTGTATGTGTGGAGCAAACAAGATCAATTCATATCTCGTCAACCGTGCGGAAGTGAGGTGTTGCGTTTAAGTTCTGTTCAGTAGAACATCCACAGAGTGAGGTACCATCAGGGTTAAAGAATAGCCTAGGACCATTCCCTCACTCTATTTTACAGATGCAGCAGCAGCAGCGACAGCTCACAAACATACTTGGCAAAGCACATGCTACAGGATCAAGGGCGGAAGAAAAGTAACCGCATGGCCTATTCTTCCCTCCCTGTTCCTGCGTTAATACAGCCAAAGCACATCCATCACATTCATGCACAAAAAACACAAAGGCCTTTTCATAATTTGGTGTGCCCAAAACCGGTGCCGAGCACAATGCAGTCTTGAGCAAATCAAATGCACGCTGGTGCTCCATGTTCCACGGCAATGGCGAAGAAATGCCCTTCTTTGTCAGAGCAAACATCGGCTTAATCGTTAACGAGAAATTAGGGATCCACTGCCTACAGTAAGAAGACATTCCTATCAAGGCTCTAACTTCTTTCTGTGTATTTGGGACAGACATGCTAGAAATTAGTTGTATCCGTTCAGGCGTCAATCTTCTTCCCTCCTTTGACAGGAGATAGCCTAAAAAGGCGACCTCCTGACAACAGTATTGACATTTCTTAAACAAAGCTTTATGTCCATGTTTAGCTAGGTGAATAAGCAATAACGGAGTAGGCAGCTGAGTAGAAGACGTCTTTGGCAGTCCACACTACCCGCTTCCTGAATCCTGAATCCAGTCTGTCTACTGTCTCCTTTGCGAGTGCTGGGGGAGGAGCACTTACAAAAACCCCATTCAGCCGCGGAGCGGCCGCGGAGTAGGCAGCTGAGTAGAAGCAGTCTTTGGCAGTCTATGGCCGACATGGACGCCATAGATGCTACCCCACTGAGCCTGGCATCCGAAGGCCCGTAAACTCCGGAGCTTTAAACCTAAAGTGGACGTAAGGCCAACTATAACGTCCTCTAAGGGAAATGCTGTGCAAGATGAAAATCAAGCCGCCTTTCCTCCACAGAGGCTTTTAAGGGAGGAAATGCTGGTTGTGACATCCAGCGTCTCGACTAGAAACGTTAAGGCTAACCCAAAGACCTCACAAATCACAAAAAAACCCAGTCTGAACATTGTCTCCCCGCCCTCAAACAGAATTGCAAACAGTCACGACAAACGAGATGAAGCTCGCTTGCCTGCACAGTGGGATGGGAGAGCGGGATCCCTGTTGTCGGAGCCGAGCATTGAGCTGGGCGCCTCAGAGGACCCCGTGAGCCCATTGGGAAGAAAACAGCCGGCAAACAAGCACGATAACAAAGACTCATTACCTTGTTCCCCCTCGATTCCCTCGTATCCTGCGAGCGACGGGTCTCCCACGACCGAAGGCTCCGCCCAGTCTGTCGGAGGACAGCGGGCATCGAGCGTCGGGGGTGGGCCCGTGGCAATGATGGAGGCCGAGGTGGCATCTGGAGAGACGAGGGGCTCTGGCAGTGACCATCGGCCTCTCAGCACCCCCGAAGACTCGAGGGATTTGTTGACGCGGGAGACCAGGCGCGGGGGAGTAGAGTCGGTGAGCGCAGCATGAAGGCTAAGTCATTGAGTGCTGCAGAAGTCATGAGTCCCTTGAGCGCAGCCACTGATGGCAGTTCCCTGGAAAGGAGCGAGGCGTGCGACCAAGTCGCACCCCTCCAACGAGTGACTCATGATGTACAAGCCCAAGTCCATGCCCCCTCTCGGGACTGGACGTTGCCAACCCTGGCCTCTCAGGTCCCTAAGCAAAGCAAAAGGACTATACCTGACCAAGAAAATGCTTGGCAGGACCTTGATTACAACAGCAGTTGCTCGGAGGCTGCATCTCCATCGAATACGGAAAAGAACAAACCCGTAATGGAAGAGGGCGTAAACAAGAAGAAATGGGAAAAAGCACAACGCCCATTAAAACCCCGAACTGCAGCCCACTTGGAGAAACCATGTGAGGGAATAAAAAAAAGACAAACCCAGGGGCAGTATGCAAAACAACTGAACACATCTACCCTCTGCATGAAGAAGAAAACTACCCAACAATAAAAAGACACAACCATAGATTCCAGGAAGTCTAGTTTGCATACCTTAAAGTATTTCTTTGGAAAGCAACATGAACGCAAATTCGAAAGAATAAACGAAATCTCCGACAGTGAAATGCTAGAGGTAATAATCACTACTGAAGTTGCTGAACCCCAGCAAGCTACTGGCATAGAGAATGTCGGCACACAACTGGTCCCTTATGCGGCTAAGCCAGAACATAGAGAGCCGCCAAACCCGAAATTGGCCCTATTGGAAGAGGGCCAAGGACGACAAAAACCAAGTACCATCATCTCCCCACAACAAGAACATTGTGGACAGCAGAAGCAGCGCAAAAACAAACTTGCACCTATTCCGACTGACCCAGAGCTTGGCGAACCCAACCTTAATGCAGCTTTGGAACTGGAACTAGAGCACAGGTCAGTCCCAATGAGGGAGGTACCAGACCCAATCACCCTGGAGCCTGACATGCCAGAAAAAAACATAAATGGAAGAAACAAACTCACTAAAGATCTGAATTCTTCACAAGTTGACCTTCAAAACAAATCTAATTGCAGAGTTCAAACACCTTCAAAGGAGCAAACACCATCCCACATGCGACCACCAAGAAGGGACTCACAACTGTCAACACCAGTTCGCCCACATCGATCCCAAGGGACGAGCGACTCTTCATCCAACGCAAACACAGATTCACCAAAAAAGAAATTGGACATATTTGCCATCATGTCTGTAGTGAGCATAGCACTGACTCCGTTTACAAAACTATACAAGTCTCTAAACGACACGTTAAAAGACCACAGCACTTTATCAGCTATGATGTCAACTAAACTCCTGTACCGGGAGGGTTACATCATGGCGACGGAAACAAAGTCAAGAGCTCAAGCCAAAGAGGTACCATCAGAACCACGGTCCCATCGGCAAGACGATTCCCCGCACAACCAAACGACAAGGTCTACAACAACCAAATCAGTAACCTATCAAAACATAAAGGTCGCGGAAGAAAACCCTAAAGCTTTGGTAATCGAGAACAAATGTCAAATTGAGTCGGCCACAGACCAGAGCTTAAACCTCCAGTCAATAGACCTTACGAAAAACACTGCCTCAGCAAACTGTTTGGTTGACAAGAGGAAGCCTGAAGCTCAAAAAGTGTGGCCAGTTAAAAATAACTGCATCAGCGAAGAAGCCCTGTCTCTATCCACAGCAGCTCTGGAAAAAACTACTACGCCAGAGGCAGAGGCCACGGCCAATAGGGACTTTGTGATCTTCAGCCATCCGAGGAAAACAAAAAAAGACCAACCAACAGGGAAAAAACAACTGGTCTTTTGCCTGCCTCTTACAGAATAGAAAATCCAGTCCAAAATAGGTACCGTAAGCAAAACTACTGCAGAGAAACAAAAGAGAGGGAAAACAATCAACCAAACAAGTCTAATGACAGAACTCGCCACACCTACGTTACTTAACAACTATAGCAAGTTCCCCTGGAGCCCCGAAAATGACAGAGGAATTCCTAGAGGAAGAAGCGCTTATGAACCTAAGCCAACATCTAGAAGAACCATCTTCGGAAAGCGGGGACCCAGCTCTCCTCCCTTGCCCAATCCCCGCCTTGGCAAGGTTGAGTCAGCAAATCCCAAGCCCAACGAAAGAGGAAAATGAGGATTACCTTTTCCTCACGTTGGAAGACAGATGTAAGAAGACAACAAACAGCAAAAGAGTGGGGACAAACAGTGCACCTATTTAAATCACAAGAAGGTAACTCTAGAGAGTCCTCAAGACACTACCGATCCAAGGCGGCCACCTCAACGTCCTATAAGTACCCGGACAGAACGGACCCTACGGAAAGCAGATGCAGTACCTCCCCAAGGAGGCACAGCAACTACGCCCGCTTGGAAGAGCGGCCGACCTCGGGAAAAAGGTTTCCGAGAGAAGAAAATAAACGTAACAGAGGTAAAGACGTCCTTCTACAGAAGGTGGGCAAAACTCGACCTTCATTCAAAATAGAACAACTCAAGGATAGTCGAGAATATGTAATCCTAAACAGAAGAACAGTTTTAAAATTGCTCAACAGTGTACCCTCCCTCTCTTCAATTAGAACAGAAGATTTGATACGAGTTGAACCAACTCATGAAGGAAAGCATGCGACAACTCTTCTGCACATTACGTCCGGAAGAGTTACAAAAAAGCTGCAAGATGGATCAGACAAATTACTCAAATTAGGCTATGAACTAACGGAAATGAAGAGCCCTCAACAAACCCTGAAGTCTCCACAGTGCTATAAGAGGATGACATCAAGTACAGAAGAAAACACCACCGGTCGATTCCCAAAGACCAGCCCATACAGCCCGAAACGTCGCCCAAAGGGACACTTAGAAATTGCAAGTACGGATCAGATACAATCAGGAAGGGTAAAGAGGGATAGAATCCCCAGTTTACACACTAATCCATCAACTGAAATCCAAGGGAGTGGGACAGACGAAGGAGCCGCATTGTCAATGGCCAAAGATAAATCAAAAAAGGCGGCCTCTCGGCCCCTTAACTTCAATTAAAAGAACACTGGTGCAGGACCCAGCCACAATAGGAAAAAATACACAAGACCAAACAAACTCGCCCTCCCTCAAACATCTGTGGGCATGGATCCCAAAGGCCCTGTCAGCAAACCGAAATAGCGACCCTTGATTCCATCGACGACCGCTCGAACTACCCAGAAAAAGCTAGAAGCAACAAAATTTCGACTAGGATCATGGAATACCCGGGGGTTTTCTCACCTGACAGTTCCTGGAAATGTAAACCTGGCCAACTTTGACAGCCTGTGCTTCCAGGAAACATGGCTAATGACAAAACCAACTCTAGATGGATACGAACTAGCACCCGCACCAGCAAACAAAGGAACAAGAGGCCATCCGTTCTCTGGCCTAATAGCAGCCATCCAGCTGGGTAAAGGAATCTCTGTGAAAGAAATACTTACAACATCTCTATTTCTACTAACGGTGCTAGTTACATGGAACCAACAGAACATGGAAAATGGGAAGACCACAACAGTTTTAGCCACCATCATCAACACCTATTGGAACCCAGAAGCGATCTCGAATGAAAATTTCATCACACTGTTGGAAAACGAGATAGACCAGTCTTACATCAAACACCAGGTCTCCTACCTAATTATATGTGGGGATCTCAACGTAATTTGCACTAAGAAACACCCCTCACCTAGAACCTCTCTGGCAGAGACCTGTGGAAGTGCGTGGTCCACCCTGATGGACTCAAGGGAACTGGTTAACCTGGACAGTGTCCACACAGGAAAAAAACGATTACCGAACTGGGAAGGTGAAAAAACAACAGCTACAAGTGACTACATCTTTGTCTCCCGTTCCCTAATTCCGGCAATAACTTCCTTTGACGTGATACAAACCAAAGCCAGCGACCACAATCTTCTGGCTGCAACATGGATTGGTCTCAGGAAACCACCCCAATTATTAGACCTCAAACTGGAAGTAACAAACAATCAAAAACGGCTGACGTTGAGTGCAAACAGCATTAGTAAACTAGCAACAGCCTACTCCCTGAAGGGGCGCCAAAAACAAACTGACATCAATCCGGACTATTGCCCACTCTTCATTATGTCTAAAAACTCGACAGTAACCAACAGGCCAAGAAAGGAAGCCTGTGTTCACAAATACGGCACCATCCTGGTAGCAAAAAGAAAACTAGTGAGAGCAGCAAGAAGAGCGGCCGTACGAGATAACACCCAGGAAAAAATAAAAGCTTTCTTGGTGGCATCAAAACACTATAAAGCATGGCTGAAAAACCATTGCATCACTTTATATCAAAACGACTCGGAAGAGATGTTGAAACAACTATGTGGGAAAAACGCCAGGAAATATTGGGCTTTAATTAGATCTACGGACCGCCAAACGTACTTGCTACTTATCCAAAGATATATGGATAGCTCATTAAAAAAATCTATTCCTGGGCACGAGCCAAGATGCTGACTTCCGAAATGAAGAAAACGACCACGAAACCCAAAGTGTAGAACAACCATGGGTAAAACTCCATGACAAGTCTGACATCCTGGAAGTGATACGAAAACTTAAAAACTCCAGAGCTCCTGGACCTGATGGACTTTCAAACATCGAACTGAAAAAGCACCCGGAGGAATGGTCAGTTTTCATCAGCCTGGTCTTCGAACGCTGTGTAGAAACAAAGCTAATTCCAGACTCTTGGACATCGTCTGTGGTGGTTCCCATATACAAGAAAGGAAACAGGGAAAACCCAGCAAACTTTAGGCCGATCGCATTACTAGACGTGATCGACAAAGTATACGGCTCCCTCCTTCTCCGACGCTTTCAAAATTGGTCACAATCAGCAGAATGCGAGGACCCTCTTCAGTCAGGCTTTAAGAAAAACATGGGCACCACAACAAACACCCTGAACCTTAGTGTCTAAAGGGAAAGGTCATGACAAAGGGAACCCGACTCTACCTGGCATTTATAGATCAAAGCCAGGCCTTTGATCAAGTCGATAGGCATATCCTGTGGGAGAAACTACCAAGGTGGAGATGCCCAGAAGAAATCCTGCAACCAATAATATCACTACATAAAAACACCAGAATGCAGGTACGACTAAACAACCAAGGCCTATTGTCTGCAGCAATACCAACAAGCCGCGGAGTCAAACAGGGATGCCCCTTGGCTCCAGCCCAGTTCCTATCCTATATGGGAGACTTCAAAGACTCGGAAAAAGAGGTGCGATCCTTCCCTCCACAACTTGGCAAAAGTAAAATCTCAAGACTGCTTTATGCAGACGATATCATACTACTCGACCTAACCGCCATCGGTCTCCAGAGACAGCTGTCTAATTTTGCCAAATACATTGCCAAAAACCATCTGGAAATTAACAAAAGCAAGACAAAAATTATTTTTCTTGGCAAAAGCGAAGAAAGTTTGAAAAAATTCAAATGTCAAATTGAAGGCGCGCCAATTGAGAGGGTAACAGTTTTCAAATACCTGGGAGTGATGTTTGACAATTCAAACCAGGAAGAGGCAATGCAAACTGCGTTACGCACAAAAATCAGAAGTCTAACTACCCAGGCACAGGCTGTAGACAAGAAGTTTGGCCATTTCTCGCTTGTTCCCCAGCTAAATTTCTACAAAGCAAAAGTTGTTCCCGCCATCTGTTATGGAGCAGAAGCAATGCCATCCTTACCAATCCAGATCTGGACAGAATTGGAAAGCTACTTTTGGAGAAAAGTCCTTTTCTTTCCCAAGTCAACTCCAATCGAGCTTATAAGCTGCAAACTAAGCCAACTATCACTGAAGGGAACCTTCGAATGCAATGCCCTGATGTTATATAGGAAAATCCTGCTTGATGACCGTCCAAACCTTCTGAATGCCATACTGGAAGAACATACAGGCGAGCAAAGCTTACACCTAAATAAATAGATAAAAATCCAGGATGAAAAATTGGAAGAGATCCAAAGCACAAAAAAGGAACTCGTCGAGAATCCGACAAAAATGCAAAAAAGACTATCCGTGAACGACTGGATTGCCACGTTGGACACTGCGGCAAACTACAAACTTGCGGCACACCTCCCACCACAGGCAAGGAAGCTTCACGAGCCACAAGCCTTCCTGATAAAATATCCAAACAGGAAGCTTCGAAACTTATTCCTGAGAGCACGTCTGAACATTTTACCAACAAATTAAATTTTAAAAATCAGAAAGCAGTCAACATCTAATATATGTAGATTTTGCAACAACCAAGCAGCGGTGGAAACGATTCAACATCTCCTACTCATGTGCCCAGCGGTCGACCACATCAGAAAATCTTACCTGGAAAACATTCTTGCATCATCTAATATACTTGAAGAAGACCTTTGGTGGTCTCGGCTGATTGGAGGAGAGAAGACCACTTGGGTGACGGCCACGGCAAAAATCCTCGACCTCATTTTAAACTCTAACACAACGTCATTTACGACATAGCCTACGGACTCAAATTGTAAGAACATGTTGTTATGTAATAGCATCACAGAACACTCTTGTAAAAACCGTTTGGTTAAAATCAAGTAAATAAAAATAAACAAATAAATAAATAAATAAATAACACAGTGCCCTCCTTACAAGCGCTCTCTGAGTCAGCAGCTAACAACAAGTCATCAAAATATTGGAACAGTGTACAAGTAGAGGGCAACTCAAGGGTATCAAGTTGTTCTTTCAAAGCCCTACTATAAATGCTAGGACTTTCCATGTAACCTTGCGGTGCACGGGTAAAGGTAAACTAACGTCCCCCTAAGGTGAACGCGAACAAGTATCTACTGTCCTTGTGTATAGGAATACTAAAGAAAGCATTCTTTAGATCCACAACACTAAAATAAGTAGCTGAAGCCGGGATCATAGTTAATATCGTCATCACATAAGGCACAATAGGAAATTGTGGTGTGACGATTATATTGATGGCATGTAAATCAATTATGAAGCGAAAAAGAATTGCATTATCACTTTTTTTGTACACGGGCAAAATCGGACTATTGCACAAACTACCTGCAATTTCCTCAATCACCTCTCGGTGCACAAAATCGGAGACGATGCATTTCAGAGTTTGCCCACCCTCGAGTGAAATCTTATATTGTGGGATACGTGGCAGCTTTACTCCATGTTTCAAGACAATCTTAACAGGCTCAATATGTAAAACGCTGACATCATTGTCGTCAATTGCCCATAAACACTCCGGAACATCACTAAATTCCAGCGGCAAAGGTCTAGCCAAGAATTGGGAGACAGAAAGTTGCTGTGGTGAAATCGTCAAATGCACTCCGTCGGAAGAACAATGAATTACCGCATTTAATTCTTTCAACAGATTCAACCCCAGAAAATTCTCTCCACAATTTGAAGTCAAAAGGAATGGACAGTGGTCCATAAAGAGACCCAACGAAATAGGTACCGACGAAGAAACCAGACAGACAACTGGTGTGCCAGAAAACCCTACAGAAACATTAATTTGCCCTGACAGTGGAATGTTTGGAACCCGAGAATGATCAATGAAACACTTCTGTGCCCCCGTATCTATCATGAATAGATGCTTCTATTGCCCACTATCAACGTAGTATTTCAACGTAGGGACCTTTCTGATTAACAGGAATAGGCGTCGGTTCCAAACCCTGCTTCGGGCAATCCTAACGAAATAGAATGTCATTGAAAGGAAGTTCTTCAGAGAGGTAAACAGCAGAAGGATGAACAAATATGTTCCTAGTATCCACACTTGGTGCCTGATTATCCTGTGAGAAAGGTTGCTGTGGATCCTGTGCAAACTGACCTCTACCAGGGCCCCCTACACCCGGGCAACCTCTGGGTCGTCTACCCATATTCCCAAATGTGTTATTTGACCTTTGTCGAAGGACCGGGCATTGCGCACGCCAATGACCCTCTTGCCTACAATAGGCACACTGGTTAATGTTTACAGGACCCAAGGGCACATTTCCTTGTGGAATGTACTGACCTCTAATTTGCGAATTACCCCCTCTCGGGCCTCTAACAATTTGCTGTAATAATACCTTTGTCTTCAAATCGCCTTTTCTCTTTTCGACTCTTTTCATTATTGACAGGAGTCTCATAGTACTGAGCCATGTGCAGTACTTCTGATTGAGATTTCGCTTCCCAAGCGCTCTCAAAAGACATAATTTGCGACTGTATGTCAGGCAGTAATCCACGCACAAATTTGTCTACGAATAATCTTTTCCCAGACTCTGTGCCTAAATCTTGTCCACTGAAATCAGAAAATACCTGTTCGAACCGATTAAAGAACTCGGTAGCACCCTCAGACTTCCCTTGAACACAGGCCGTAAGCTTGTCCCAAATAATTCTCTTCTCAGGAATTATAGTTTTCAATTTCGCAACTATTCTGTCAGGCAAAGTTAGTATCACCTGAGGCGGACTTTCGCCAGCTGGCTTTTCTCCATCGAGTCTAATTATGTTAGCCCATGTATCTCCTAACCCTGCTACGTCGTCTATAGTCCTTACCTGTTTCCACAAATCTACGGGCAGGAGTACAGGGAATAACAGATCAATTTCACTTAAAGTGAATACTGAGGATTGCAAAACAGACTCTATTTCTTTATAGAATCCTGTCGGACTTTTCCTAATGTCACGAATAGATTGCCTAATGGTGTTCACTTCCTGTCTTGAGAACGGGACGTGAACAAACTGCGACACATAATGTGCAGGAATTTCATAGGCCTGCGCACCCGTTCCGACATCCGCTGGCACCTCAACTTTTGGGATAAGTGTCGAAAGAACTTCTCTCATAGGCAACTGAGAAGTAGGAAACTCCGAACGCTTACTAAGCAACAGAGCCAAATCGAGTGCTAAAGCAGCCGAAGAAGTGTCAAGTTAAAAGGCTCTCTTGTAAATACTCAATAACTCTGCGGGACAACAAATCTTTCTTTTTACACACTCGACCTGTAGGTACTCTACCATTACCTGTATCACTTTCCTCTGCAATTCTGGCGTATACTGACTATACGTGTCATATACCTCAACTGGAGTTATCGACATATCTGAGATCCATCTAATCGCGTCTTTTGTACAAATTCGCACTTCCTCAGATATCGATTTACAACAAGGGAGGAATCGCTTCTGTACGCACATAATGCCCAAACTATCTTCATCTTCATCCTCATTCTGTAACCTCTCCAACCCCTTTCTATACTCAAACACCCTCTCAACATGCTCTTGTACTTTCTCCGCAGTGTCTCTAGAAAAAGCTAAAGTGTTCAGATCCCTCAACCCTTGTGGGAGATCTGTACTGTCTAATCTGTCCCACATTACACATAAATGAATACCTAATCCCTCATTAAAAACATTTTTCTCAGGAAAATTATCCATATTAGAAAGTGTGGCAAAAACATTAGCTCGATCACCCCCCTCCATACAATGCTTAGCCCATGCAATCAATTCACGTTTCTTCTCTAAAGGTACAGTGTTGCGAGTAACAACCCTCGATCCCGCTCCTTGATCGACTACAAGTGGTGCAGGACCACTTGGAAGAGGGAGAGTAGGCATGTTTAATGAAGGTGTTATCACTCGTACAACATAAAAGAGTGGAGGAGCAGGTGGAAGAGCAGCAACAAAAGGAGGACCAACGACTGGAGGAAGAGGAACGACAAAAGGAACGATAGGAGCAGCCAGCAGGATGAGCAGGAGGAGGAATAACAGCAGGAAGGGGCAGAGCAGCAGGAAGAGGAGCATACAGAGGTGGCGCAGTGGCACCAGGCCTTCGTTCATTTAACAATTTATCGATAAGTTCGTCGGAAACATAAAAATCTTGAGAAGGATAGATTTTCTGGATACCAAGTGAGAAAGCCCTATCCATATTTCTAGCTGGCTCAGACTGTTTATCCTGATCATATAACAATACTTTTTCGGCGTTCGTCTTATGACGGCGCACATGTTTTTCTCTACTCTTAAGCTTGCTGTAAAGCTTCTTTTTTCCAATTCTGTAATATATGAAATGCTGCAGGTCTAGCCTTTTTCTTTAATAGTATAGATTCTAAATATTCTATGCGAGGGATCTCAAAACTACCATTGATTGGCCACTGAAGTTCTGAAGCATGTTTAGTTTGTCTGTGCCAAATATCATTAAACACTATACTACCAATGCCATGCTTACAGTACATAGTAGAAGCCGGTGACCCCTCCCGTGGCGCCGGTCGGCTAAATTCCAAAGATTGTCTATCGCTGCGAAATAGCGCCCTGAAGCAGGTAGACAATTTCCCAGGCATATCAGAATACTGGTGTTACCTGGTCAATAATTGTACTTGCAAGTGCAATGCTCCAAAACAAATTATCAGGATACTTAAGAATCGGGTCACGACTCACCTGATCAATCCTAAGGAGGTCCGATCGGATTACAAAGTTTTTTTCTAACAAATTTTACCTTGTGTTTGGTCATTTCGGCAAATCTGCCCGCCTCGATAAGTGGACCCTCGTCAAGATGCCGACTCGCACCTCGTGCTCACCGTCCAGGGATCGGGCCATGCAGCGCTACTGAGGTGTCACGTCTCATTCAGAAAGGGGCCCCTTTATTTTACACCGCCCGATCCCGGTCTGATAGCTTGCGTCAACCTTCAACGAGCTGGCATCAATCTTGAGGGTCCCTATTCGGGCGCCATCTGTGAAAGCAAAAAGAAGATATTGAGGTTGAGTACCCCAAAAGGAAATACACCAAACGATGGTTACAAAGAAAGATACAGAGATCTTTATTCTATACTGAACAGTTTCAAAGTACAAAGCAACTGATAGCAATCAGGCCCTCAGTACAACACAGCGAACTCCAGCCCGGTTCGGTGTGCTCAGTGAGTGGGGTTGTACATTAGAGTAGTCGCACCTTTTATACAGTCCAAAACATGATGTCCAGCCCACCTAAAAGTTTATACATTACAGATCTAGGGTTCGTGCCGAGTTCACGCCTTAATTCATGCATCTATATGTTCATGGATTATTCCTAATACATTCATAACAAGTTACAATAGCAACAGTGTGTCTTCGGGTTTCACATTGACCCTTCGCATATATCTTTATACAATGTAGTTTAAACAAGTGTTCACATTTCAGTATTTGACTACATTATGTTTAACATGTGCTTGTGGATTAGCTTTGTTGGCTCAGGTAATCCTCTATACACAGGTCAACGAAGTACAAGGTCTCAGTACATGACCCTAAAATTTAGCCTGCAGGCATGTTACATATTAGCTTGTACACAGAGGTCAAGACGGCCATGTTACATTCGGAATGACACTGTCCACCATTTTAGGACACAGGGTGACTTTAGAGAGAGAATCTAAAATGGCGGATAAACCTAAAATGGTAGCTAGCACAGATTTAATGTCAGGACCTTGCAACGCGGATTTCCTCGCAGAGCGACTTGGCCTAGGCCAATATATATAGATACAATCTAGAGGGTATAATGCGTTTTCCCGTTCGACATGGTGAGAGCTGGAGTGATGTGTGAATATTTGGGTAGGTGGAGGATGAGTAAGGCTGCTGCATTTTGTATGGCATCCAGGGGTAACTGTAATTGTAATTGTTTATTTGTACAGCGCTTATACACAAGTGAAGTTATTCAAAGCGCTTCAAGGTGGGACGGCAGCAAGGCGATACAGTAGTCATTCTTAGGCCTTGAGGTTTCCGAATGAGCTAAGAAAAAAGTAACTAGTATACTGGGCCTGACGGCATTTCACCTAGTGCAAGTGGATGACATGTTTCAGATGCAACCAAACAAGGGAGGGGAGACAAAGGGGTTTGGGGGGCAGTACAGAACTTACTAGTCTAGTAAATTCAGGTCATGCAAGTGAACAGATTGAAGTGGGAGGGGGGGTGCAAGTGCACCCAATCCTGCAGTGTCCTGGGTTAATTGCAGAGAGTTTACCCCTCTCATGGAACTTATGCTGAAAGTGCAGTAGTGCAGTAGTGCTGAACATAGTGCAGAGGCCCAGAGGCAAGTGCAAAGACTGTGGGGGGGGGGCTGGGACCTGTGAGGCTCTGGAGGTGAGCCAGGGGACCAGTCAGCAAAAACTTAGCAGAGTTAGGGAAGAGGGGGAGGAGGTAGGCAGGAGAGAAAAAGAGAGGAGATTAGCAGGGGAAAGGGAGAGAGAACGAGGAAGAGAAGGATGGTCTTGAGGAGTTTCCAGAATTTAAGGAGCTATGGCCAAGACAGAGAGTAGTAGTGAGGTGCAAGGGTTTTGCTGTGGAGTCCAGTGAGTAGAGCATTGTCATAGAACAGCTTGGAGAGTACTAGTGCTTGGACTGTGGTGCAGAAGTCATCAGGAGTTTCAGTGACAGTAGCTATGTGGTGTATGAAATAAAGGTTGGAGTTCATGGAGAAGCCAAGGGATTTGACAGGGGTGGAAAGAAATATGTGTGGGTTTTCCATGGTGAGTTCTTTGATCCAGCGGGTGAGTTTGTGTATTTGTCTGGGGAGGGGAGAGGGTGGGCAGATGAGGAGATATTCTGTCTAGGTGATGGTGGAGAGACAGATTTGAGAATTCAGATTTGTGAGGGGGATTAGATTTGGAAATATTTTCGTGTGTCATATGTGTATTGGTGGTAATGGATGTTGTTTGTTATGGGTCTGTCCTAGGGAATCAATTTATGAGTTAAAGAGGCGTAGAAACAGGAAGGAGCCTTGCCTGACCCCCGTGTATGACCAGGACAGGGTTGAATCCGAAAGGGATCATGGAGACAAAGCGTGTCCTGTCATTAAGGAAAGAGGAGAACCTGTTTTGGATTGTTGCCTCAGAGCTTTATCCTGTGGGATCGGATGTTGAGTAGAAATCATCATCATCATCATCAACTTATTTCGGCATCTTTATTATGTTATGTTATTTGGCATTTATCTAGCGCTCTATATATCATTGTATGACCACAAAGCGCTTGTAGGTTGAAAGCCCTCAGGGACCGCAGTCCAGGTTAGTCGAAAGAGTAAGGTGTCATAGGGTGCTTGGGTGGATGGATTATGTGTGCAGTTTATGCGATTGCTTGATGGTAGCTGCATCCTAGCAGTAGGTGTGGTGGTCTTTGATATCAGTTGAATGTGTGCAGTCTGGAGGATGGACACCAAGACTGGGTTCTGGCTGTGTTAGGCCTGTGTATAATGCTTATGTGTGCAGCTAGGCCAATTTTCGTGGGGTATAGCTGCGTTTTATTAGAATGTTGAGGTGTTCATGGAGTATTGTTCGTATATGAGCAGCTAGGCCGAATAGATCGAGGGGTGTATCTGCGCTCTAATTTTGTGTTGGTGAAGAGTAGAGAGTGAGCATGGTGATAGGAGAGGTCAGCATCTGGGTGGAGGTCAAGGTTAATCAAGCTCGCTATTCCAGATTCTAAGGGGGTGTTTGCGAGTTCTGCTTTCAGAGTAAACATATTAGTGACTAGATAGGCGCTTTCTGTGGTGTCATTGCTTGGGATCTCTTTGAACATTTGTCATTGGGTTGCAGGGTCTCAGCAGCCTTAGATGGTTTTAGTGGCATTGTGGAAAGAGCCTGGTTTTTACAGCTTTGTGGAATGCCACGTAGTCTTGGGTGTGTCGAATGTGTGGGGGGAGTAAGTTCCACAGAGTTGGTGCCACGGTTGAGAAGGCAGATCCTCTGAACCTGACAGAATTAGAAGTTGGAATCACTGGAAAGAGGGTAGAGCTTGATTTTAGGGTGTGAGATGGGAGGTAGGGTATGATCCTCTCTTGTAAGAACATTGGGCCGGTTTTGTGCACTGCTCGGTGGGTAATGCATAGGGTCTTGAAGGTGGCCCTTCATCTGACTCGGAGCCAGTGGAGGGTATGGAGAGCGGGTGAGATGTGGTCTCTGTGTCCCAGGGCGAGGAGGTGTTTGACGGCTGCATTTTGGGCTCTTTGGAGTTTGTTGGGTTGGTAAGTCGGTGCTGCCAATTTAAGGAGTTGGCGTAGTCCAGTCTTGACATAAAAATAGACATAACAGCGGGAAGTATGTTGGGGTAGGAGAGCTAAGAAAAACTGTGTCGAAGAAGTTTGAGGTGGTAGTGACAGCATTTTGAAACTTTGTTGATCTGACGGGAGAGGGTTAGGCCTGAGTTCATAGTGCAGCCTAGGTTTTTGATTATGTTGGAGGGAGGGGGTGGTGGGCCGAGGGAGAGGGGCCATGGGAGCTGTTCTGGGAGAAGAGCAGTACTGCAGCACAACCTGATTTTTGTTTTCTCAGGGTTCAAAAGGAGGTGGTTAATTTTCATGTGGGTTGTGACCTGGTGCGGGATAAGGGGGGGTCACGAAGTTGGGTGCCACAGCGCAGTTTATGCGCCGGGAGAGGTGAGTTATGGGGGTATGCTATGGTACAGGGAGGCTGGGGATGAAGGGGTGGTCAGAGAGGAGGTAGTTGTTGATGTGGGGTCTCCATCCTCAGGGGAGGTTAAGGACAGCACCAGGAGATTGAAGTACTTGTAAGAGTAGATGCAGTGACCCCAGATGTAATACCTGCATCTAGATTCTGGATACCAGGACAATGATATGATATCATATGATATGGCATTTATAATGCGCCTATACACAAGTGTTTCAAGGCGCGACGAGGCAAGGGGGGGGAACAGAGGGAGGACAGACAACGATCCTACTAGGCCAGGTGTCATTCAGATCGCGCAAGTGCATGGGAAAGGGGGAAAGGAGAAGTGCGAGGGGGGAAGGGAGAGGGGAAAGTGCAGTACATGGGAAAGCGGAATAAATAAGAAAATAAGACAAATAGAACAGCCAGCTAGTGGCAAGTGCAAGGGAGTGCAGACATAAGTGCTGGTAGGGGGACTTCAGGGATACAGAAAAACAGTCCCCAAGTGCAGGGGTTGCCAGGGAGGCAGTGCAGGTGCGCAATTAACAGGGCCTGGGCCAGAGATCAGAAACAGTGGCCAGGTAACCAGTGCAGTTTCAGTCAGGAATTTAGCAGGGGAGGGGTGGGGAGAAAGCAGAAGCAAAGAGAAAGGTTTTGAGTTGTTTCCGGACTGGAGATGGTTCTCCTTGAGTTTCAGGGAGGCAGGGAGGCTGCTCCAGAGAGAGGCCCCTGCTGAAGAGAGTGATCTGCCACCAACTCGTTGCTTGCAGAAGTGACTGACCCTGAGGGAGTTGGAGGCAGATGAGCGAAGAGCTCGGGAAGGAAGATATTTTGGGAGAGATAGTTGAAGGTACAGTGGCCCCAGACCCCAGAAGGCCTTGTGTACAATGCAGAGGGTTTTAAATGTAATCCTTGCAGCCACTGGGAGCCAGTGCAGAGATTTCAGTCCTGGAGAGATACAATCCCTGGGCTTGAGGCCAAGGACAAGTCTCGCAGTCCTGTTCAGGATAAGTTGTAGAGGGCGGAGAGTGGAGGCAGGCAGATTTAGATAGAGGCTGTTACAGTAGTCCAGCTTAGAGAGGACCAGGGCTCTGGAGACAGAGAGCTCCTGGGGGAAGGAGAGGAAAGGAAGTATACCTCTAAGGAGGTGCAGCTGGTAGTGTGACTTCTTGGAGACGTCAGAGATATGAAGGGAGAAGGAGAGTGCAGAGTCGAAGATGACCCTGAGGTTTTTAGGCTTGCAGGTGGGAGTGGGAGGAGGGCCAAGAGAGGCTGGCCAGAGAGCTGTAGGGAAGGAGGGAGTGTGTGTACCGAGGAGTAGAATCTCAGTCTTACTGGCATTAAGGTAATGGGAGAGGGTCAGGCAGGGGCAACAGAAAATGCTGCAACTCTTGATGCAATAGCAGTGTCAAGATCAGGGAGACCTAGACCGAGGGAGAGAGGCCTAACACGGGGACACCAATAAATGCATCAGTAGAAAATGCAGTGGCCTTAGATGCAACAGCAGCGCCTAGACCTGGGACACCGAAATAGATTGAGAAGGGGCCAACACGGCGACAACAGAAAATGCGAAAGCTAAATATAGTATCACCCTGGATGTAGCAACAGCACCTAGACTCGGGATACCTGGATAGAGGGAGAAACACCTAATACAGGGACACTAGTAAAGCAGAAATGGAGAATGCAATGACCCTATATTTGACAGCAGTGCTTAAGCTCGGGATACCTGGATCGGGGGAGAAGGCAAACACGACAACAACAGCAAATGCAGTAGCAAATAATATGCAATCACCCTAGATGCAACAGCAGAGCCTGGACTTGGGACACCAGGGCACAGGGGAGGGAGAGAGGCCTAACACAGGGGGCAGCAGTAAGAGTGACAGTAGAAGCAAAACCGTCACTCTAATAGCATCTAGGGGAAGCCTAAGAGGGGGGACACAAGAAAATGCAGTAATAGAGAATGCAATGACCATAGATGTAACAGCAGCGCCTAAACTCGGGACACCTGGATAGAGGGAGAGAGGCCTAACAGAACACACGGGCAGCAGTAAAGGTAGCAGTAGGTACAACAAAGTAGCTGATTAGCAGCATCTAGATTTGAGATACCTGGACAATGGGAGAAAAGGGCCTAACATGGGGGGAGATCTATAATGGCATACTACAGATGTGACACAATTCACTATTTACAAGTTTTGAGCCATCCAACACAGGTGAATATTCACAGATCACCAAGAGGGCTATGCAGGCTAGTATTCACAGCACTATCTTGAAGTGGCACTTTCTAGGTGTGAATCACTGCAATACCAACAACTCCCAAGAGTGCGGCACAGGCTAATAAATCATTGAACTATCTTAGTGTGGTACCCTCCAGGTGTGAATCAATGTAATAGCAATTTTTAAGTGTGCGACGCAGGCTAAGAATTCACAGTACTATCACACCGTGGCATCTTCCAGGTGTGAATCAAAGTAATGCTAACACATTTCTCAAAGAATGCGACACAGGCTAAGATTTCACAGTTATATCAAAGTGTGGCACTTACTAGGATGAAGTTAATGCAATGCTAACCATTTGTATGTGTGTGATGCAGGCTAAGAATTCACAGTACTATCACAGTGTGGCCCCTTCTGGGTGAGAGGCAATGCAATTATAACAATTATTAAGTGTGTGATGCAGGCTACGAATTCACAGTACTATCACAGTGTGGCACTTACTAGCTTTGAGTTAATGCAGTGCTAACAATTCTTAGGTGTGTGATGGAGCACTTCATAAAAAGTATAACATATCTACAGTCAGAATAAATACATGAATACATAAATATGTTCTAAATAACCCACAATAAAAAGAAATTCCATAAAATCATCATCCTTTTTGGGTCAGTATGCCATAACAAATAGGGTTGTTGGCTGTACACCTGGACAACAATAATGCTTCTTGTTAATGTCTGACATTATAATTCAGCAAAACAAGCTTCAGTAGGTTATTTCTGAGACCCACATAATAAGGACATAACAGGAAAGTGTGTACTGTCTTCCCTGCCATGTTGACATACTTTGCAGTTATCGGAATCAATTACTGGGTTCATAGTGATAATATCGAATTCACAAATCTCGAAAACCAAAATCTCGAATACAAAAGGCCGAAAAATAAAATATCGAATTTTTTTTTCAATGTGTTTTTTTTTTAAATGGGGGGGGTTCCCCCCCAACCCCCCTTTTTTTCATTTTTTTTTTATTTTACCCCTTTTTTTTACTTACCTGACCCCAAAAACATATAAATAAATAAATAAAAAATTCGATATTTTTTTTTTCGATATTTTTTTTTTCGGTCTTTTTGTATTCGATATTTTGTTTTCGAGATTTTGACTGACTACCCAATTACTGGCCACCCGAAGGGTAGCATGTTCAATGGCAACATTCCCATCGTGTGCGTTGCATACAATGATCTCATAATATGAGTGGTGATACTGTCCAAGTACTGTTCCTTGACTAAGGTTAGTTTGCATTGTGAGTATTCCCTTGCTTGGGCCTTCCATGTATGGTAACTCTCGATGTTACTTTGCGATTTGCGATGGTATTTTTGTTTGACCTGTGCCTTGTTCTGCAAGTTTATTGATTCAGGATTACACCAAAGTTGCAGCATATCCAGTGAGCCCAGTCTTTTCATCACATGGGTGCACACTGGATGCTGCTACCACCTGGTTGCAGCAGCACATCACAATGGCCTCTCTGTATTTAGACAATTGAGGAGTGGTCGAAATTCATATCCAGTATAAAGTGGGTCGGCTGACCAAACCATCAGCCTCCAGAGGCTTTGTTCGTTCAATGTGAAGAGACATATTCGGGGTGCTCTTTGGCGCCCATAGTAGTTTCTTTAGGGAAGCATTTTCAGTGGTTTGGACAGACCACTGCCGCCTAATGAGCGGGCTAGTTTTAAGAGTGTGTTGCTTGTTCTGTCCATTGTGGTCATGGCCTTCTCTACCTGCACAGACCATGAACCTTTGTTTGCAAATCTAATTCCCATGTAGTCAGAGGTGTTAACCTGCTCAATAGGTAGCCATACTATAATCACCCTCAAATTGGGGCACTTCTTGCTGTTAGCCGGGCAAAATACCATTGCTTTGTTTTTTGAGATGTTAATGGTAAGGCCACTGTTGATGCAACCTACATGACATACTTTTTAGACCTGCCAGCGTTTTGGAAATCAAAATGGCATTGTCGGAGAAGAGCAAGAATGGTATGAGGTCCGAGCCTCTTCTCAGTGCGTCTGTTGCTGGCTTGGATAGACCAAGAATCAACGTATTAATGTAAACAGAGAAAAGTGTGGGTTCCAGTGCACAACACTGGTGTACACCAAGGTTGATGTCCGTGTATAGACTCATGATGGAATGAAAAAGGCCTGCCGGTATACCATTGTCTGCTAGGACCCTCCAACATTTGTGATGTGAGAGTTCGTCAAATGCAGCCTTGAGGTCAATGAAGATGGTATAAAGATTCAGTTTCCTCAGCGCTACATATTTCTGATATATCAGGGGGAACCTAAAGGCTCAGTCCAGTCTGCACAGCAGGTTAGAAGCCTGCTTGCAGATGGCTAATTGCAGATCCTACCTTTGCCCAAGCTACCAAGTGTGCCAAAGTTTTGTAGGCAAATACCTTTACAGAAGCATTGAGTAGTGATATGGGTCTGAAATTAGCAGGGCTATCCGTCAACCCTTTCGTGCACACAGAAATGATGGTTGCTTCAGTACATGATTTGAGTGCCTTCACAGATACAATCACTGTGTGGTAGATAACACATAGTGCGGAAGCCCAAATATCAACTTGCTTCTTAAAGAAATCTACAGGGATTAGATCAGGCCCTGTTTATTTGCCTCATGTGAGCAGTCAGTAATACGAGGTGGACAACTGCTTGTAGTTTTCTCAATACTTGTCATTTTACTTTGAATAGAATTCGATTTACCACAGGAACAGGATTTTTGCTTGAAATCAAAAGGTCTATGCTGTTGCAGGCTGTGTGTGTTTGGTAGGTGATGAGTTGTGTGAGCTCATAACGGGTGAGTGGAGTAAGGATAGTCTTAGTATGGGGTTGCTGTCTGGATGGGAACTACGAGGTTTGAAGTCCTTATGGTTGATATTGATGAAGGGGAGCGGTGGTTGTTAGTTGTGAAGTCAGCCAGTCATTGTTCAAGTAAAGATTGTTTATCGGTGGATGGTAAATGAGTTGGAATAACGTGGGGTATAGGTGTGATTTATTGGAGCAAGTAAGAGAGAGTGATTCAAAGATTGTTTAGGATTAGTGTGTGGATTAGCCCCACACACTTTACTGAGGTTGGTCTACCATCATTGCATTAAATTAAAAATGTCAAAAAGCCCCAGCTAGCACATGCCCACCATGCGGATGTTCGAATTCCTCACACTTAGTGTGTACTTGTTCAATCAGGATTTCAGAATCAATGGTTTTTGTGCATGGCTACATTTCCCACCCCTACTTTAGTCCGAGCAGGGTTACTTGTTGGATGGACTGCGACCCATCATCATCAAACACCAGCAGTAGGAGTTAAATGGAGTGGCCGAAGTTGCCAAATAGCTGGAGTCTATATCTATGAACATACCAAAAGCCATTCTTAAAATTACAAACTTTGTATTGCCTTATTCTGTTTTAGCATGAAGTAATCAATTATTAGTCAATGATAATGTCTGATTTGCAGTGCCAGGCTTCTAAGTTTGGCGTCACCACACATCTGGTTATTATTAGCACACGCTATTGGCTATCTGGTCTTCTTTGCATCAGGCTTAATCACAACGATATGACAGTTACACCCAGGATGGAAACACAACTCTAGAAACGATTGGGGTGAATGGTGATATGTATGTGTCTAATGAGTGTGCCAGAGGCAGAAGGACGTGAAATTCAAGTGGGAACACAAATGCTGCGATTAACACCCATAGGTCAACACCGAAATAAGGGCTAGTGTAATTGAGAGATGACTGGGCATTTAAAACTTGTCGAATTTTGCGACTGTCAGAGGAGTACTCCTTAGGACTTCCAAGGGTTTTCTTTTTGCACTTTATTTGGTAAGAATCTATCTCTGAGCTGTTGAGCAGCTGACACTGACGACCTTATTAATAGGCAGACATGAAATAATATTTGACAGATATTAAAGGAAAGAACCTCGGGTTGTTTTCCCATCATATTCTTTTTCAGCTTTAACGCAGCAGAGATTGTATTCTAGGCTTGTATCTCTCTAATATGGCAGTAAGGTGGTGGGGGGGTTGGCAAGGGCAAGCAGCAAATAGGGATATAGGTATCATTAGCACTTAGTACAGCTTGGAACATACTAAATTGGTCAATGGCACTAGCACAACCTTGAATGTACTAGGCTTAGCAGGTTTGTCTGTCCTGTCCTCTATCTCCCCTCCCTATCTTGGTTGTGCCTGTAATACTCATGCATAGGCGCATTGATGACTAACCTTTTTTGTCTTTGTATGTTCCTTCTCCCTCTCCCGCCCCTCTCTTCTCCCCCCACTCTTTGTCATGCACTTGTACCAGCAGAAATGCCACTGGCTTAGTTTGATAGCTGTTGCTGTTAAATCATTCAGAATCTTCAAAGCCTAAGAATGGCAACGATATTCCCTTGTTCCCTTGTTCCCTTCCCGCCTTGAAGTGCTATGAAGCACTTCACTTGTGTATAAGCACTTTACATATAAGCAATGACAATTACAATTACAATGCAAGATTGCAATATACTTAATTTAGCAAGTTTATTTTTAGCAGGTTTAAGCCTTGTTGGATCCAAGGCACGTGAATGGTTCTTCTAATCCTCCCATTCCCACCTTCCTCACCCCTGTTTGTCCCTCTGCAACCCTTTTTTCCCCTTTTTTTTGTTGAACATTTTTAATGTGTCTATACATTCGAAAGTATTTCCAGGCGCCATAAGGCAAATGGGATGGGGTAAGGGGGAGAGAGGAGGATAAACAACAATAAACGGTCCTACTGGGCCTTGTGATACTTTCAAATCGTGCAAGTGCAGTGACCAGGAAGTGCAGGAGGGGAGGGGGTATGAGGGGGAAGGCATGGGGAGCGTAAGGGGGGAGATTTATTTATTTATTTATTGTTTGCTTGATAGGCGCTTATACAGCAAGTAAAATACTGTTTCAAAGTGCCCACATGGCGAGGGGGGTTAACAAGGGAATTAAATACATTACAAAACACAATATTTAATAAGAGCAGTGGAGGGAAAAAGGACAAAAGGACAAACCTACTATGCCTTGTGAGAATTCAGAATGTGCAAGTGCAACAAGGAAGAGGGCAGAGGGGGTAAGTGCTTGGGAGTCCGAGCTCATAAGTGAGCCACAGATGAAGTGCTTGGGTTGAAGAGTGCTGCACGGCCTGGAGCCACGTTAGGTGTAAGTGCGAACCTCATGGGCAGAGGGTGTGCCAAGGCAAGTGCTGAGGGTAGACAGGAGCTGGGCCGATTGGGTGTGGGTGGTCAGGGGCCCGTGAGGATGCATAAGGGCCCCAGACACCAATCACAGCAACTGTGGGGTTAGCAGAGGAGAGAAGAAGGGAACCAGGAGGTAAAGAATAAAGTCATGAGGAGCTTTTGGAATTTAAGAAAGTCCTGCTGAAGGCGCAGAGGCAGGGGGAGGCTGTTCCATAAGAGGAAAGCGATCGACCACCTACCCTCTGTTTAGCGAAACGCTTTACACACAACTAGTCAATGCCAGAGGAACCTAGTGGTCTAGAGGGAGAGTATTTAGCAGGAGAAAGTTGAAGATAGTGTGTTCCCCGGTCCCAGACAGCCTTGTGGATGATGCAGAGAGATTTGAATTTAATCCGTGCAGCAACCGGGAGCCAATGAAGACTTTTTGGGGCAGGAGAGATGCGGTCCATTGGCTTGAGACCAAGGATAAGTCTAGCTGCCCTATTCTGGAAGGGGAGTGAGGGGAGGAAGGGGGCACCCAGGTGCTGGTTAAGCGCTGGGGGGTAAGTGCAGAGGGAGCCTGGAAGGAAAGTCCGAAGGGGACGGGATAAGGGTAACTAGTGCGAGGAGGGAGGGCGGACCAGACTCAGTAGTCCAGGCAGGGGAGGACTACTGAAGGCAAGTGCTGGAAAGGGATAGTTAGGCAGACTGGTCGAGAGAGGGCATGGCCCCTGTATGACTCAGAAGGGACCAGGCAGCCAGTCACAGCAGCAGGAAGGGGGCATTAGAAAGGAAGGGGGACAGAGAAGGAGGAGGAGAAAAGGAAGGTCTTGAGAAACTTCCGGAACATAAGGAGATCCGAATCCGGCACAAGTCTGAGAGAGACCGGAGGCCATTCCAGAGCAAGGTCCCTGCCAACGAAATAGATCTACCCCCCACTCTCTGCTTTGAGAAACGTCTGACTTGTAGAAAGTTAGAGGTAGAGGATCAAGGGACTCTAGCCGGGAGGTTTTTAGGGAAAGAAAGTTGAATGTAGCGTGGTCCCAGGACCCAGAAAGCCTTGTGGATGATGCCGAGGGTCTTAAATGTGAACCTTGCAGCCACCAGGAGCCAGGGGAGAGATTTAGGGCTGGCGAGATGCCATCCCTTGGCTTCAGGCCAAGGATAAGCCTCATAGTCCTATTCTGGATTAGTTGAAGAGGGCCGAGGGAGGAGAGAGGGAGAGAGGCAGATTGAAGAAGAAACTTTTGCAGTAATCCTGCCTTGAGAGGACCAGAGCTCTGGAGACATTGAGTTTCTGGGCGAATGTGAAGAACGAGAGAATGCCTCTGAGGCAGTGAAGCTGAAAGAGAGCCTTCTTGGCAAGGTCAGCAATATGTGGTGAGAAGGAGAGAGAGAGGAGTCAAAGATGATACCCAGGTTTTTTTCCTCACACTGGGTGAGGATCTTGGTCTTACTGGATTAAAGACAGAGATCATTGGCAGTGCACCGTACCTGAATAGCAGTCAGGCAATCAGTAATGAGAGATGAAGGAGAGGAGCTAGAGGAGGGAAGATTAAAGGAGAGCTAAGTGTCATCCACATAACAATGAAAGTGAGGTTCGAAGGTGGAAATCAATTGAGCTAGAGGGGCAGGGTAAATGTTGAAGAGCCATGGCGATAGGATAGAGCTCTGAGGGATTCTGCACGTAAAGGGTGAGGTAGAGGAGAAAATAGGGCCCAGTTGAACCTGGGTGGACCGATTTGAAAGGAAAGAGGTCAGGCAAGCCAGTACATGGTCAGTGATGCCCAAAGTATCACACAGTCAATTTAAGAGTGTGGCATGATTGACAACGTCGATGGTAGAGGAATGATCAAGGAGGATAGGAACATAAGGAGAGTTGGAGTCAAGGTAAGAGAGCAAGTCTTCACATGTATCCAGGAGAGCAGTTTCCGTGCCTCTGGCTGCCGTGAAGCCAGACTGGTGGTTGTGGAGACAGTAAACAGGTTCAGTGTAATGAATTAGATGGGCAATGACCAACTTCTTCAAAGGTTTGCCCAAGAAGAAGAGAGCAGACTTTGCTTCTCCCTGCACCATACTCCTGCCTCCCTGCCTCTGGTACTGTTTTAATGATGTTTATCCATCAGGGCCCTGTGGTCCTTTTAGTTACCCCTATTGCCATGCCCACCACTTGTTGCAGAGAGCACCTCCTTGCACCATGTTTGTGGTGCCTTATTTCTCCTGCACTGTTTCAGCACTCTGTTGCCACTTGCCTGCACTCAAGCTCATTGACACCAACAGCAACCATATGGCTGTCCACAGAAAGTTCCAGGATTGGGGCATCGTGCTCTACATGTATGGTAGGCTGTAATAATAAGGTGGAAACACAGGCACATGGCGGATGCAGGTGCAGAGGCAAACCCTACCATCCTGAAACACAACGCTGGAGGTCCCAGCCATGTGCATGTACTGGCTGTTTATGTTTCACATCCTCAAGATAGTACAAGCTGAGTGAAAAGTAAGGAGGGCAGTGGAACTTTGCAGCATTTTCTTAACTTTCCTGATGCTTTCCTCACTACCACTCTAGTACTAATTCCGTCTGTAATTCTCTCTATTGGTGCTATTGATTTTCCAAACTGACAAATTCCTTTACAACTGATGTTATTAAAAAGACAAATCTCTCTCTTTTTAATAGTCTGGTTGGCTGCCTCTGGGAATCCACTTCTAATTTCAGTTTCCCTGCCCAATATACCACTCCTTGGAATACACTTGTGTATTTTCTTTGCTGTGACGGCTCAACTCCACGTCAGAGAATTGGCATGGATATTTTCTTTTTCCAGATTGAACATATTGCACTTTTACGTTTTAATGTGATGTGAATTAAGGTTTGTAATGTTCTACTAAAGAATAGGGCCAGCCATACCTCTATGTCAGTAAACAAATATTCAGTTTGATGTAGCGACTGTTGGTCTAGTGGTGAATGCCTCCTCTATCTCCTACCCCCACTCTGGTTCTGATTCTGAGCTTGTGCTAAATATAGCGAGGAAAGCTGACATTCTCCCCACCAGTTTCCAGCACCATCATTCTGAGATGGGTGGAAATACGGGATTGGAAATGTCGTGCTAGCAGCAAAAGCTGCTAAAATCTATCTTTGCAGGGGAAACATGTGCTCCAGTTGCATTGCAAGCAGTTCTCAGATGACTGCCGCTTTTCTAATTTAGGAACGTTTTCTTAAACTTTCATTGAACGAGAAAAGTGGTGATGCAGTCTGAGAAATGCTATGTTCATAATGGGAAAAGCAGTGCAGTGGAGTTTAATGGCACCTCCCGGGGTACTATTAATCCACACCTCTTTTGTCTGGTGCAGAAAGGGTGTTCTGGCCACTGAATACAGTCCTTGTCATCCCCTTATATGTGAGGCGGTTGTCATGGCTTTTGCAATGCCGCAAATCACGGCTTTGAATGAATGGCAGACTTGGTTTATTGCCGCCACTCCCGTATTCCATCAGAATACATGTCTTCATGAAAAAGTGCCTTTCCACTCCGACTGATCCGTTTTACCGTCTGCCTTCAACTTGTACTCAGTTGTGTAGCATATCTCATGCCGCTTCCCCCAGGACATGTGCCAGATTGTGCTGAATGTGTTGAGTGGACGCCAGCCGATCTTTCCTATAGCCAGCTCCTGTCCCGGTATCCCATGCTTTTTCCGACAGTAATTAGTTTGAAGTAATTCGAAAACATTTTGGTTTATATAGGGGGTTGCGGGTTAAGGGGATACAAGAGGTGGGCAGAGGCTTGAGGTAGGAGTACTAGTGTAGGGACATGAGGGGCTTGGGGGACACCCCTCAAATTAAAAAATAAATAAATTCGAAGTGATTTTTCAAAGTCATTTCGTCGAAATAAATTACTTTGAAGTAATTACCGTCAGCAAAATCCATTGGAACCCCTGTCTCACATCAATGCAATAGCATTGTGCTTGTGCTTACACCCCTGATGTCATGATTCTTTCCCTAGACGGGCCTGTTGCTCATTCGTGTTGCAAAGAATTTCTAGTGTCAAGGCCACATCTCTTAGAAGAGAGTGCCATACACAGTGCTGTCTCTGAGGATCAAGCCTTTCCTGTCCCAAATGAGAATGTGACTGCCAGCATGCCCAAGGCAGTGCCATTTGCATCGAATCCTTCCTCCTGACTCTGATTTCTTTTGAGGAAATTGTATCTTTGTCATATTGTCCATGTGTTCTTGTTGTTGACAATGATCATCATGTGGCATCGTTACCCGTGGGGAGAAGTTGGTGTTCACCTCACAGCATGCTTGCGCAGGCAAATAGAGGATCTGCTTCACCTTCATCCCTTCCTCGTCACTGTTCAAGGACCAGTGCCATCTTCCCCTTTTCCCAGCATAAGCTACAAATATTGTCTTGAAATCCTCTGTCGTCATGGTTTTAGACCTTGTATTTCTTTCTCCTTTCTCCTTTGGAAAGTCTTCCTTATACACCTTTTCCAATCAGTGGTCACTGCCACCATGATTCAGCAAAATTTCTTTGCATGTGCCCAGTACTCATATTTCATTCACCACACTTTATTAACATTGCTGTATTAAAACTCTAATGTACTGGCACTAAACCGATTGGATGCAAACTTTCCCACCTTGACTTTATAGCTGCACTCACCTCAATTGTCCACTGAAGAGGCTCCTCTTAGAAAGCACTGACTACATCTTGTAGTTTCACACTCATTGCAATGGCACCATTGACCCTGACTCCCACTTGAACACTGCTGTCTTCAGGCGGAACTGTGGGTAGCTGTTTGGGGAAATAAGAGTAACTTGTCTTGAAATCTCCATAATCATCTTCTGTCTCTCCCTCTGGTGTGTCTTCGTCCCTCTTCATAGCCATCTGGATGTGACTGAAGCCAAAAGTTGCGAAAGAGCGGAATGGGGCTATAGAGCAATGCAGAGCAATGAGCAGGGCAACCAGCCATTTTTTTGTATGGCCACACGCTGTCCCAAAATAACTTTGTGAAGGTACTCATTCTCTGCCAGGGAAATGTGAAGAAGCTAAAGGAAAGCCGTGACATATATTGTTTTTTCAAAGATGCAAAATCCACCTCTTATATCGCAGCGATTAACACGATTCATAATGATATTTTTCTAAATTGCTGATTTGAAATATTCCTAGAAATGCAGTCCATAGTTTGGAGAAACACAATTTCATCTAGTCATTGACTATTTAAACACGCACATCTGAAAGAGTTAAGAAAATGCCTAAATTAACAACATGGAGATTCTTGTCAACAGAAATATAATGTGTCCCCTCAGGTATAAGTGAGAACAACTCTCATGTTTATGTTAATGCCATGAACAGGTGCCGAGGAGACGGTGTCCGTGGTGGTTTCCTGTCCGCTCCCTAAATGGATCCCTACCATTCAAAAGACCAGGAGCCACCCAACCAAAGAGCAAACAAGCATTAAAGGACACCCACAGGATCTATTGTGAACAAACAGGAGCAGAATAAGGACAAGAACCTATGTTCCTTCTGCTCCGACCATTATCCTCTTTAGAATATCAATAGCTGGAATAAGTCAGGATATCAGGACGTGAAGAAGTAGAAGTCCAGGTGGGAAGGAAAGGGAAAAGCGATCGGAAGGAACGGGAACAAAAATAAAAGAAATGCAGATGGTTCCCGAACGGAATGAGGGTGTAAACTGAGGAAGATAGTGAGAGCAATATCCAGATAACTTAAGGAAAAGGAATACAGTGGAGCGACCCAATCCAGGAAATACCCAAGACCCGAAACAAGGTTCATGCGGAGAAGAAGGAAACTAGAATAGAACAATCCAAGGAGAAATGTTCCAGCAATCCAAAAGACAGACAGGATCTCAATGCACAGAAAAGTTTCAGGTAGGTATAGACAAGAAAGGCATTCCTAATACACGCAGAGATTCGGTACACAGTAAGAAGCACAGGGCACTTACAAGACCAATCCATGAGGCAGGCAGATGTTCGATACATGGGAAGGCAATGGCAAATGTCCAAGGAAATCAGGTAAGGATGGAACACTCAAATTTATAAAATAGTCTCCTTGTAGGTGCTTGATCATTACCTCTGCCTCTGGAACCCAAGGCGATCACACATTCGCACGCAGGGGAAAGGCACTCAGTCAATCAAGTGGCTGGAAGAGTGGGCAAGAATGTACATTATCCGCCCGCTGCTTCCAGACACCCAAAGCTCCTCCCATTTTTTTTTGTTTATGTGGGATTTGGGGAGGCAAAAGGGAGTTTCTCGCTGTTGCCTCACCGCCCCCCAACTTCTGAAAACAAACCATACACAACCCTCTCCTTCCATCCCCACTTAATTGCTGGACCAGAGCTATGCGCTGCATTCCTGGCAAGTCTCCCACCCCTGGCCGCCACCATAAAAATGGACTTAATCCCTTTTCACTATGGTGGTGGCCATCTTTTTTCCCTTTCGTCCCCGGAGATTGGCATCACTTGTGCAGCCAATCCCCTGAGGAAATCGCTTTTACTCCCACTGTGGGGGTCGGACATGCCCAGTATCGCTCGGTCCTACCTAGGCTCAGTCTAGCGGGCCATTACGAGCCATGCGCGTCCCCCCATAGTGGGGATGAAAGCCATATTCTTGACTTGCCCTCTGGCTGACCCAGTCCATTTGCCAATTAACCCTAGCCCCAGAATTCTGCTCCTCCCTAAAATCAGCATGGCAGTATGGAATGCTTGCCTACACTGGCTTCATAGATTCAGAAACCTTTACTGAATGTAGCAGCTATGGGAAGAACAGGAAATATAAGGGTTAGTTTTAGCATTTATTTAATTTACTGTTAAACGGTCTTGATATATACATTTCCATGTAAAAGTGTTTGCATCTAAAGAAGAAAAGAATTCCATAAGAAATCTGATGAAGGGGTTATTTGTGTCCCTCAAAACATTTAGCTGGATAGACTGAATTTTGGGAATCCAGCTAAGGCTGCCGTCTTGGAATGTGAACAGGTTGCACAATAAAGTAGGAGAAATAATATGTTTCATTTACTCAAGAGGAAGCTCATAACCTTGCCGGACCGGGTAACTTTACAGTAGAAAGGTTCCTGCAGTAAAGGATTTTGTACACAGATGGGGTCGGACTGACCCATAGGGCAATAGGCACATGGCCGAACCAAAAACACAAAATGGGGGACCGGTTTTTGGGTCAAAGTGTGCCACTTTTTTGGCCAATGTGGCCAGTTTGATGAGTTACTGTACCATACGGCTAGTAGTTTTGACCAGTGTTACTGAATAATTATTCTTCAACATGCACAATTTGCATCACATTTCATCAAAAACCTCCTGGTAGTGTACATCTGTCACAAAAGGAATACATTGTCATTTGCATCGGTGGCCCACTTTTTCATTGGTGCCAGAGACAATTTTATGGCCCAGTCCAACCAGATATATATATATATATTTTTTAAAGGGGTCATGGGTGTTGTCTCCTATGCACTCAGAGGGAGGAGAGGGAAGTGACCCCGCCAAAACAGTAAAGAGGGAGTGACAAAGGGCAATGGAAAAGTATTTGTGGGAAAATGATCTGCAAAATAGTGACCCCGAATCCGATCTCGTTGTTCTTCAGCAACCACAGTCCAAATCACAATCTTTCAAGTACGTGTCCGATATTCCATTGCACTATTCTGTTGGACACACTATCATGACCTTATGGCTCATCTAGTTGACATTGCCACCCAGCAACACACAAGGAAACCTGGGACTATGCTCTTGCATGCCACCACCATTAGGAGCTGCTGGGCGATGACCAGCTACACCACTCTGTTTAGAAATCTTCCAGTAGTCACTTGTCTTTAATACCTTTACCAATACCACAAATGGTTATTTGTTTTCTCTGTGTGTACCATAAAACTCTTTCCAACACTATAGTACAATAACCTGCAGCCTTAAACCTGAACAGCCATATCCATAACATTACACATCACTGTCACAAGTCAGCATTCCCATGCTCTTTAGACCATAAAACAGAGCGTAAAGAGCAAGCCTCCCACCATTGTTTATGTATTTATTGTTAAGGTGCTCGGTTTAGTTAAAAACCTTTCACCATAAAACAGGAAACAGTAATACAATCAATATACATCTTTTGTCTCCAACAGAGCGTAAAGACCGAGGGCGCCAAATCATGCAAAAGTGTGCAGAAAACCTGCAATGCCTGCGCACTGAAAACGTCACTGTGCCAGCCTGGACGCAGAAGTTATTCTGCGGGCCACGCGTATACATGGAATTGTTCATGCAAAGTAATCGTATAGGCAAGTCACAGCCGAAACACTCCCAATATGCCTCCATGCACATCAAAAACAGCCAGAAACAGCCACCTTTGCGTGCTCCCCGGGCGTGAATATATGCACCATCAAAATAGTGTGTGGGGTCACCCAAAAGCAGGCCTGCATCTCGAGAACCCTGAGCAGGGTCCCCCGTAACTGTTACCGGTACCTGACAACATGTGTACAATTAATCGTAACTCGGGTAAAACTCTGGAAATCTGCGTGGGAACCCTCGTAAACCGTTCCTGAACTCTGCTACACTGTTTGTGAGCACCCCTAAGTTAAATTGGAACCCAGGCTGCGTGCACACACATGTAAATTCGACACCCGATCTTACCTGTGCGCAGTGATTCCTATGCGGATGTGTCTGTATGGCTGCCTTCGGTTGGTGGATAGTATGTGTGCTTTGCGTGGCCATTTTCCTGCCGGGAGGTTACGCGGTTGCAGCCCTGAATATGTATTGTTCTGCGCAATAGTGGGCGTGCAATGGACTGCCTTCGGGCTGTCCCTTGGAACACCCACTTTATCGCACGATCTTTCCCATTTTCTGTGTTCTGCCCCTCTCCCTGCCCAGTGCACAAGCCAGCCCAGGCCCTGCGTGGTGTCTCGTGCAAGGAACTCGGCCACTTGCAAGGGTGTGCCAGACTGCCGCGACATCCGCGCAAGTCCAAGGAAAATCCTGCGCATTTGATTTTGTGGATGGACGAACAAGATTACGCACGCAGTTTGGCACGCAAGTTAGCTAGTGTCCGCACAAATAATTCCATGAATCGGGCTCCAAGTCTCCAACAATGCAGCCAGAAATTCCAGATACCACATCACACATCCATTCATATAATCCTTTTATATCAGGTTACAGCCATTTTTTTTGTGGGACCAATACCCACAAAATAAACTTGACAATGTAGATGGAACGATGCAATTGACCGTCGCCAAGTATCAAGACAAACATTTAAAAAAAGAAAAGCTGTGATGTGCTGTTAGCAGCTTCAGTTCAGAGAAACCGGTCACTGAGCGTAGGTGCGTTTTCGGTTGGTAGGCGCTTTGTGGTTGGCTGAGATTGTGTATGGTTTGTTTCGTTGTCGGTCCATGTGTTTCCTTAACGATCCACGTGTTCCCTTTGTACCTCCCATGCTATTGCAAATGGTTAATATAAATGGAAGGGTAAAGAGGAAAGGAAAAAATTCCCCCTTTAGTTCAAACTACCAGCATATGAAATTACTGAGATGGAGCATGGTAATGAGGTGGCAGATAATGGATGCGGCTGCTAGAGGGAGCAATGCATCAGCGCCAACGTGCTCCGCCGAGGAAACCAATCACTGTGGCTGAGCCTGCTCTTGCAACTGGCGAGCTTTATTAATTAACATCGTCCCGGAATATCAAAGCCACTTTCGTCATCCAGATAAATACACATTATGCATCACATTGCCATTCCAAGCAAACAGGCAATTTATAAGAGAGACAGGCGAAGATCAGTAACACAGCCTTTTGCAGTCAGTTCATTATCTGGGCATGGGGGCGACTGACACAGCCTTCATCAGCCCACAACGGACAGGCAGATGAATAGTGGGAATGGGGATTCATTGTTATTCTTTCACTTTTATCTTCTTTTAAATAGATCTCATTTTCCCATTGTTTCAAGATGTGCAATTTGTTTAAATAATCAATCATTTACATTGCATGCACTCATCTATCCCAAAGGCCAATGATGTCAGAAAGCCGATACTGAGAAAGAACAAAAGTTAAAAAAGATTGTTCTCTGGGCTGTGATCCACTCCGGAGAAGCTGGATGTCTAGTAGAAAGAGTTCCTGCTAATGCCCCGGTCAGATGCCCCTTCACCAAGCTGGGTGTGTACCAGAAAGAGTTCCTGCTTCCGCCCCCGGTCTGCTGCCCATGCACCAAGCTAGGTGTGTACCAGAAAGAGTTCCTGCTAATGCCCCGGTCAGATGCCCCTTCACCAAGCTGGGTGTGTACCAGAAAGTGTTCCTGCTAATGCCTCGGTCAGCTACCCCTTTACCAAGCTGGATGTCTACTAGAATACGTTCCTGCTACTGTCCCTGGTCTGCTGCCCATGCACCAGGCTGAGTGTGTACCAGAAAGAGTTCCTGCTAATGCCCCGGTCAGATGCTCATTCACCAAGCTGGTGTCTACCAGAAAGAGTTCCTGCTACAGCACCCGGTCTGCTGCCCATGCACCAAGCTGAGTGTGTACCAGAAAGAGTTCCTGCTAATGCCCCGGTCAGTTGCCCCTTCACCAAGCTGGATGTCTACTAGAATAAGTTCCTGCTACAGTCCCTGGTCTGCTGCCCATGCACCAAGCTGGGTGTGTACCAGAAAGAATTCCTGATACCGCCCCCATCTGCTGACCATGCACCAACTCAGTGTCTACCAGAAAGTGTTCCTGCAAATGCCACTGTCAGAGGCCCTGTCACCAAGCTGGATATCTACTAGAAAGATTTCCTGCTACAGCACCCTGTCTGCTGCCCATGCACCAAGCTGGGTGTGTACCAGAAAGAATTCCTGATACCGCCCCCATCTGCTGACCATGCACCAACTCAGTGTCTACCAGAAAGTGTTCCTGCAAATGCCACTGTCAGAGGCCCTGTCACCAAGCTGGATGTCTACTAGAAAGCGTTCCTGCTACAGCACCCGGTCTGCTGCCCATGCACCAAGCTGAGTGTGTACCAGAAAGAGTTCCTGCTAATGCCCTGGTCAGCTGCCCCTTCACCAAACTGAGTGCCTACCAGAAACAGTTACTGCTGCCATCACCTGTCTGGCTGCCCGTGCACCAAGCTGGGTGTCTACCAGAAAGAGTTACTGCTACTGCCGCCGGTCAGCTGCCAATGCAACAAGCTGGGTGTGTACCAGAAAGAATTCCTGCTTCTGCCCCCGGTCTGCTGCTCATGCACCAAACTGGGTGTCTACCAGAAAGAGTTCCTGATACTGCCCCCAGTCTTCTGCCCATGCACCAAGTTGTGTGTATACCAGAAAGAGTTCCTGCTAATGCCCCGGTCAGCTGCCCCTTCACCAAGCTGAGTGTTTACCAGAAAGAGTTACTGCTGCCACCCACCGTCTTCTGCCCATGGACCAAGCTGGGTGTCTACCAGAAAGAGATACTGCTACCGGCCCGGTCTGCTGCTAACACACCAAGCTGGGTGTCTAACAAAAAGAGTTCCTGCTACAACTGTAAGTGATTTCAATCCGGCACTTCACCTAAGTCAATGGCTAGCGTGTAATGCACAACTGAAACCCTTATTTATTTGTATCTAAAATTTCTTTTATTCTGAACGATGTACCACTTGTATCACGCCCCTCTCTTGGAACACCCCGGTCACACTGAACCAGCAATTAGGCTGGTCTGCAAAGTTAAAATATTTCTTTATATATTTCACAATATAAAAACACTGGGCCTCATTACGAGAATGGAGGTAATGAAAAAAGGAAGGTGGAATGGTAATAGCGGCATCGTTAACGGGTCCGGGGCATTACGACCTGACAACCCGCCAAAACCGGCACCGACCGTACCGTGCCCCATCATAACGGCATGGGCGGGTACACGTGCCCCTTCAGGGAGCAAATACCGGCATGCCGGTAAAAGGAGGACATCACAACCCACGTGGGCATGCAAATGCCGGCATCCCGAAGGCGGTAATCATGGGCTGCACGATGGCGGCCATACAGGCATCACGGACCACCTGTGAACAGCAATCAGCAATCAAGCCAACTGCCAGAGGTGCACACAATCACCACAGGTGGACTCAATGGAGTCTGGCCCAGAATAAAAGGAGTACACCCACACACCACACCCCTTCCTACACCAAAATGCTACCACTAGCTGTTGTAATCATGGCGCTGGAGGACATGCCTATACTGCTACAACTAAAGCAACAACAGCAACTACAACAACTACAGCAGCAACAACAGGCAGCACAGAGGAGACACAGGAGGAGAAGGAGGGTGAGACAGGCCCAGCAATTACCACCAGTGCAGCCAGCAGTACCTCATAGGCAGCCACCAATCCCTTGCATCAGACCCAGTCCATTCAATCTAACCCCTGTACAGTTCCACACCCTGTACCGGTTGGACCGGCACACCATCACCACCATAGTGGACATGATAGGCAACGACATTGCCAGCCTCATAGAAATACGCACTGCCATCCCCCCGCTACTAAAGGTGGTGTCTGTGCTCCACTTCCTGGCCACAGGCACCTACCAACACACAGTGGGCCAGCTGCATGGCATTTCACAACCACTATTTTCACGCATGCTGACCCAAGTGCTGGATGCCCTCCTGAAGCACGCTAGCACCCACATATCCCTACCACGGACTGCCCAGGAGATAGCCGACACCAAAGTAGGCTTCCATGCACTGGCAGGCATGCCCAGTTGTGTTGGTGCCCTGGACTGCACCCATGTAGAATTGGTAGTCCCCCATGCCGTAGAGGCGGTGTACCGCAATCGCAAGCTATACAACTCCATCAATGTGCAGATGGTATGTGACTCCAGCAAGATCATCACACATTGCTGCGCCCGATTTCCCGGATCAACACATGATGCCATGGTGCTGCGTAACTCCACGCTACCCCATCACATGGAGCGACATGCTGGACCACGTGCCTGGCTGCTTGGTGAGTGGCCTGACTGACCCATGGTAGTGCATCGGGGTAGTGATGTGTTGGAATGCATACTCCGCCTGAGTGGGAATGGGGGTTGGATGCATACTCCACCTGGGTGGGAATGGGGGGATGCATACTCCACCTGGGTGGGAATGGGGGGGGTGCATACTCCACCTGGGTGGGAATGGACGGTGAGTGGAGAATGCACACAGAGCTAATGACTCCTGACCTGAACCTCCCAACCCCAACATGACACATCATTGGCACACATCTGACCATTTACGTATATCAATGACCACATGTAAGACGCACAACCTGGCCATGTGTATGTCAAGCAATGCATTACTAAACAGGATCCCAACTGTGCCAATGTGGCTAGTGTCACCATGCACAGTGTAGTATACACAGCAAAAATGGGAGGCAAAACATTGTCCTACAACCACAGTACATCCGCCTCAGCATGCATTATTTCACCCTGCATCATCTATCCAATGCCATCCAGACTACCTCACCATATTGCAGTATCAAATGCATCATAACAATATTGGTGCACACGTACAGGGACATGTGCAGTCCACAGCAAATAGCTGGGACCATGACTGTGTATCCTGAAAGTGGCAGCTCAGAGTGACTCGCATAGACCTATTTGTATTCTCTTGCTGGTGATGGAAGATATCCCTTGAAGCCGTGGCTACTTACCCCTGTGCATAACCCGTGGAACAGCCATGAAGAGGAGTACAATCGGGTACATACCCGTACCCGTGTAGTGATTGAGCAGACCTTTGGCCTGTTGAAGGCGCGGTTCCACTGCCTAAGCAGGTCTGGTGGAGCACTCCTTTATGGTCCTGAGAAGGTGGCAAAGATAACCATGGCCTGTGTCATGCTGCACAACATGTGCGTCCGGAGAAATGTACCACTGCCACCTCACATTTACTTGCATGCACCGGGGGAGGATGATTAGGATGGAGATGGAGGAGAGGCAGCACCCCTGCCAGTATGTGATGTACACCTGCCAGTACGTGCTGCAGGGTGGCCGTGCAGTACGCCAATCACTGATTCACGAATACTTCTGACACACAGGGAGCTTGATAGATATGTGTCAGTGACACATTGTACACTGTATCCATGTGGACATGCACACGGGGAATGTGGGGAGTTGGCTACTGTACACCGTCAGACATTAAAGTAATACACACGAAAAGATGAATGTCCAGCAATTGATTTTTTAAACACAACGGTGTATTTATATCAACTGAAGAAAGTGCAACCCCCCAAACCCCAACCCCCCAGTGAACTCATAAAACCCCCCAGTGAACTCCCCCAACCCCCAAGTGAACTCCCCCAACCCCCAGTGAACTCCAAAAAAAACCCAATGCACTCCCAAAACACCCCAATGTACTACCCCTAATACTCCCAATCACCGCCAACTCCATTGCACCCACTCCCATAGTTCTCCCACACTATTTGCAGGACTTCTTGCTGTCCGAGGGCAACATTTCAGTGTGCCTCACACTCCGCAGTGTTTGACGCACAGGGCTGGAGGGTCCAGAGGAAGGGGGTACAGAGGAAGCGGGTGTGGTGGAAGTGGAGGAAGCTGTGGTCATTTGCCCGTCTGGTACGGGTTGTGGCTGCTGCATGTGGAGCAGGATGGATGTGAGGACCTGCATGATGCCCCCCAGACAGTCTCTCATCAACAATGCTGAGCTGTTCACGGCGGCTGTGTTGGCAGCTATGGCGGCTGTGTTGGCGGCTATGGCGGCTGTGGTTCCCGCTATGGTCTGGGATATCCTACGCCTCGTGTCCTCCCCGATTGGCAATGTATTGCCGGAGCAGGTCCAACATAGACTCCTGCCTGGTCTCCACCCTCGCCAGCCGTGCCTCAAGGCTGATGGTGGAAGCAGCAGTGGTCGAGGGTGCTGCCACGGGGCCTGCATTAGCAGTGCTGTCCTCGGGGAAGGGGCTCAGGTCGGAATCATGCAGGCAGGGATCCGCACTGCTGCAGGTGGGTGAGGGCTGAATGTGGGTTGGGAGGGTGGGTACGGGGCTTGGGGAGTGTGTACACTCCACATGCGTCAGTCCTTCCTGGTCCACAAGCTCCTCCACTGCATCATTGGTGTTGGTCTGTTGTTCTACAGCCTCGCCTTCCACTGGTGTGGGTGTAGGCAGCTCAGTGTGCACGGTTTCAGGCGCACTGGGTGTAGGAGTGGGCTGCGAGGTGGCTTCGGAGGTTGTGTTGTCGCTGGCCATTGTCATTGGCCGGGACGTGGATGCCCTTGTGGTGTGATCCTGGCTGGCATACTCTCCATTGGTGCCTGGGGGGGGTAGAAGAGATGCAGGGCATCAGAGATGGTGTTACATGCTTGATGCATTATAGGGTGCTGTGGAGTATTTCATTTATCATGCAATCATATCTTACAGATGTGTCACACAGGGTAGTATGAAGGCGGCATTTTGGCATTTGCTGCATGGCAGGTGGCATGCCGTTGCATTGGGGTTTGTGTGATATATTACATGGGCACGGTCCGTGTGTGTTGGTAATGGGATTGGCACTCAGCATGGATTTCGGTGTGGCAGGGTTTGGCCCTCCATCTGGACAAGAATATTTTAATGTGTGTGTTGGGACATGCATTGCCTTGCCTAGACTCTCTTCCACATCACTTGTGCTACGTCATGGTTTCCCCTACAGGGATCTGCAGGGTCACTCATCTCCATCTGCAGTTGATGCTGTACCCATCTCCATTTCCCCAAATCCCTCGATTGGACTCCAAATTGATGAACGTGCTTGCCGTCTCCTCCCAGGTGGTCAGTTTGGCAGGAGAGTGGGGACCCCCACCTCTAGCCATGGCCTCCATCCTGTTGCTTGACAGGATACTGCAAACCATCAGGCGGAGGTCATGCCACCTCTTCTTGCAATCCTTCAATGTCCGTGGGGTGGTTCCAACAGCAGAGACCTTGCAGAATACCTCATCCCAGACCTCCTTCTTGCGCTGCTGCACCTCACGCTTCAGAATCTGCTCATTTATCACATCAGCATGTGCAGCAAGGGTGTCTGCAAGCATGTTCAATTCTGCATCAGAAAAGCACTTTTTCCGCAGGCGGGGGGTAGTCTTCCAGGTTGCCTTCGACATGGTGAGAGTTTTGCAACTGGTCTCTCCTATACATAACTGGTGGTTTGGGAGGATTGCAATGGATTGTGTTTTTAAAGATGGCCGCCGGCGAATTTCCCATTCCGACGCAATGACGTTACTAGTATTGGTGGGTCCCGTGATGGCGCTATCGGGGGGTTGGAGGGCCTTTAGCTGCATGCCGGTATGGCCATTACTGGCATGGGGGTTCGCGCATGCTCGTGCACTCGTAATCACCCGCTATTAGCGGCGTCATATCACGCTACTCGTAATGAGAGCCACTATTTTTAATGAGGATACAATAATCACCAATGGGGTGATGTCACAGTAAGCAATCTCTTTAACCACAAGGAGTAATAATGAGCAAAAACAATGCAGCACAGCAATAATACTTTGTTGGGTGTGTGTTCAAATCAAATTGCAATGTGGTTACTCTTTCCCCCTGCACACCCCTCTACTCCCCAATATGCAATGTAGAGAGATAGGAGGAGAAAGAACAGGTTCAGGAATGCAAAATTCAAGCAAATGTCAATCCCAATTTCCCCCCAGCAACACAAGAGAGAAACAGAATTGATTAGCAAACTGTCAAAATGTTTTTTTTTATTATCTCGGAATGGATTGGGTAAAACACTAAATATGGGCTAAATTGCTGAAATGGTTTAAATTGTAATGGGAGCTGCTTTAGATAGTTATCTGACAAACGCTAGCAATGATTTGACACTAAGAACCAATATGCAAATTGAAAATTGAGGTTGGGTGCAAACAAAAGCTGTTCTATACGTAACAGATTTTTACCTAAACAAAAATGTGCGGCAAACTTTTCTGTGCGCAGTAATCGCAATTGCAGGAAAACTATAGGGATTTGAGATGCGGTTTATGGTTCTCTTGATATCAGAGCATGTTTGCCAGAGCATGTTTGTGGACATTTCCCCACCACTATTCATGTAGTGGGGCAGACGCATACATTTGACATATAAATGACAATCTTTCCGGCTTATAATTATTACTGATCATAACAGAGGGAATGGTTTTTACAGTTGGAATTTTCTAGGGAGCTGGAATGTCCCCCTCTGGGTTTCCAGATGAATCCTCTAGTTGCTGCAGAGTATGCCTAGGATGGCAACACTTCAGCTGGTTGATGTGGACCCACTTATCTTCCCCTTCTGCCAAACTGCCTTTGGGGATACGAATTTTGTAGGCGACTGGTGAGATTCTGTCTACAATTTCAAAAGGACCCCTCCAGCTAGGAAGAAATTTACATTATTTGGCCTGGTTCCTTTGAGACCTGGACTCCTACTTGGTATTCTTTTCTAGTTGTCTTAAGGTCATAGTGGCTATTCATACTGTCTGCAGATCTTTCTAGATTCCGCTGAGCATAGGCAAAAGCATGTTGTAGGTGTTTTCTCAGATTCTCAACATACTCATGAGTTGTGGAGGCATTTATCAAGGTCTGCTCTTGGGTTCTGTAGAGCAGATGCTGGGGAAGCACCATCTTGCGTCCAGTCATCAGCTCAAATGGCGACATTTTAGTTGCAGAAGAAGGGGTAGATCTGATGGCCATCAGGACAAGTGGTGGTCGGATGTCCCAACTTGGCCCAGAATCTGCCACAAACTTTTTTAATATGCTCACAATTGTCTTGTTGTATCTCTCAACTCCACCACTAGAGGCTTGCCGGTAGGCAATGTGTAGTTTCCTTTTGACCCCAAGTATCTCCCACATCTTTGTCATCACTTCGCTAGTGAAGTGACTACCTCTGTCTGACTCGATCCTTTGGGGTAGTCCAAAATGCGAGAAGATGTGGTTGATCATCAGGGCAGCTGCTGTTTCAGCCTTGCAGTTTGGGGCCGGGAGACATTCCACCCATTTAGTGAACAAGCATGTCACGGTTAACATGTACTTGTTCCCCCTAGAGGAGCGAATCAAGGGCCTGATAAAATCGACTTGTAAATCTCTCCAAGGCAGTGTCATCCCCCTCTTTTGGAGGGGAGCCCGGTGTGTGAGTGATGTTGGCTGAAATTGTGCACACACAAGACAGCCCTTGAAGTATTGGTTGAGGTCCTGCCCCATGTGTGGCCAGTATGCAACCTCTCTCAAGATTTCTAGTGTCGTATGAAACCCCCGATGACCGACTGTGGCCGCATCATGGGCGTGACTTAGCATCAGGCTTCGGAATGAGATTGGGAACACCCACTGGTCTTGGCCAGCTATGGATCTCCTCACCAACAAACCGTCTTGGATTCAAATTTTTTTTTGACATTTCATCAACACTTTGAGGTCCTCTTACCCTATGTAATCGGTATCCATCAGGGGAAACTTCTCAGGGTCCTCAATGTGTTGATAAAACATACCAATTATTGGATCCCCTTTTTGAGCCGTAATCAAATCAGCATCTGTGGTCTCCTTACTCCATTGTGCAGTTCAGAGTTCATTGTGAGCATTTGTCTGGGACCTAGTGATAACAGTGACATGGATTTCCCCCAACAGGGACTCAATCTCAAGTAGATCCCCTTGGATGGCTCCAGTTTTGGCCGGCTGATCAGCTAGGTAATTTCCAGTTTTGTCTGGTCCCTCTACTTTAGAATGACCCTTGATTTTTTTCCAGTAGATGGTCATCAAATTCGAGGTGACCAGATCATCAATATTTTTAATTACTTTTCCATGTTTCAATGGTTTGTTATTAGCACATAGCATGCCTCTGGTTATCCAATTAACCAGGTGCTCCACAAACCAGTTCCGTACATAATCTGAATCTGTGATTATGACCAGTTCGTGGAGTAGGTGTTGGACAGCAGTGAGGATGGCTTGATGCACAGCCATCAACTCTGCCACTTGACTACTTCGGGGACCGGTTTTGTACCCAGCGGAGGGTGCTGGGGCATCATTCACCCATGCATTCCCTACGCCGGCCACAAGTTCTTTTTCCCCGTTGTTGTCAACATGGTAGGAGCATCCATCCACATAGACAGTGGACATTCCCTCACACTGGTCTTCTTCATAGACTTTGTGTGGGGAATTAAGGTATGCCTCCATGTTGTCCTTGATTTTAAGACTTTCGTCCTCGATACAGTTTTCTCTGGCACAATCATGCAAGTCAGCCAGACCTTGCGCGAGGGGACTCTTCTTGTTTTGGCCATATCTGACCTCCACAGGAAAGCCTTGCATTGACAGAATCCAGGAATTAATTCAGGAATTACTCACATTTCTGGCCCGGATTCGGTCACTTTGAAGATATTGCAGAGGCTGGTGTGGAGTCTCCACTATGATGTGTTCCCCCTGGATAAACGGGCGTTAATTCTTCAATGCCCACACCGTTGCCAGGAGTGCCTTCTCACAATCGTTGAATTTTTCCTCCACAGAGAATAAAGTTTTACCCGCATAGGAGATTACTTTATTGACCTTGTCATGCTTTTGATATAATACTGCAGTCAAGCATGTATTTGAGAACCCTGTCTCCAAGAAGAACTCCTTGTTTTTGACAGGATAAGCTAGGCAAGGCGCATGTGAGAGGCTTCTTTTGAGTTGTCTTGCTGCCTCGGCTTGTTCTGGACCCCACTCCCACTTGACCCCACCCTTCAAAAGATGGATCAGTGGTCTTGGGATCTCTGCGTAATCCTCAATTAACTTTCTGCTGTAATTAGTCAGTCCAAGGAGGCTCCTTAGTTCCCGCAGAGTTGTGGGGTCTTTTAATTTCTGCAGTGCTTCCACTTTCTTTTCCTGTGGACAGAGACCCTGAGGAGTAATCTCATGCCCCAAGAAATTGACACGGGTTCTGCAGCACTGTGCCTTTTGAAAGGAGAGTTTTGCTCTGGCAACCCTCAACTGCATCAGAACATAATGGATCTCCGCTATGTGTTCCTCCACAGTTGAGCTTTTGACTAAAACATCATCTACATAGGCCAGGTTACCCCTTTCACCCATGTCGGGCATGGCCTTGTGTAGAAAAATGTTAAATTCATGCCGGAGTTGATGTATCCGAAGTGAGTCCGGGTCCATGTGTACTGCTGCCCCTGAAGGTAAAAGCCAGCTTGTATTGGTCCTACCTACTGACAAGTACAGTCCAGTAGCCATTGGTGAGGTCTAGTGCAGTGAATACCTGTGACCCCTGGATCTGGGCCAGCCCTTGGTCAATGTAGGGAAGAGGCCATCGGGAAGTATGGACCCATTTGTTCAGCTCCCTAAGGTCAGCACAGAGTCTCCACTGGCCGTTTGGTTTCAAAATCCCCAGCACTGGATTATTGAAGGAGCTGTGGACTGGACGAATTATCACATGGGACTCAAGGTTCTTAATTATTTCAATAAGGGGCTCCATTGATGCGAGAGGAAAGCGATATTGCTTCACAACACTGGAGTCATGCCAGGGTCAGTGGGAATTGTTGTTGTGTGGATGTTGGTGTGACCACAGTCATATGAGTCCACCACAAAGAGATCTTGAAAATCTAAGAAAACTTATTTCAATTTTTGCTTTTTCTCCAGAGTCTCACAGGCACCAGCTAGGTTGACTCTCTCTTCAACCATCTGCCTGAAGCCTGGACAGACTTCTGGTTTTGCTATCTCAGCGGCCTCCTCCAGCTGGGTGGAGAAGTCCCTGGTCAAAGTTCTGATTTGGACTGATGGCTTCAGGCAAGGAAGGCAGTCCTTGCAGACTTGAAAGATCACCTCATCTCTCCTGAAGTCACAGGTCACATCTTCCTGAGCATAAGGGCAGGAAGTGTACACCAGGAAATTCTCCCCATGCCAGGTGAAGATCCTGTATGGTGTTGTGTCATCGTCGCTATTACTGTCAAATCAGTCCTTGGGGATTGGTCCTAACAGTTCATTACCTAAATCTATGGAAAAATGTCGGTCATCAACCGCCATTCCAATAATGGTGCCTGCGGCCAGAGTGATACTATTTAGGTTGCTGTTATCCACCTCTATTGGAATGGTGTCATGTTCTATGTTGACTAGTGGTGTTGGATTTACCCCCAACCCCTGCTGTTGGAAATGAGCATTCGGATGGACATAGGCGTCAGGGTTTTTCAGTTTCTGTCCTCTTTTAACTTTCACTTCCAGTGAGAATTGTCCGGTCCTTTCTGGGATGGTGACTTCCTCTCCAATCTAAATTTCAGCTGCATAAGGCAGCAGTTGAGCTGCCCAAAATGCTTTCTCTGGGTCATCAAAGTCCATGGGATTACGCGCTAATCGGGACCAAGCTTTGAAGTTTATTAGGTCCAAACTAATGGCAAAGCGATTGAGAATGTCACTGCCTATATAAAATGCAGCAGGGACATCGCGCACGATCCAACAATTATGGACTATGCTCTTGTTGCTTATGGAAATTCTGAGCATACACCTGTTAGGCAGGAGATGTTTGGAATTGGGTGTTTCCAGATCCATTTCCCATTTGTCTATCAGTTTAAATGTGGGAATGGCTGGATCTTTTGGGAGTTTGCGGAACATGGCCTCGCTGATGAAGCTCTTACTGTTGTTCACACATACTCGGGCGAGAACAGAGTCCTTTCCTTCATTTAACTGAATAGGGATGAACAACTGCTCTCCAATTTTCTGATTATCAGCCAGGCTTTGAGCTGATTTTTCATGTTTCTGGACTATAGCAGTGGGATTTTCTGAGTTTGAATTTGTAAAGAATGTCAGAGTGTTTCCTTCCAGTGTGGAATGCCACCTTAAACTGGAAGGAAGGATGATTTTCAGAAATAGAGAGGACTCCCCATCACCAGTTTGTTGTCCTACTGCAATTACTGTCACATCTGGGATTTGATTATTCTGGAAGTGAAATTCTATTTGGTCAGGTTTTTGTTCAACCATGTGGCATGTGCAGTTTAAACTAACATGGTTGACACTATGTTTCAATTTTATTGGTCGGCTTGTCTGGGTCCAGAGGACCTTGTTTACACAATCTATTAGGGGAGACAACCTACGCAGGATGTCATTCCCTAGTAAACAAGGGGTGCCCTCTGGAGTCACAACTATGGCCGGGTGCTTCACCTTGTGTTGCCCAATTTTAATGTCCAAATCCGCAGTCCCCTCGACGGGAATTTCCTTCTCGTCAAAGTTCTGAAGTTGTCCAGGAAGAGGGGTGAGAGGAATTTGGTATTTCTCCCCCTTCCCGAATTCAGTTGATCAACAGCCCTTTTTGACAGAAGGGCAGCTTGGGATCCAGTGTCCACCAGTGCCAAAATTGTACATTGCCCCTGTATTTGGACCAGGGCATAGAATCTTCCCTCCTTCTCCTCATGGGGGCAAAGATAATGTACATTTTTGGACAACTGGTGGGTTAGTTTCTTGGTTTTGGAGACTGACAGAAAGGTGATTTGGGCAGGATTCTGTTTGGGATTTTAGGAATCTGGAAGAAAAAGGTGACAGCTAGATGAGGGGGAAGTTTTGGGTTCCCCTGGTTCTGGTTCTGGGCTGCCCCTCCCTTTTCGGAGGCAGTCACCAGGATGGGTTTGAACTAGGGGATTTTTGTGCCGGTGATTCTGAGGTTTGATGATGGGCGGCTCTAACTCAGTCCCCACATCTGCCCAGTCTGGATTTGGATCCTTTGGGACCCATTTTTCTTTGGGAGGAGTTGCCCCATCCCTTAAGGAGAAGTTCCTTTTCCCAGGATCCTCTTAGGATCCATCTCCTTCAAACTGGAAGACTTGTGCCTCCTCCTCAAAATGGGTCATTTTGAGCTCTTCATTTCTCCTACCGCCCCTCTGCTCCTTGGGTGTTCGAATTTCGGGGGCAGGAGATTTTGGTTCTGGTTCCTGGGTTTCCAGGGGCTTTCTACAAGTGGGGATGGAAGCTTCCTCCAAGGCTTTACACCCCCCTCCCCTTGTGCCTCCTCCCTGGGAACTGGTGGGTTGTCAGGGTGCTTCCCCTGTCATTGCTCTGGAGCACCAGATCCTGGATTTGAGGCATTCTGAGCCACCATGCTCATCTGGGGGTTCTGTTGAGCCCTCAGCATGCGACCCAGATCCTGTGCCATGTTGTGGACCTGGCGCTCTAGTTGGGACACCTGCTCTGGCTGGTACGGGGTCCTCATGTCTCCCTGGGCTGATCCCGGGAAGGCTAGCTATCCCTTCCCACAAAATACCCCGGGTTAGGGAAGTTTTGGTACCCCTCCACCCTTGGCCTCCCCTCTCCCAGATTGGGCTGTCTGGGCTCAGGAAAGTAGGGAAAGAAGGATGTGTTGTTTTGAGGGGTTGAAATTTGGCGGGTACCTAGGAAGGACATTTTGTCCAGTATTTGAGCGATTACTGCCCTCCTGGGGGAAGTGAGTAGGGAAGTTCCCTGGGTTTCCTGCTGTCTGGTTGGATCCCCCCACCCCTTGGGCTGGAGGAGTCCCTACATAACCCAGGATGGGTCTATTGCCCTTGTAGCGTGGGCTGATGTAGTCAGGGGAGCTAGGGTTCCCATATGTGGGATTATCTCCCTGTCTCCCTGTTTGTGATTGGCCCGAGGGCCTTCTGGGTTTGGGGTTGTTGTGATTCTGTGTGGGCAGGTTTTTAGGCCCCCCCATCTCTAAGTCTAAAATGGGGTAACCTTCACCTCCACCACTTTAGCAGCAGCAGGGGTGTTGGTTGGTTTCGGGCTTTTTCCACTATTTTTATTTTCCACCGGCTTTTGCACCTCATAAATGCGCGTGGCTTGTTCAATGACCCAGTCTAGTGACCTTTCTAGTGAAAGTCCCTCACTAGCTCAGAAATTATATACTTAGGGAGAGCATGAAAGAAAGTGTTTACAAACTCTTTGCTGTCAGTGCGCACCCTTCTAGTGGTCTGCGCAAAGGCACGTTTTAACTCTTGAAAACATTCTTGTGGGGCCTGGTCTTCCCAATATTGTAAGTTGTAGGCTGCCTTGCGAGCCTCCTGAGGGTTCCTGTGAATTCAAAAATGTTTCAGGATTGCCGCCCTATAGGTGGACCATCTGGAATGATTCTGCTCCTCCAGCCCTGCACAGAAGCTGGAGTACTCGTGAGAAAAGGTCCACTTTAGATATTGAATACAGCTTTGGCTGTCCTTCAAATGGAAAGTTTCCATCATTTGTTTAAATATGTCAAGGTGCTCCCAAACCGAATATTTTGCATTCTTATGATAGGGCGTAATGATGCTACTAATGGCTTTTATTTGTTTCAGGGGATCCTTGAGCAAGGCCATCCTGACCTTGTTAGCTTTCTTTCTTCGGGTCACCCTGGTCCACTCATCCTCTGACTCGGAGCACTGCTACCAGAGGTGCCTGCCTGGTCTTCTAGGCTCTCCCGGATTCTGCGAGCTTGGGAATGGCTGGCTGAATGTGGGGGGCTAGTTTCTTGTGTCCTCTGGCACTCAGTAGAGTCTTCTGATTCTTCCTTGCTCCCATGATTGGCTGAGTACCCCCCCCACTGTCCTAGCTGGGAAGAGGTTTTCAGGATGCCCTTAGTGGGCCTACTCTCATGGAGTTCCCCACCAAATTTTACCATCTGATCTCTGGGTAAGTTATACTTTTGAGGATCCATTTCTGTAATCCTCCCCTCATTAGAGTCTCCCTGATCAGAGAAGATGGCCCTAGCACTTGAGATTCCATACACAGCTGCCAGCCCCTCCATTCCTGGGATCTATGAGCCCCATATTCCCCATTGGGTTGAAGTCTGCCATCCCCGTGGCCCTTGGCTCATGTGCGCCAGTGGACATGGGGGTGGCAGAGTCCATGGAGTTGAAGAGATGAAAGTCACTGGTACCAGGGTTCCTGAGGTTATGCTCAGGTGTTTCCCTCGCCCAGCGGACCTCATTTCTCTCAGCCCCTACTCCTGTTGCCATGCAAGAACCTGCCCCTTTTGTTCTTCTATCAAGGCCTTACTAGTCTCTATTAGTCGTTCCTGCATGGCTACCTGCCTGTGGAGCCTGTCATTTTTCTCACAGAGAGACTCATTGTCTCTCTGTGCTTCCTGTGTAATTTTGGATTATAGGCCCAATTTTTGCTGCAGGAGGGTTACCTCCTGAGTCCTGTCCTTACTGGCCTGGTCATTCCTTGCCAGAGCATCTTCCATCCTCCTGGAGTGCTCTAACAGTTTTTCGTAGTCTTTTTGGAACTCACCTTGAAGGGCCAAGTGATTTTCTTCCATCTTGGTTTTTAAATAACTGACCTCCTGGCCTAAGGTGTCCCTTTCCTGAATTAGGGTACCCCTCTGTGCAGCCAGGCCGTCCCTTTGTCTTTGGAGTGCACCAGCTGTCTGGCGCTCTTCATCAAATTCTGTCTGGGTGTCAAGGTCTTTCAGAATTAATTTATTATTTTCCTCTTTTGAGGATTCTAGGCGATTGTGCAGGGTGACTATCTGCTCTGCACAGGCTCTATTATAGTTCAATTGCTGCTCCAGCTTTTGTTGGCTGCGCAGTAGGGAGTCCAAACTTTCTTGGCACTCGTTTTGCAGCACCCGTACTTTGGTATCTTGCTCTACCTTCTCTTGCTGCACGATATCCAGATCTCCTTTTACTTTTATCAGGTACTGTCTGGTTTCTTTTTCTGATTCTAGGCTCTTTTGTAGCCTTTGCTCTGCAGAGTCCAAATCAGTTTGGGTTTTTCCTAATTATTGTAGTTGCCTGTTTGCCAGATCTAGGTTTTTGGCATATATTTTCTGTATGGATCCAATGTGGAGGTACAGATAAGTCGCTATTTTGGCAATTTTACTTTGCTCTTCTTTTACCTTAGGGGCCATGTACAATTCACTAAGTGCCATGTGTTATGGACCCTGATCCTGCCATATATCTAATCCTGTGGCAGTGGCTTGTTCTTTGATTTCCTGCAACCAAACATTCTGATCCTGCTCTGTCCATTCACCCCTGACAAATAATTTGTGCAGTAGGTGTTCTTTTGCCATATTAATTTCTACTGGGGTCGCCATTCTGGAAATATTAATTTCCTTTCTGACTTACAAGAGTTATTTTATTTTTACAAAACAGGCCAACTCCTTAGAGCTTTCCTATTGAAGGGTGTTTTTAAAGTGTAACACAGTGTGGTAGCCCAACAGGGTTTATGTACCCCGTCAGTTAGCATGCTGTATTAAGCTGTCACAAGTGGTATGTCTAATTCCGAAATCTTGTGACGAGCCCCCAATCTGTAATTGATTTCAATCCGGCACTTCACCTAAGTCAATGCCTAGTGTGTAATGCACAACTGAAACCCTTATTTATTTGTGTCTAAAAGTTCTTTTATTTTGAACGATGTACCACTTATATCATGCCCCTCTCTTGGAACCCACCCCAGACACACTGAACCAGTAATCAGGCTAGTTTGCAAAGTTAAAATATGTATTTATATATTTCACAATATAATCACACTATTTTTAATAGGGATACAATAATCACCAATGGGGTGATGTCACACTAAGCAATTTCTTTAATCACAAGGAGTAATCATGAGCAAAAACAATGCAGCACAGCAATAATACTTTGGTGGGTGTGTGTTCAAATCAAATCGCAATGTGGTTACTCTTTCCCCCTGCACACCCCTCAACCCCCCAATATGCAATGTAGAAAGATAGGAGGAGTGAGAACAGGTTCAGGAATGCAAAATTCAAGCAAATGTCAATCCCATTTTCCCCCAGCAACACAAGAGAGAAACAGAATTGATTGGCAAACTGTCCAAATGTTTTTTTTTTATTATCTCGGAATGGATTGGGTAAAACACTAAATATGGTCTAAATTGCTGAAATGGTTTAACTTCTAATGGGAGCCTCTTTCGATAGTTCTCTGACAAACCCTAGCAATATTTGACACTAAGAAGCAATGTGCAAACTGAAAATTGAGGTCGGGTGCAATCAAAAGCTGTTTTATACGTGACTCAATTTTACCTAAACAAAATTGTTTGGTTCTATGGAAAGTGTTTCTAGGATATGAATTGAAGAAGTTAGGGACGTTTTCGTGGAAGTCGTTTTTTTCAAATAGGTGCCAAATGAGAAAACTGGGATGCGCTTTCAAAAGACAAACAGGATTTCTTTACACTAGGGGATGACTATGAAGAAGCAAATACAACACGGAAGCACAGCCACTAGACCAGGGCGCCTCTGGATCAGGTTTTTGCCTGCCGAGGAGCTTGCCTTCCTCAGATGAAATATATCAGCGCAAAGATATGTTTAACAATACTAGTACAGACGGATGACAGTAGGGATGAGATAAAGAGTTCAGGCAATTCAAAAATATTTCAAACATGCAGTTCTGAAGACAAGATGGGATGGATTTGGATAGGGACTGCTATGGACAGTACATAGGCTAGTGACAGTCCTATAATATGGATACTCACTATATATGTTTGAACAGAACTGTCAGGAATTCTGGTCTATCAGGATCAGGGATTCTGCTTAGAAATTCTGCTCGGCACACCGGACTGGACCAGGTCAGCAATGGCTCTGGTCATAGCTATCTGGTCACAGCACAGCACAGCACTGCACAACTGGATTGGGTCTTTTGATTCTGGTAGTAATTCTTTAGCAGGAAAGCAGTTACAGCACAGCCCGGCTGTTCTTTTGTTCCCCTTAGATTTCTGGGGGTGAATTCTGGTTTCTGGAATTTTAAGGCCCAGCTGAGAATGGTTCAGCTATAGAAATGGGCCTTTCTGCTTGCCAAGTTTCTGGAGACTGGAGCATGGAAGATGTCTGGTCCTCTCGCAGGGTGCTCCGCCAGCAATTGCTTAGTGGGTGAATCTGTGTGTGCTTCTAGGCCATCAGCTTTCTCTATTTATGCATATGGTAAAGGGGTGTGTGTGCTGGCTTTTCCTAAGGGCACCCCCTAGGTAGGCTATTGACTAAAGTCTCCTCTCTCCCTTGATTGCAGGAGAAAACAGGATGTCACCATGATGATGTGGTTTTATGAGTCAGAGAATCCTCCTCTTGTCCCTTTGAACATGACATCTACTTTTAGTATAATACATATTTACAATTGTGCAACCTTCATAATAATAACATACATAGATCACATATTTTGTGGAGCAGATGTTCTTCCAATCCCTGTCGTTGTAGGATCTTGTGTCAGCTTTTGACAGAATTCTGCCCTTTTTGGCCGTAACACAATCTCTAGTTTATCCAAAAATGTATACAACTGTGCGCATTGCATATGGGCATAAGCGTGTGAAGTTTCATGCTTTTGACATAAATACAGTTGCTGCAAAACCATAATTTTCACAGTTACTTCCCAGACCATAGCACAGAATTCTGGCTCCTCTTAAAATGTGCAGCCAAGAATTAGGTTCAGAAATCCGGGGTTTACATATTTTTCACAATTGTACACAGTAAATTATCAGTCTTTTTAGAAATATGCTTTTTGTCCATTGAAAATCAACAAAAGTTTGTCTGTCCCTGCCTCCTTCCTCTTCTTGCAGCTCAGGAGCAATCTCCGCCCCCTTCCTTCTGGCAGTGGCCATTTACAGTCCTTCCTGATTAGCATCTCCTTGCCTTGGAGGAAGTCCATTGTGCTCTTCCCACAGCAGCAAGAGTTCTCCTCCCGTCTTAATCATCACATGGGTGTGAGTTCCTGGTCTAGAGACCAGAAGGGAGGTGCCTGGCCCCTTTGGGGGGAAGCGGCTCTACTGGTTTTCGCTTGGAGTCAGGCTTAATTTAAATGCCATTTGTTACATTTTTTCTTGGTTTAAATAAACTTGTAATTTCCAAACAAGCAGCTACAGCACTTATTTTAGATTCTAAACCATGAAATTTTAATAGTTACAACCTAGGTTACTCTCAATACCAAGTCCCTTAGATTTCAGACATTAGATCTTAGTGGCACAAGTTTACAGTTTTTATGCAGGCTTTTGAAAACAGTCCTTCAGACGACAGCTGGTAATGCACCCACATTTTGACAGATCCCACAGGCAGGCAAACTCTTGCTGTGGGTGTTTTGATGATAAACTCAGCTTTTCAGGATACTGCAATTTCAAAGGATTTCTTGAACTCAGTGAATTGTGATGCTCAGCAAGAAGATTGGATGTTTGTGGGTGTTTTGGACCACCATTCTGTATTTTTAGCGACCAAGAAAAGATTTTAAAAAAAGATTCAGAATTTCTTTCAGAAAGCACTGCTTTTCATGCAGTCTCCATTTTTACTTGTCGGCAGCCCAGTGACATGTTTCAGGAGTGCGGTCTCCGATCCACCACTGACAACATGCATTGTAGATTTGGCAGCCATCTTTTTGTGCTTTGTAGAGCGTGATTTCCATAGGTTTTGATGCGCATAGTGGTTTTGCGGCCATTTTGATGATTCTGGCACCATCAGGACACAGGGATGCCACAGGGCAGAGCATAAGTGGGTTAATAAATCCCACACCATCCCCAACCTGCAGTCCATGCACCAAGCTCTTGAAGAGAGGATCCCAAAAATGCCCCTCCTCAATCCCAGATTCATGACAAAATGAAGAACCAGAAATTCTCGCAGCAATCCATCTTACTTTGGACGAATCCCGAGTGAATCAATGATTGACAAGTACACAGAAAGGTATCCTCTGAGTCAATGATACAGACAGAATCCAATACACGTCTTCGCAGGTACAGGAGATGAAACAGGGTTTGTAGACAGAAACACCTATATGGACAGTCTTGACTAAGCACCAAGATGCCACAATGCTGATGTCACTAGTGATACCACGACGTAGCAGCGTTAGTCATGAAGCGCATTACACAGACATCCACCTCGCATACACAAAGAACTTGCTTACACAGTTCTATAGTAAGTTTGTCTCGGGAGGATAGCTCGGGGGCAACATGCTCGCTTTGGAAGTAAGACGACATGGAGAACCACAGGTTCGATCCCAGGGTCTGCGCTTAGAAACCTCAGGGTATTAAGCGCGTTATAAATAACCTATGATATCATATCACAGCTAGAGGACAGATATATGTACATTCTGTCAATGCCTTTATTATGTTCTCATTAGCCAAATGCAGTAACGCAGAACCACAAGGCACAAGAGATCCTGAGCAAGCTTGCAGTTACTTAACACGAACGTCCCTATGGGTCTACCGGGATATATATGGAACCTGGTAGGACCATGTGTGACTAACGTATAGAGTACTGAGAATGATTGATTGCTTATTTATTATGCACTTATACAAAAGTTATTCAAAGCGCAACCATGCAAGGGAGGGGGAGACATAGAGAACACAAGACAAAAAATCTTACTAGGCATGTTATATTCAGATTAGGCCGGTGCACAGAAACGTGAAGTGCATGGGGATTGGGGGGCAATAGGGACCATGTGCGCCCAGTCCCGTCAGAGTTCAGTGCAGAGAGATACCACTCTCATGGGTCGTAACCAAGGTGCAGTAGTGCTGCGGCAAGTGCAAGACCGGGGTCAAGTGCAGGAGACTCGCAAGGAAGCTTGGGACCTGTGAGGCTCTGCAGTTGCACCAGGCAGCCAGTCTGAGAAACTGAGCAGAAGTAGAGGAGAGCGAACGCGAGAACAGAAAGAGGTGGTTAGCAGGGGAGGGGGAGAGAGTATGAGGAGGCGAAGAGGAAAGTCCTGAGGAGTTTCCGGAACCTAAGGAGTTCCGGATCAAGACGGAGAGAGGCAGGGAGGCTCAATAACATGAACATGTAGAAATCATATTATAAGTCTAAGGAATATTACAGAAGGCCCCAAAGCCACAGAGCTTGGGACGAGGAGAGCTGATTCAGGCTGCACAAAGCATGATGCAGGCGCGCAGCTAAGGTCAGAGATACGTGGACACATTCAAATCTTCAGACGACAAGGGACCAGCTGCAGAGAAACAGAAAACATCCTCATAAATGCAAGCTGAAAAGCTTGATTTTGTGGTCCCTAAGCAAGTGGTACGGCCAGACGGGACAATGGGAATTCACCCTTGGTGAGAAAGCAGAGACAATCCCAGCAAGTCAGATGCAGTCGGCAACAAGGGTTGCAACATAAGGAGCACACTCTCATAGGAAAAGGTGATACCCAAAAGTTACAATGCAGACACATAATCGTTCACATCACTTTGAAGAGGTGCAGTGATGACTGAGAACCAAATCGAGTCCCAGGCCTGGGGAGATCAGTCCTAACCAATCACAGCTTAGAAAGTCTCAGGAATACCTGTCTTTTCCTTCTCACTCTCACCTGAGAAAGAAGTTGTGAGCTCTGAATCCGATGGCTCAGCAGCAGGATCTAACTTCTTGCTTTGGGAAGAAGCCTTCTTCTCAAAGAGATAGGGTCTGTTCCGGGAGGCAGCCACTATGTCTTGAAGAAGTATAATACAACAGGACTGAGTAGCTAACCCCCCTGGAAACAGCCCAGGAAAAGGGTAAACCCCTTCTGATATTTCTTGGTTGATAGAAATGTAACATGGACAATTGCAGGTTTCAGACATCAGGATAGATGCTGATGTCCACAAACAGATGTGCAACTGCAGGTTGGAAGCAAGAATCCACGAGCAAGAGTCCAATGGTAGGGTTGGGGCAAGAATCCACAAGAGTAGTAGGATAAGGGAATTGCAAACAGAGGAACAGAGAGGAGGAATATGAAGAGCAGAGAGAGAGCATCAGGAAAGGGCTGGAGAGCAAGGCAGCACAAGAGTCAAGCAAGCAAGACATGTGCAGAAAGGGTAGGCAGCATCAGGCAGAAAAGGAACAAAACAGAGGCTGGGGAAAACAATTGGTACTAGCATCTTACCCAGAGGAAGGAGAAAGAGCTGGGTTGCAACATGCCGTCTGCAGAGAAGAATGAACCGATAAGGATGGCGGCGGCCATGATGGAAATAAACTAGACCATGCAAAGATACAGCGTGACAGCGTAGTGGAACACTTTAATGGTGGTGTGTCCACCAGTTCCAGTGCTTAAGGAACGGAGCGCTCATGACAGTATACCCCCTCCTGCGGGTACATGTACCGGGTTTACCTTGGTGAAGAGAGTGGAAACGTCGAATAAGTCGTTTGGCCTTGATGTTAGAAATAGGCTCCCAGGAATCCTCTGATGAAGAATGGCCATTCCATTTTTATCAGATATTGCATCCTTCCTTTCTTGTATCTTCAATCGCATATGCGTTCCACTTCATACTCATCAGGCGAGGGATCAGTTGTCTGTTTCCTGAATGGTCTCTTCCTTTGATATTTGTTCGGAATAAAGGTCCGTAATAAGGAGGCCCGAAACAAAGGATGAATTTGTTGTAGTTCCTTGGGTAGGCGTAACTTGAACACAACTGGATTGATCTGTCTGATAAGGAGGAATGGTCTGATGTACCTGGGAGAGAGTTTAAATGGTCAGACCCACCGGGGAAGATATTTAGTAAATAGCCAAACGGAAGAACCCACCTTCCAGTCAGGAACTTCCCTCCTCCGGATATTGGCTTGTGTCCAATACCGTCATCTGCTCTCCTCCAGGTTCTCATAAGCCTTTTTGTGACAGGCATAGATGGAATTGAATAGGGCATCCACGGAAGGAAGGTTGGACGATGGAAAACTCAGGGAGGGGAATGACCGGGGATGTCTTCCGTAGAGGCAAAAAGAAAAAGGACTCATCCCTATGGCAGAATGACTGGTGTTGTTAACTGAAAATTCAGCCCTGGCCAAAAGATCAACCCAGTTGTCCGGTTCAGGTCTTGCTCCATTGTGTGGTTGAGCCGCGCTGTCTGGCCTTTGGATTTAGGGTATTAAAACTGACATAAGAGCCCTGTAAATCCTAAGAAGATGACGTAACGTCTTCCAGAACTGAGACGTGTACTGTGATCCCCGATCCGAAAGAATAGTGTTAGGAAGTCCGTGTAATCAAACCACATCCCTTAAAAAACTTGTGCCATCTCGGGGGCTGTAGGTACTCGTTTCAAAGGGGAAAAGTGTGCCACGTTAGTGAAGCTGTCCACAGAAACCATTATAGCGGTGCAGCCTCGAGATGGCAGAAGATCTACCAAAAAGTCTGTCGACAGTGTAGAGGTGGAGCCAAGTACCCCCACTCAAAGCTTCGCCCCCATGATGCCTATATGTTGAGAGCCAGAGTGTGAGACACGTGCAGTACCAGTGAGAGTACCTATACTGAAAAGAATCCTGGAAGTAAGATCCCCATTGAGAAAGCCATATATGCACTCCCGACAATATGATGCCCATTTGAATGAAATCCAAGAAGAAGTGTGAACAGCGAACAAAAGAGAAGATTGATAACGTCATGCGAAGCAGAGCTGACGTATCCAGAGAAGAGACAAGAGGCTGAAGAATTTAAGCATTCTATGAAGATATAAGGAGGAGGTGTTAAAGATAGCAACATTTCGAGATGAAAATGCTCATGCTACAGAAATGATGAAGAAAATGTTAAGTCATTTTACAATTGTACAGATTCAGTAACGCAAGTAGACAAAGTATTCTTAAAGGCTGGCTACGTAGTGAATAGATTGTGGCAATGCTCCAACATATATGCATAAGAATGTATAGATTACGGATGTTCCACAACTCACTTTAGCAGAGTTTGGCCCCAGTAAATAGAAAGGCTTTTTCAGTGTTGCACAGTTGGAAAATGACTTAATACCAGAGGTAGATTCAAGAAGAGCTTGGCTGGCTCAGTACAAGGAATTCAAGACCACCGTGAGCTTGGATGTTCATTCGGTAGCTACAAAATGTGTGAAAAGGCCAAACTCCTGTTTGAGGTGAGGAGCAAGAACATTAAAGACATCAGAGGTTCATCATTTAATAGTATTTCAAATACCGAAAAGCTCTGAAACATGGTCTCTAGTCACATGGATGGATGAAAATAGATACTGGGTTGAGCTGTATAGAAACAAAGAGACAGAGCATGCCTCTACTCCCTTTTATTCTCATGCACTGAGAACATTTCCAAGGCCAATGATCAAAGGGCTAATTGACTGGCAGAAAACAAGAGTGATGATAGATGACAGGCTAATGAGGTGGGAAGCTATGGTTATGACTAGCCGACCAGCACCTCAGTTCCAGCCTTCGTGCTGCTAGCGTGTGTGGAATAGTACAGAGGGGTGCAAGGGTGCCAACCAATTGTAGAAATACATGTAATAGAGAACCCTATAGTTTATATAACCAATGGGACGTCATGTATTTGATGGTGTTCGTAGTGACTTGCACAAGAGGAGGGCTTAGTTGCCCAACCTGATGTTAGAGACCCAATCACCTTCCCAACAAGTAAGGAAAGTATATCTAGATTTTCCCATTAAGCCAATAACTTTCCCAAGTAGGTTTTTGTAGTTTGCCACATAGATTGACATCAGTGATGACAATTTTTTACTATAAATGTTGTATTCTTTATGAAATTCGTTGAGCGAGAAGATCGAGCGGATGTTCATTGATGTTCGATGTAACTCCCTGTTTTAGATAATTGATATTAAAACAGACGTACTTTGCCTGCTTCCTGAGTTAGTCTGTTTATTGATGTTTGAGTATATTCTGCATCTCTATACATCTCAAAGTATTGCTACCTCGTCTTAAAGGGCCTAGTGTTGGATACACGGGTTAAACTTTGTGGTAAATCAGTAAATCAGTCGTGGCAGCAATTCCCTTGTGTCCAGAGATTTGTGTATCGTGTCCCCCACGAGAGGACTTGATGCTGAAGTAGTCTTGTAGGAACACATTAACGATCTCCCAGGAAATAAATTCCTTCCTTTTTTAGAAGTCTGTGAAGATCTCCTAAGGAATACTCCTGATGTTCGTTGTCAGTCGCCTCCTTAACCTTCTGAAGAAATGTGGTGACTGAAAATATGAATTTTTCTTTGAGAAACATATTTTATCCTTGAGCCCTTACATTGTTGTACACTTTAGGACTTTGTGACACACTGGGCCTCATTATGAGTACGGCGATAGGGGGTTAACAGCTCCGGTAAGGATGCTGGTGCCGTTAACCCCCGACTGCCGCATTTCGAGGTCCCCTAGCGGGTCCCACTAAGGCCGGCTGGTTTTACCAGCCGCCCTTAGCAGGAGCCGCTAAAAGACCAGGGAGCTAACAACGGGCCTGCTATTTGCGGGCCCGTTATTAGCTCCTTCCCCATTCCAATTGAGCCCTATGGGGGCTTGAATGGGAATGGGGAATGGTTTTCAGAATGGGGAATTAATTACCCGGTCCTCCAAGGTTGGAATGACCCGGTAAGTCCCCATTCTGACTACCCAGACCCAGACACGGGTTTGGAGGCAGCCATGGTGCTAACAGCACCATGGCTGCCTCCAAACTCGTAATGAGGCCTGATGTCTCCACTCAACACAGGCAAGCTTAATGGCCAGCAATTCCCTCTCTATAACTGAATAATTGGCTTCACTGGGACTCAAGGTGTTAGGGCCTCCAAACCGGGTTCCATTACCAGGGTCCTTCAATGAGGAATAACCGGGTCATTCCAATATTGGAGGACCCGGTAATTCCTCCTTAAAGGAACCATTCCCCATTCCCATTTGAGCCCCTATAGGGTTCAATAGGAATGGAGAGGGAGGTAATAACAGGCACATTACGAATGGCCCGTTATTACCTACCTCTTCCCCTCTTGGGACCCGGAAAAGACATCTGGTTTTACTAGACGTCTGGTCCGGTCCCGCAAAAGGAACCTCATAATCGGTGCTCCCATAATGAAGGGTGCTGGTCCCGTACTGGCACCCTTCATTACGGGAGCACCACCCTTGTAATGAGGCCCTTAGAGTAGTAGGCAATGGGATGTTCCTTTCCTTCTAGGAATTGTATTAACACGGCTCTGACGGCACCGGCAGAGGCATCTGTTTCAACTATAAAGGAAAGTCCTTGGTTGGGTTGTTGAAGGATAGGTGCAGAACAGAATTTAGTCTTGAGATCTTGGAAAGCCCTTTCCGCCTCATCATTCCAGATGAGTGGCACATTCTTTTTCAAAAGTGCGGCCATGGGGAGGACCAATTTGGAAAAATTCCTAATTCATTTTCGATAAATGTTTGCCAAACCCAAAAACCTCTGTATGTCTTTCACTGAAGCGGGAGATGTCCAGTTAAGGATAGAGGACACTTTTCTTGGATCCATCTCTACCCCTTGATCGGATAAAATATAACCCAGATAAGGAACTGTAATTGCTTCAAAAACACACTTCTCAGGCTTGTCTAATAGATTATGGAACTGGAGATGTCTTAACACTTCAGCTACATGTTCCTTATGTTGTTTTAGAGTGGAGGAAACACCAAAATGTCATCCAGGTAGACGATTACCGATAAATCAAGAACGTCAGCAAACAGTTGTTCCATAAATCTTTGAAAAATAGAAGGGGCATTGACGAGACCAAAGGTCATAACCCTATATTCGTAATGACCGAGAGGAGTGCAAAAAGCTGTCTTCCATTTGTCACCCTCTTGTATACACAGCAGATGGTAGGCTCCTCTTAAGTCCAGCCTACTCAAGATTTTAGCTCCCTGCACTGCTTCCAGGATGTCTCTTATGAGGAGCATGGGATAAGGATCCCAAATAGTGAGTTTATTAAGGCCTCTGTAGTCAATACAGGGTAGGAGTCCTTGTGAGTCCTTCTTGGCTATAAAAAACAAGCAAGCGCCCGCTAGTGACTTAGAGGGTTGTATTAAACCGTTCTGCAGGTTGATGTCAATATATACCTTTAGGGACTTCTTTTCTGGTAAAGTCAAAGAATACATCCTGCCAAAAGGTACCAAGGCGTCCGGAATAAAATCTATAGTGCAATCTTCGGGTCTGTGAGATGGTAAAACCTGGGAACTTCCTCCTTAAAAACTTCTGAATATTCCTTATAATGCTGGGGAATGCATTTACAGCCATAATCTTGTTGGATGAACAAGTGGTAAGAGCTTCTGCTTTAGTATGAGCAGCATTAAAGTTCAACCTACAGCATTCAGATCTGGAGGATAATGGGCCTCATTACACGGTAGGCGGTAACCATGGCGCTATTAGCGCCATGGCTACCCCCTTACCACATTCCGGGTCCGTGTTCCCGGAATAGGGACTTACCGGGTCATTCCGACCTTGGAGGACCCGGTAAATCCCCATTCCGGGAACCATTCCCCATTCCCATTTGAGCCCCCATAGGGCTCAATGGGAATGGGGAAGTAGCTAATAACAGTATCGCAATTTGCGGTACCGTTATTAGCTTTGAAGTCCCTTAACGGGTCCCGTCCTTAACACCAGGTCAGACCTTGCGTTAAGGAAGGGACCCGCTAAGGGACCTCGTAGTAGGGCGGTAAGGGATTACCGGCACCGGTGCCCTTACCGGTGCCGGTAATCCCTTACCGCCTACCGTGTAATGAGGCCCAATGTATTTAAACACCAGTCTATAAATGGATTGTGTGAACGCATCCAAGAGATACCAAGAATAACTGGAAAGTGCGCTGCCTGGATTATATCAAATGTAATCCTTTTTTCACGACTGAAAATAGTCACTTGCCGTGATTCTGAGGTATGAGTAATGGGACCGGAACAGAGTTGAGTGCCATCGACTCCTTCCACAGGTTGATCTTTGGATTTGGCTAGCAGCTGAACAAATGTACATTGATGACATTTCCCGTAGCTCCGCTATCCAACAAAGCCAATACCTCTCGTTCCTGTTTGTCTCCCCAATTTAGGATGATTTGCACTGCCATAAAATGGGAGTCTAGGCGTCCTTCCTTGGAGCCGGAGGCAGTGATGGGCCCAGAACTTGAACCCCGGGTAGTGATCCCTCCTAGGAACAGGGTCAATCATTTCCCAATCTCCTTGGGGGAACCTCAGGACAATCCCATAATAAATGTCTTTCCGATGCGCAATAGAGACACAGCCCCTTGTCTCTGCTCTTCCTTTCAGAAGGGGTTAAAGGACCCTGTGCTATACCTATCTGCATTGGTTTATCTGTGTGCATGTCTCCTCATGGATGTGGAACCGAATTCTGTAATGGAGAAGAAGAAACAGGTATCCCAGATCTTCTCCTTCCAGTCTGCCTTTCGGAGGGACGGAAATCAATCTGAAGTACTAGAGTGAATAATTCTTCTAAAGTGTTAGGGCAGTTGATGCGAGACAATTTGTCATTAAGCTCTTCATGTACGCCTCTTCTAAAGACCATGAATTGTACTGCTTCGGGCCATTGGGCTTCTGCTGCAATCTGTTTAAAGGCTGAAATGTAGGACATCAAATCCAAGGAGCCTTGTTTGAAGTCTAGAAGGGATTCTTCTGCAGTATATAACACCTCCCGTCTCCCAAACGTTTGTCTTAACAAAGCTGCAAATGCATTAAAATCTTATAGCACATTATCAGCGGAAGTGACCTAACGGGTAGCCCAGGCTAGGGCATTCCGCACTAAATTGGAAGTCATGAATCCCAACTTTGAGCGGTCTGATGCATATGGTGTGGGCCTGAATGTGGAGTAAACTGTGCATGCATCGAGGAATTCTTCTAGGGGAGCTATCATACTTCCCAGAGGCCAGTCCCAAGGATGGAATAACAGTATACTGAGTGTCTCTAGCAGCTACCAACTGCCGAAGCACAGTATTTTCCGATTTTAACCTCTTGACCTCCATAGATAGTCTTTGAACTGCGGAGATTAGCTCATGCACCTGTTCCGCGGTAGCCATCGTAGTTGGGTGTTGCAAACTCTCAGGAATACCTGTCTTTTCCTCCTCACTCTCACCTGAGGAAGAAGTTGGGGGGTCTGAAGCCGATGGCTCTGCAGATTCTAACTTCTTGCTTCTGGAAGAACCCTTCCCCTCAAAGAGATAGTGGGCCTCATTTTAAGGCTGGCGCTCCCGGAATGAAGGGGGCCGGTACAGGACTGGCCCCCATCATTACGGGAGCGCTGATTACGAGCTTCCCTTCACGGGACCCGGATCAGGTGCCTGGTAAAACCAGGCGTCTTTTCTGGGTCCTGCGAGGGGCAGAGAGAGGTAACAACGGGACACTCATAATGTGCCCGTTGTTACCTCCATCCCCATTCCCATTGATCCCTATGGGGGCTCAAATGGGAATGGGGAATGGTTCCTGCAAGGAGGAATTACCGGGTCCTCCAATATTGGAATGACCCGGTTATTCCTCATTGCAGGAACCCGGTAAAGGAGCCCGGTTTGGCGGCAGCCATGGAGCTAATAGCTCCATGGCTACTGCCAAACTCGTAATGAGGCCCAGTGTCTGTTACGGGAGGTAGCCAGTATGTCCTGGAGAAGTATAATACAATAGGACCGAGTGGCTAACCCTGCCAGTAAAAGCCCAGGAAAAGGGAAAAATCTTTAGGCAAGAAAAACCCCTTCTGATATTTCTTGGCTGATAAAAATGTAACCTGGAGAAATGCAAGTTTCAGATAGCAGGATAGATGCTCAAGTCCACAAACAGATGTTTAACTGTAGGTTGGAAGCAAAAATCCACGAGTAAGAGTCCAATTGTAAGGTAGGGGCAATGATCCACAAAAGTAGTAGAATAAGGGAAATCCAAAATAGAAGAACGGAAAGCAGGAACACGAGCATCAGAGAGAGAGAGAGAGAGTGCCAGGAAAGGCAGCACAAGATTCAAGCACGGAAGGAAAGTGCAGAAAGGTGAAGGCAGCATTAGGCAGGAAAGGAACAAAACAGAAGCTGGGGAAAACAATTGGCACTAGCGTCTTACCTGGGGTAAGGAGAAAGAACTGGGTTGCAACACGCCGGCTGCAGAGAAGAAAGAACTGATAAGGACGGCTGTGGCCATGATGGAAATAAACTAGACCATGCAAAGATACTGCGCGGCGGTGTAGTGGAACACTTTCATGGTGGCGTGTCCACCAGTTGCAATGCTTAAGGAAAGGAGCGCTCATGAAAGAGAGTGGATGGCTAAAGGTATGAACCAATGGCAAGCCCATTACTCTGCAACAATGTAATAGATAGTTTCTTGGGGATGGGACAGGCCAGCCAGCTGACATGCAAGGACCAGTAGAATAATGTCTATGGGGTTCCTCTATAGGTAACAGTACTCTCGATATCCAATCCTCAGTGTTGATACGTTTTTCGGGCAAGTGCCTAGGCGATTACGCCACACATGTACAAAACTGGACTGTACACCATGGAGAGCTGAGATGTATTGGAGTATTCTCATTGTCTTGTATTGATCCTAATTGGTTTTACTTCCAATAAACCACAGTTCTAACTTGCCATTGGCTGAGTCCTCTGTTTATTCTGGGGAAGGGCGTTGGGGCCCTTGAGAGTCAGGCCGACTCCCAAACCTGTGATATACTTTGGGAGAAAACCACCCCAACGGGTGATGTCTACCAGAAAGTCTTCCTGCTAATGCCGCGGTAAACTGCCCCTTCACCAAGCTGGGTGTCTACCAGAAAGAATTCCTGCTTTCGCCCTGGGTCTGCTGCCCATGCACCAAGCTAGGTGTCTACCAGAAAGAGTTTCTGCTACTGCCACTGGTCTGCTGCCCAAGTACCAAGCAGGTGTCTATCAGAAAGTATTCCTGCAACTGCCTCCAGTCTGCTGAGAGTTCCTGCTACTGCCAATGGTCGGCTGCCCATGCATCAAGCTGGGTGTCTATCAGAAAGACTTCCTGCTACTGGCTCCAGTCTGCAGCCCATGCACCAAGCTGGGTGTCTATCAGAAAGAGTTCCTGCTACTGGCCCCGGTCTGCTGCCCGTGCACCAAGTTGTGTGTCTACCAGAAAGTGTTCATGCCCTTGCCCCCTGTCTACTGTCCGTGAGCAAAGCTTGGTGTCTACCAGAAAGAGTTCCTCCTACCGCCCCTGGTCTGCTGTCCATGCACCAAGCTGGGTGTCTACCAGAAAGAGTTCCTGATATCTCTCACGGTCTGCTGCCCATGCACCAAGCTGGGTGTCTACCAGAAAATCTTCCTGCTACTGCCCCCTGTCTGCTGCCCATGTACCAAGCTGGGTGTCTACCAGAAAGTGTTCCTGCTATCTCTCACGGTCTGCTGCCCTTGCACCAAGCTGGGTGTCCACCAGAAAGTCTTCTTGCTACAGCCCTTTGTTTGCTGCCCATGCACCAAGTTTGTTGTATCCCAGAAAGTGTTCCTGCTACTTCCCCCGGTCTCCTGCCCAGGCACCAACCTGGGTGTCTACCAGAAAGTGTTCCTGCTAGCACCCACGGTCTGCTGCCCATGCACCAAGCTGGGTGTCCACCAGAAAGTGTTCCTGCTAGCACCCACAGTCTGCTGCCCAAGTACCAAGCAGGGTGTCTATCAGAAAGAACTCCTGCAACTGCCTCCAGTCTGCTGCCCATGCACCAAGCTGGTTGTCTATCAGAAAGTGTTCCTGCCACCGGCCCCGGTCTACACCCCCATGCACCAAGCTGGGTGTCTACCAGAAAGTGTTCATGCCCTTGCCCCCTGTCTACTGTCCGTGAGCCAAGCTTGGTGTCTACCAGAAAGAGTTCCTCCTACTGCCCCTGGTCTGCTGCCCATGCACCAAGCTGGGTGTCTACCAGAAAGTGTTCCTCCTACTGCCCCTTGTCTGCTGCCCATGCACCAAGTTTGTTGTATACCAGAAAGTGTTCCTGCTACTGACCCGGTCGCTGCCCATGCACCAAGCTGGGTGTCTACCAGAAAGAGTTCCTGCTACTGCCCCCGGTCTGCTGCCCATGCACCAAGCTCGGTGTCTACCAGAAAGATTTCCTGCTACCACCCCCAGTCTGCTGCCCATGCGCCAGGGTGGGTGTCAACCAGAAAGAGTTCCTGCTAATACTGCGGTAAACTGCCCATGCACCAAACTGGGTGTCAATCAGAAAGAGTTCCTGCTACCACCCCCGGTCTGCTGCCCATGCACCAAGCTGAGTGTCTGCCAGAAAGAGTTCCTGCTACTGCCCCCGGTCTGCTGCCCATGCACCAAGCTCGGTGTCTATCAGAAATATTTCCTGTTACCACCCCCAGTCTGCTGCACATGCGCCAAGGTGGGTGTCAACCAGAAATAGTTCCTGCTAATACTGCGGTAAGTTGCCCATGCACCAAACTGGGTGTCAACCAGAAAGAGTTGCTGCTAATGCCTCAGTAAGCTGCCCCTTCACCAAGGTGGGTGTTAACCAGAAAGAGTTCTTATAAATGCCCCAGTAAGTTGCTGCTTCACCAAGATGGGTGTCAACCAGAAAGAGTTCCTGCTACTGCCCCCGGTCTGCTGCCCATGCACACAGCTGGGAGTCTGCAAGAAAGAGTTTCTGCTACTGCCCCGGTTAGCTGTCTCTGCACCAAGCTGGGTGTTTATAAGAAAGTGTTTCTGCTACTGACACAGTTGGCTATTGCTGCACCAAGCTGGGTGTTTACAAGAAAGAGTTCTTGCTCCAGACAGCTTCCTCTTAGGGACGTAATTTCACAAAAATGCCAGGGGTAGCGGAGGTGACATCACAAAACCCTTGACCGCTGATGACATCACAGGAAGTGATGTAATTTCCCCCACCCCAAAGTGACATCACAGCACGCGATGGAACACAACCTTTCACCCCTTTAGACAAAAGGAAGTGTAATCACATAGCATTGTTCCTAAGGACACTATGAAACATATGGTTACGATATCACTGTAATGTGATATACATTTCATACAAGAATGAATCACCGTATGTATCGTTAATATCAGTGTGTTTGGGCCCAAATTACCAAATTACTGTGAATGCCAAGCAGTCGCCCAAGGTCAAATGATATTGATGTGTTATTATATAGCACTTACGCGTAAGGGCTTTATATAGAACAAATATACATACAAAATCACCCAACCTGTGTTGGTACTCATTTATCAACCTCAGAAGGATGAAAGGCTGAGTTGGCCTTGCCGGGATATGAACCTGCAGATCCTACACACATCGCAGCAGTGAGCGCTAAACCCAATGAGCTATTTAACCAGCTATGGCTATCTTACCGACTATAGTAAAATGAGCAATTACATGTCTGAATGTTCTCAGAGTTAGATCGCAAATTACACTCGATACCATTAAACTGGTAGCTGAGATTTAACAGCAGGCCAGTTCATCTGCAGGTGTGGTGCAAAGTTGGCCACATGACAAGCCTGCATGGACCTACTTTTCATACTTCAGAGGTTGGCAAAATACACATCATTGGGAGGGTTCATAACTGTGTATTAAAGAATAGAGAGTAGCGCAGGGAAAGCAGCACACTCACACGGCATCCCATAATCCAGGTAATGCTTTGTTGTAATGTGTCTATCTTTCCTTTCCCAGGGACGTCATTTGGGGATCACCAGGGATCGCATCTGCTCATTCGATCCCTGGGGTCTCCCTAGCTATGCCTACTTTTTTTTGGTTTTTTTGTTTTACAAAAGCAGTTTAAAAAAACAAACAATTTAATTGAAGCCCATACTCCAAGCACTCGTTATCTCATGAATGCAAACAAACATCCTGAACAGCTTGACATGGAGATAGGAAAGATCAGGGATGTCATTTGAGGGTCACCAGGGGTCGAAGCCGTCGCCAGGGGTCGCAGCTGCCACCCATGAGGTCTCCTTGCTAGCCCTGTGTCGTCCTTAGCTACTCCTAATTTCTTTTTACAAAAACACGTTTTCCTTTTTATTTTATTTTTAATTGAAACTCTTGGGCTGTGGCCAGTGCCATGTGGCTCTTTGTTTATGACGTGGCTGGCTTTCTTGTTCATGACTCTTTAAGCTTTAAAAAAAACAGGGGGTTCCACATGTCTAACACTTTGAGCAGTGACCCTAAATAAGAAAGAATAGGAATAACTAATAATTAGTTGTTGTGAAATTCCATAATTGCTGAACTCAGTTTATTTCAGGCACACTTTGTAATTGGTTATTTATAACACGCTTCATATTCAGAAGTTTCTAAACCAGGATCGATCGTGTGGTGTTCTGCATTTGCTACCAAGGCAAGCACTTTGCTCCACTTCAAGGGGTGAGCCACTGATTTAGTCTGTTCTTAAACAATTCACAATGCAGACAAACACTTAAATTTAAAAGAGGATAAGCATCAATTTCGGACTATGGGCCTCATTACACGGAAGGCGGTGAGCCATGGCGCTATTAGCGCCATGGCTCATGCCGGTAAAATACCGGCACCGCCTTGGCGGAAAGGGGATTTACCGCCCCATTCCAAGGTTGGAGGGGCAGTAAATCCCCCTTCCGCCATTGCCCTTCCCCATTCCCATTTCTGCCCCATAGGGCTCTATGGGAATGGGGAAGGCGCTAATTACGGCACCGCAATTTTGCGGTGCCGTAATTAGCTCCGAGGTCCCTTAGCGGGTTGGTTTTTAACACCTGCAAAAAGCAGGCGTTAAAGCACCAACCCGCTAAGGGACCTCGTAGTAAGGCGGTAATGGTTAACGGCCACCGTTACCATTAACGGTGGCCGTTAACCATTACCGCCTTCCGTGTAATGAGGCCCTATGTATTTTGTGTTTCGCAAGTTGCAGTTATAGCATGTTGTCTCTGTTACGATCATCACAAGATATTCCATCTCAGTGTCCTTGGTTACTTGACACAATCTCTGTGCCTGAAAGCTTGTGTACAGTGTAGAAATGTTTGACCATAGCACATAAAGCAGCCCTTGATTTCGTTTTACCACAACTAATGCTTTGTTGTAATGTGTCTATCTTTCCCAGGGACGTCATTTGGGGATCACCAGGGATCGCATCTGCTCATTCGATCCCTGGGGTCTCCCTAGCTACGCCTACTTTTTTTTTTTTTAGAAAAACAGTTTAAAAAAGCAAACCATTTCATTGAAGCTCCTGGGTTGTGGCCAGTGCCTTTAGGCTCTTTGTTTCTGGAGTGGCTGGCTTTCTTGTTCAGGCCTCTTAAACATGTGGAACCCCCTGTTTTTTTTAACACGTTGAGCAGTCACCCTTAATAAGAAAGAATAGGAATAACAAATAATTAGTCTTTCTGGAATTCTATAGTTGCTAGACTCATTAAAGGTTTATTGTAGGTACACTTTGTAATGGTTTCTTTATAACACGGGGATCGAATCTGTGTTGTTCCGCAACGCCTTGCTTCCAAGGCAAGCTCTTTGCCCCTGAGCTATTCTCCACTTGAAGGGGTGATTTATTGATTTGGTCTTTTCTTAAACACCTCAAATTCACAATGCAGATAAAAACTACCAAAAAACATTTAGAGTAGAATGAGCAGCCATTTCGGACTATGTATTTTGCTTTTCTCAAGTTGGAGTTATAGCATGATTTTTTTCTGCCATTGTCTCTGTTATGATCATCACAAGACATTCCATCTCTATGTCCTCGGTCACTTGACAAAATCCCTGTGCCTAAAAGCTTGTGTTCAGTGTAGAAATGTTTGACCATAGCACATAAAGTGGCCCTTGATTTTATCGGTCCACAATTAATGCTTTGTTGTAATGTGTCTATCTTTCCTATCTCCATGACATGCTGTTCAGAATGTTTGTTTGCATGTATGAGGTAACGAGTGCCCACAGTATGGGATGATGTGTGAGTGCGCTGCTTTCCGTGCGCTACTCTAAATTCTTTAATACACAGTTATGAACCCTCCCAATGATATGTATTTTGTCAACCACTGAAGCCTGAAAAGTAGATCCATGCAGGCATGACATGTGGCCAAATTTGCACCAGACTTGCAGATTAACTCTATTGTTAAATCTCAGTTTCTCGTTTAATGGTATCCACTATAGAGTGTAATTTGCTTTCTGACTTTGAGAACATTCAGACATATAATTGTTCATTTTACTAAAGCCGGTAAGATAGCTATAACCGGTAAGATAGCTCATTGGGTTTAGCGATTACTGCTGGGATGTGTGTGGGATCTGCAGGTTGCAGTATCATATGCTGGAAAGGCCAAATCAGCTTTTCATCCTTCTGAGGCTGATGAATGAGTACCAACTCAGGTTGAGTATATTGCATGTATATTTACTCTATAAAAAGCGCTTACATATGTGATAACACATCATTATTATATCATATATGATAACACATCATTATAATTTGGTTTTGGACTAATGCTTGCATTCACAGGAATTTGATAATTTGGGCCTATACACACTGATATTAATGATACATAATTCTATGAAATGTATATCACATTCCAGTGATATCGTAATCATACTTTTCGTAGTGTATTTAGTAACAATGCTATGTGATGCCCTTCCTAGATTGTAAAGGGATGAAATGTCGTGTTCCATCGCTTCCCGTGTTGTCACTTCCGGGTGGGGGTCAAATGACATCACGTCTGGTGATGTCAAGAGGTCAAGGGTTGTGTAATGTCACCTCTGCTACCCCTGGCATGTTGGTGAAATGACGTCCCTGGCATACACGGGAAGAGAACTGTTTAGAAGAGTTTTATTATGCAGTCAAAGCATGACTGAAGGGTTGTGAGAAGACTCTGGGGGCCTTATGTTCTATGGATAAATGTACAGTCACCCGCTTGTGACTGCACTCCAGGTTGTAAATATTGATGTACATCAGATACAACATCCAACTCCAGCTCAGAGAAGACACCTCATGAAGCATCCAGTGAAAGGGCCCGCTGCCTCTATGCACGTGTCTCCTTCCCACTCACTAGTAATCACATGGTTTTGTTATATATTCACATGCAGCATGTACAATGGTCAATACATGGGTTCTGCATCAAAGTCCACCTTCTCTGCCACTAGGTTTTGTCAGGGATGCAGTGTAGAGTCAGAACCAGCAGACTTTCAAGAAGAAGTCGCAACTGCAGCAAACACAGGGCTATAATATCATCATTGTAATGATATTGCATATGTATATAGCACTTCTGGCAAGATTCCTTCCACTTCGAAGCCTTATGATAAATTGGCTGGATCTGCCTTGTTAATAATCAAAACCTATTTTGGGTGAACAAATATATCAAGCAGGAACACTCAACTTGCTCATTTGTGTTTGAATTCGTTGTGTGATATGATATGATAAGTCATTTATAACGCGCCTATGCACAAGCACGACAAGATAATGGAGTGAAAACAGAGGGAGGACAAGACAAACGATATTACTAGGCCTGTGAGTAACGCAGGTGATAACTTGCACTCAGCTCTGTAGGCCTGTGACCTACAAGTATTTTTTTATTTTTTTTTAGAAAAAACTTTTAGTTGCTGAACACATTTTTATTCTTTTGCTTTGTGACAGTTACCCTTATCGTTCATCACACTGCTGATACAAGTAAGTAAACTAAAAGTCCCTTGAGGATCGGATAACATTTTTTGGTGACATGCAAGGAGGGCAGCCTACCTTAAGATGCTTTCTCCAAGCATTCACAATATAGGCTGTTGGAAGAGATTTGTAGCAAGGATTGTGTTTTTCAGTAAGTCTGTGGCTTTCTTTTTTACGACACTTTCTTTGTATTTGCCTCGACAACCGACCTAGCAACCGGCACTCTCGTTAATCATGCCTTTGCATGGTTATTCTTGTGGCACTAATCCAATATTACAAGCGCTCGAAATTGGCGCTGAACTATGGCACACAATTGGTGCCGTACGGAGCAGTGCCACAAGAAGCAGTTCTTTTTGTGTGTGAGGTGGGTGAGAAATTCATACTTGCCAACATAATATGTGACCAAAAAGATGTAGGATTTTACAAGTTTCAATAATAATGCTGACATTACAGGAAAATACAAAACATACATTGCTAGCACCACTGGAGGAATGTTTAAAATGTATTCTTCAAGTTAACACCCAATTCAATTACCTAACTTCACGGAATATAATCACATACATTTGGTAGGCAACGTTTGCCACTGCTATGTGGCAGCAGTCTGGGAGTACATACTTATTTCAGGTGCTGTGTTATGGTTGTACGCTCTGCCACTTGTCTTCACTGGTGGTTCACGAATGCAGGGCAGAGTCACGTAGCTGTCAGGTCAATGGATTGATCTGAGCAAGCTTATCAGTTTGCACTCCTGTGCACTGCTGTATGGGCCAATGAAGGGGGAAAATGAATTAAAATGCAATAAAATCGGCAGGCTGCCACAGCCGTCACTCCTCTGGCAGGGCTCCAGGCAGCATGTGCTTTTGCTTTGATTGTCGGCAGCAGTTTCGTTAAAGAACGATTTCCTCGTTATTTAGCAAAACTGCTGCCGAGATCTTCATCCGCCTGTTTCCAAAGGAAAACAGGCGGATATTAACAAAAGCACTGTCGTGCTTTCCAATGACGCCCAGGCCCACATCAGAGTAGCAGTGGTGCCTGGGCGTCATGAAATGGCGCAGTGAATCATGCTATTTAGCACGTTCACTGCACCATGTTGAGAATCGGGCCCTCAGTGTTCCTGCCGCTTTGCCTCCTGTGCAAAATGTCAGCTAAGCATGCGCTGTGCTGCCAGTCTATTCATAACAGTGATCCGTCGGCTAATCAAGAGGTTCACTAGGCTCAGTGTAATGGTGCTGTTAACACGCTGGAGTCTAGCGTGACAGTCTTGGAAGCACATGGGACACTTCCACCTCCCCTATCCATCTTACACCACGGACGGGTCTGGCCTTAGGTACTGCAGGAAGGGAAAAGCTGCTTAATTGAAAGATCACAGCTTTTTTAGTAACACCAGCTCAAGCTGCTCGGCCGTTTAGCCTACCGGAGTCAGAGACCCCCAACGTTTTTAGTGACATTTCAGACAAGGAACTTTTAGCTTGTAGTCAAAGTAGTGACCGGCCTGACGATGTCCATATTCCTATTATTCTGATTTCTGTGACTGGGTCTATCCCGCCTTTACAGATTCCGGACGCTTTCCTGAATTTGACTATAAACAACCAGTTGAAAATAACAGCGGAAGCATTTAAGTGCAATCGACACCTGTCAGCGAACGGGTTATGCCCTTGTTGGACATTTCACCTGCCCTAATAGTGGATGACCCCGTGAAATTGGATCCGTGTTCCACCTCTTCCACGTCTTCCTTTTTCTCCGCCCAGTCTTCTACTCTTATTACTCCCGGCCCTCCCTTCGGGGCTACAATTATTTTAAGCCATTAACTTTGTTCTGTCTGGCCTTATCTAATCACTGGAAAGTTGAAATGCCACCGTTGCTGGTGTTGAACATCCTGGTCTCCAAAATCTCTTTCAATAAAGGCTATTTTACAGCATCGAAACCTGGAGGTGAGGTCTCAGGGTTCTCTAACTGTCCAGCATCTACACATCAACACCCCAGAAGGATCGCTCAGGTATGGGTTCTCCTGTGTCATTTCAGAGAGAAGAGCTCCCTTTGTCTGTAGAGCCTGAAGCGCCACTTGTTATATCACTGCAGTATGCTGTCCTGATGGCCCAACCCCTACTGGATCAATCAGAGGTGATAATGGTGGAGGACTTTGAGGTTGTGATGGCTACTGGGTCCGCTGTGGCATCTCAAAACCAACATCCCCTGGACTACTCCACTTTCTACCAAATGAGAAAAAAAGGGGGACGTGGAACAAAAAAAAAAGTAAAAACATTACGTTTTCTAGTGTGGCTAGAAAACGTGCTTCCTGGAAATTCCAAAGATCTCTGCTTCTCCCCTCTGACCCTCTAGCAGTTGTTAAAGACCACAGAAAGAGAGCGGGTAGATCTGATCAAACTATGTCCCTACTTAGACCTAACCCTGTTAGAAATAGCTCCACAAAATCCAATAATATGATAAGAACTGGGATGTGGCTGGGGTCATTCTAGCTGAAGTGCTTTGAAATGCACTTGAAGTGCCTACTTATTCTGTGGCAGAAAGCCAGGGTAGCACTGCCCCGCTTGTAGTTCAGGGTGAGGAAGTCCCTCTAAAGGAGGGGTTATTCTTAAATACTGATAGTGATGTTGTTATTACAGGTTGTGCAAATACCTGCTCCTTTTCGAAATCATTGGGCTCAGGGGAAGCTTTGTGTGAGAAATCAACCCCATTTCTGACCATAGAGGAAAACAGATGTTGGGATAACCCCTACACTAAGGGTGGGTCAACTTGCAGCTAACTCCTCACCGGAGGCTTCTAACGGGCACCAGAATACCCCTTTTAGACACGACCCCTTTCTAAGCATGGATAAGCCTCCTGTTAGCTCTTTAATGGGAGTGTATACCAATGCTTTAGATCCTCAATGGTGTTTATAACTTGAACATATTACGCTGGCAGCCAATGAAAATGGCTCTAAACCACGAGAACCTTCTGGTTTTATTTGATGATATTCCAGCCCTGCATGCGATTGAATCACGTGACATCATGCAGGTTGAGTTTTTTAGTGCCACTGAATTAAACTGCGTCTTGCAGCACGTTACCCCGAGAATTGCGATGAAGGTACTCCTGGACGCAGCTCTGCAGCTTTTACCGCAAGGTTATGATCTCACTATTTTTTATAGGTCTAAAATCTTGGGTGAGACCACCATGAGTAATGACAAATCCCTTAATATTGGAAAAAAGCGGCGGCCCTTCTCCTCCATTCAAATCACCTGTTCTCATTTGGCTCTGAAATTCAGAAAGATCTGGTAGAAAGTAGAGTCGGAAAGTGACAAAAAATATAGGGAAGACTGGTCTTGGCTAGCCTCTACCTCAGACAGGGACAAACTGTAACCATCCTTAGAGTACAACAAAGAAGATGTGAAGGCGGGTTCCTGGAACACACATAGTTTTTCCCACCTCTTCCAGCCAATGGGTTTGATCTGTTCAAAGAAACATACTTTATTAATGATCAGGATGGTGTAATGATGGTGTTATGCCTAACTAACCCTATACTATAGTGGGATTTTCCCAACCTTAATAAATCTAAGGAAAGTGTGTGTCATCAAGTCCAAATCAAAAGTCTGTCTGTGTCAAAACCTATTCATGTCCTCACAACTACAACCACATCTAGTCTGAAGTTACCTCCTGTAGCTTCACAGATATCACAGTTCCTATCTGTCACGCCGCCCAACCCAGGCTTGTTCCAGCCCACTCACCTGAAGCAGCGTGCCACGCCTTGGAGGGTTTACCCCCGCTTTCGCCTGGGGAGTACGGGGCGGTCCTGGGTACCGGTTGCTCCTGGATTTTCGGGACGCTTGGTCTCGCGCGTATGCGGTCGGCCGCTCCAGGTCCCGCGCTCTTCCGGGTTCCCGGGGCGTGCCGTTCCGCGCATGCGCGGCCGACCCCTTCCCGCGCATGCGCGGTACACGATGCTCTCGGCTCCTGGCCGGTTTGCGGCCCAAGCCTCGCTTTGGGCCTCTCAGCACCTGGGAAGCAGCACGGCTTGCGTTCCTAGCCTCCCGGGTGTCGGAGGTCCTACTTAAGGAGCCCGCCGGTTTGATCAAACCGCGTCTCAACGTGGTTTGACCGGATCGTTGTTTTGCTCTTGCCTTGATCTAAGTTCCGCTCTGTCCTGCCTGGTTTTTCCAGTTCCTTCTGTATTAGACCTGCCCTACCTTGCCCGGGTAGGGGGTCTCCCTGGTTCCCTTCTCCTTGCTCCCTTCCTGCTGGGGTAGTTCCCCCCTCTCAGTTGTTCTCTGTTCCTTCCTCTGGGTTCTTGGTCCTTCTTGGTTCCCTTGCCTTCCCGCCTTCCCTTGCATTCTGCTGCCTCCTGGATTTGACTCGCAGCTCTTCTTGCTCCAGTTGTCTGGAGAGAACTTCTAGCCAAAGACTATCAGGCTCCCCCTGTCAGTGCTTGCACTGTCCTGATGCCACATTAATCAGGTGTGAGCTAACCTGTGGCATCGGGAGCTGGTTCACCTCCAGTCCAGTATCCATTTGGACGGGAGTTGGGCTGGTTCCTTGTGTCACTGCAAAAACAAAGAGGTGATGGCTGGAAGGTTTAGACTTAATCTTAACCACTGGCAATGCTCTGGGCAACCCTCCAGACCACCGTTCTTCGCCTGCCAAGCCATTACAGAAGGGAAAAGCCATATGCAAATCAGGCTTGGCCCCACCCCAAGAGGGGCAGTCCAGCCCGAACTGCTAGGCCACATCCCCTCTGCACGAGACCACAAGCATCCCCAAACATGTTTCGCCCTTGTTGGGGCTCATCAGTGAGGAGTAGCCTGGGTCTCTAGGCCCAGCAGGCACGGGACCCACGTCTGGGCATACCCGTCCCACTCGGGGTGACATAGCAAAAACAAAGAGGTGATGGCTGGAAGGTTTAGACTTAATCTTAACCACTGGCAACTCTCACATCACCACAGAACTTCTGGCATTCTGGCATCATCTACTAAGCCGACTTCCGGACGAACAGGTACGCTGCGCCCTAGTGACGCCATCTTTAACACTATCAAAAGAAGGTCTTGGGTTTCCCTTCCCCAAGTTCAAATGTAGCGAAGATCATACACCACTATGATCTTGGGACTCCCTTCCCCAAGATAAACACTCTTCAGTTCTTTGGTTCTCAGGGTTTCCTTCCCCAAGACTTATACTGAGCAGTTGACTTGTTTCTTATGTTCACATGTTTACAATAGAATACACAGTCCACTTGTCCCTTCCTTTGGTTAGCTTCACCAAGGACACACACTTAATTGCTGCTGTTCTACTATTTAGTTGTTTCAGGCTAGGCACAGTTGTCAGACCACACAGTCCACCCACTACAGGTCACGCAACCAACAAACACATGCCTTACCTGTAATTTGACTCTTGATATTGGCAATGTCAGTGTTTAGGAAACATCCTGGTCCAGGCGCAGTTGTCAGACCACACTGCCCACCAATCACAGGTCATGGTACTAAAAACTTCACCAAAGGCTGTTGTTCAGTAATATTCAGAACAACTCTTCAATATCCTTATATGTCTTGCACATTATTCTTGAGGTGTTTTTCTGCAGTGGGTTACTTGATACACTTGATTGTCCCAGAATGTTTATGCAGCCTTTAGCATTTCATATTCTGATCAAGTAACAACTTTCTTTTCATTCAATTCTTTATAATTGCAATATTCACTTTGTTTCACTCAATCCATGACTTTCCTGTCACCCAATATTCAGTAATGTTGCATTGTATTTGTCAGGATATAACCTCTCAGTTGATTCGATTTTCAAAAAAATGTAGTTTTAAGCTGTCCCAATTTGAATAGCACTTTTCATTTATTTCGTTATTCAATAAATGCAGATTTAAGTTGTGCAGCTCCTTTCATTTGTCTCGGTATTCAATTAGCGTAGTTTTAAGTTGTGCAACACCTTTCATTTGGTCCGATATTCAATAAATGCAGTTATAAGTTGCGCATCTGTTAAATAACTGCCTTCAATTAGTTTGGTATTCAATAAGTGTTAATTTATTTTTCTTCTGTGGACTGTTAACATTTTCATGGTCCCTTCAAGCGCTGTGGTTTTCCTAGTGTCTCTTGACACTTCTCTGCATCTCAGTTTGGCGGCTTCTCCCAAAGCGGGAAAACCAACTTGCTGGGTGCTCCACTCTGCAAATGCCGGCCTTCATACTTGGCTCCACCTCTGCTACCTGGCCACGCCTACTTTACGCCTTTCCTCGAAAGGATTTCCAGTCTTACACAAGACTCTCAGGATCTCAGTCGGCACCTCAGCGTTTCAGCTTCTCACGTCTCAGCACAGCAACTTTCTCGGTTCCTTCGTCGACTGTTTTTCACATGTGCTTCTGATTTCCACCTTTTATTCTCTTCCCTACTACTAACAGGCTGCAGGTGAAACGAGGCATGCTTAATTGCCTAACTCTGCACCTGAATAGAAGATCCCTAGGGAGTAGATTTGAGAGTACCCGTAGGTTTATCAAACCTGTCATCTTTTGAAAGTCTCTTGTAGTTGTGGGTTATCCAACTACAAGAGACTTGGTTGGATACCCTGCCCAGTAATGGATGGTTATACTATGTTCTTAAAGACACTTTGTAAGGGGGAAAAGGAAGACTGATGGCTGGCCTCTTGGTAGGGGTTCAAAATAGCCTTGGTGTATTGGCCTCCATTTGGAGGGTTCCCAGCCCGTTCGTGAAGGCAATATATTTTAAATGGAATCCTGTTTATTAACCAGGAGTGGGTGCTTCAACCAAAGTTTTTGTAACTTTCCACAACATTAGTTTTGATCACTTATCTTGGTAAAACAGAAAACACATTTTTGCAGTTTATTCCACACCTGTGATGCCACGTTCAATGCAGGTTAAGCTGCTCCCTTCCTGAATACTTCCGATCAGGAAAGCAGCTCTCCTGCCACTTCTCTTTGCCCACTTTTCTTTTAATCCGCTGCTCATAATGGATTGTATTCCAACTGGCTGTTCAACAATGCTTGTGTAGTTCATATGCAACATCTGTTTCTCTCATTTTGGCAATATGACTCACAAACAACTTGGTCCTTTGTCTTTGGCAATCACAGCTCTTATACCCTTGACTTGATATTGTTTTCCTTTGATTCTGAGAAAGTCTATGACCTTTACCCATATTATGATACCAAAGTTCTTATTCTGCTACTTTAGCTTCTTGGTATCAATTCAGTATTCAAAAGCATTGTTACGCTGCCGCTGCCCTCGCCAGTTGGGAATGGATCACTCCTTGCTCCTGGGACACTTAGGTGCTCACCTGCCAAAATGGTCGACTTTTCCTTGGGGAAAGCTTTCATAAACAATGCTTTCCATTGAGTTCCCTTGCATCAGCGTTCTTGAGGGGGGAAGCTTTCACATACAATGCTTTCCGTTGTTCAGCCTCTGCAGACAGGGTCATGGAAGGGAGAGACCCTCTCAGAACCAGCCTTCAATCTGCTAATCACATCAGCCTCGTCGTCTCACGCATTTTCCTTCCACTTCAACGGGAACATGAAGGTAGAACATTCACTCACCTCCCACTACTGCTCCTTCTGCTACTCTCTTTGGCAAGCACCTGAGGTTTTTTTTATACCTCTCAGTCTCCCTCAGGTGTGGATAATTAGGGTTATTAGACTGTGTGAGCGGTCAGCAACGCGAGGTGGACAACTTTTTGATGAACATTCAAAGTATGCCTTTTATTAAGGTGAAAATATAAATAAAGACCTTGTTATCCCTACTTTGCTAAGGATTTCACTGCCTAACAAAACTAAGGGGAAAATACTTTAACACAGGATGTCTGGCCCTCCCACTTAAACATTCAATACAAAGATAAATATATGGCAATACAATCAATATAAACAAAGATAGTTCTAGTTTTTGTGAACTTTTTCAGTAACCCAGGCAAACTCAATTCCTCAGGATTGAAGGTTAATTCAGTTCAATTGTTCATCAAAAGAAAAAGAAGGAGATCCACATAGCACATAGGTAGCAACGTCTCAATTCAGTTCTTGAAATTCCAATAGCAAGGTAAAGTTTTGTTGACCAAAGTTCCAACAACAAAGCTGTTCTTACTGAAGAAATGCATACTTTCCACTTCCTCAAAATAGCATCAATGTTATTCCCAGCCACAATGCTTGTTAACCACTTTCAAGAAGACTTGATACAGTTCAAAAGAAATACAGCTTCTAGAGGTTAGTGGAGCATGAGTCTTGGTTAACAGTACGACAATTTCAGTACTATGTGATACAACCACAACTTCAGTACTTTGTGATACAGCCACAGATTCAGTACTTTGTGATACAACCACAGCTTCAGTATTAGGCTTCACAATGGGTATATTTGTCAGTATGACTTCACAGTGCTACTACTACTTCCACTTCAACGGCGTTATTTCTACCAGATTTTACCATTAGGACATTCTCCTTTGCCTCACAGTGTTCTACTTTACTTGGATCACTGAAAGGTTGCATCCACTGACAATTAGATATACCACAACTCCTTCAGTATTAGTAAGACTCAAGACAGACTTCGACAAGACTCCCTTCACAATACTTCAACTTCCTATAGGCAAGGCACTCTTCCTCTAAATGTCTCTCTTCAAAAGGGGCAGCTTCTTTGCCTCTGTTGTCTGTCTGACACAGTAACAACCCTTGTTTGCCTTTATGACCCACTTCTCTCTAACAGTCTTTACCAATATAGGTTGTGTCAACTTCAGTAATATTTATGAGCAGCAAGTTCCCCTTCTCCAACTTTGCATTAACTTTCTCTGACAACTGTTAGCCAAACAACTACCCAAAAGCCTTGCCACGACTCTCTTAGATTCAGGTATTGCTTGCACATTGATGTCTTAAGCAAGACAAAACTTCTATTGGCCTAACAGTATGAATACAATTGCGTTCTGACTCTGAGAAAGGCTGTTTTCAGTGTCAAATAGGGAAAAACGTTTGGCTTGGGCAATGCTTGCTCTTTCCTCTTCAGGCACATATGCAAGAATAGACTGTTGAGCCACTTGACTTCTTACACGAGTTGTGATTGTTTGTGTGAATAAAAGGATACAGTTCAGTATTCCTTTGGAAATCAAAATTAGGCACACACGACCACTTAAGGGTTTAACAATGGTCTCTGTAATGTTTGGTCTTCCTCGAAATGTGCATTAGTCGGTCACACCCAAGTGCTACTTTCCTATTGTCCCTTTGTTTAAAAGGCTTCAATGAACACTTCAGCTCACTTTAAAAAATATATGTGATGAATATTGGAACTGGATACTGTTGCCAGCAATGCTCGCACAAGGAATCGGTATGCCACGTTTGACTCACCAGATTCTCTGATCCTTGTTCTGTGGATTGCCCAACTTCTATGTCTTCGGGCACAACTTATACTGATTCTGGCTTCTCAGGAACCCGCACCCTTCCTCACTAAAGGTGTCTTCGGTCCAGCCACTCGGTTTCATAGCCCCCCTCGCTCCTGAGACCTGCAAATCGCCCACAGCTCCTCACTTCATCTCCAACACGACTCCTGCACAGCTATCATGGCAATCAGGCTCACATGGGGAATACAGCTTCCATGCAAGTCTTCTGCTATGCAGCCTCTGCACTTCAGAGTTTGGTTAAACAGGACCCTCTCAGAACAAACAGAACTGCTGCTGTTTTGAATCAGCCAAATAGGACAATTACTGCAAACGATTATCCTTTGCAGAGTATGCCTACAACAACAGCCTCCCTAATTCTGTACAGCCCATTCCTTTTCATTGCACCTACGGATTTCATCAACAGTGTTTTCCTACCTCCTCACATTTCTTGGGTTCTCTGCCTGCAGCATATCAACACATCCAATGCATCCCGGACGATATCTGATGGCTCTAAATTGTTTACAGAAAGACAATGAAGAATGAAGGCTATTGTCGATTCCGACAGAACCCAAGAACCTGCATACAAAACTGGAGACCTAGTCTGGTTGTCAGCTAAACACCGTCCAAGGCATCTCATCCAAACAAAAGTATTTCATACATTTTCGTGTCACCAATAAGATAACCCCAGTTACAACTGTGTGCATCTTGGAACAGAATACACCCAATGTTTCCATTTCTTTCTATTGAAAACCTTTATCCTGAGTATCTTTTCCATACAGCAAAAATGCCCTCACCTTCCTCTCCAAGACGGTTTGCCAGACGAATATGAATTTTGGGTGATTTATGCCTCCCGGTTCCACAGTGGTCTTCTGCATTATCTGATAAACTGGCTAGGTTATGGGCCATCTGACAGGTCCTGGGAACCTGCCTCTCAAATATCAATACCTCGATCGGTCAGCCACTTTAATCTCCATTGTCCCTGGAAGCTCACTCCACTGGCGATGGGAAGGGGGCATCCTGTCAGGAATAGGTTTCCCGGATCCTGAAGGCTGTATCCTCGTTTCAGTTTATCAGCCCAGCGCAAGATGGTGGACTGCATGCTCGACAAGCAGCTCATTCCAAGATAGTGGGCGTGTCCCGTAACGTCCCGTATCACGGGTACGCAAGTCTATGTTCAGCCCAGAATTTATGGCTGCTCCGGTGATTGTTCCTTGTGTCTCATCACTCTGCTTTCTAGCGCAAATTGCTTCCATAGCCCGTGAGTTGTGGCCCCTCGTCCCTTCCTTCCTAAACCTTGTCCTTTTCCTTACTGAGGTGCTCTCCACACTGGCCATTCCGTTCTCCTGGGTCCTTCCTGTGTTGCTCTTATCTGGACTGCTCCCGAGTCCTTCACTTTTGTCTTTGCCTGTTGGGTTGCTGGATTTGAGAACCTGCCACGACCTTCCTGAGCCAAGACAACCTTGCTGTTTTTTTATCTACACAATCTGCTTTTTCCTCCAAAATTCTTCTTTCCTGGTAGTCAATGTGCCTCTGTATATCCCTGCTCTATAGTCCGAGTGGCCTCTGGGAGGGACAGGCCTTACCTTGCACATACTAGTCAACAACATCCAGACAAGGTAAGGCCTGTCGCTGACAGACGGGTATGATAAAGCAACTGTCTCACCTGGTGGCATGACCACACAGAAGCCATGGTGGGCCTGCGGCCTGTTAACCGATGCCAAGACCAGACTGCAGAAGAGAGCCCAGAAGATAGGGCACCAGACTAAGAGTGTAGATGCTGCCAAGCTGAGCAGCAGGAGGAGAAGGAAATGCTCCCAGAGAGGTTTAGAGGGGCGAACCGAGACATTTGAGGCTGGGAAAGCTACAAAGGCTAGGGAGCCTGATGAACCCAACTGGACAGACACCCTACCTAATTCTAGTTAAAGCAAGCCTATTAGAAAGCCAGAATGCTTTGGGGAGCCCTACGAACTAGAGAGATTTTAATATTCGAGACTGGAGAAGTAACAAGAGTTACAGGAGCCAACAAAACCCCAACAGGCAGACATCCTGGGAAGGCCCTGCTACTGCAAGACTAGCAGAGGGGCAGAGGACTTTGGAGAGTCCTGGGAAACCGAGAGACACACATTTTTGAGGCTGGGAAATACAACTGGGTTGTGGGAGCCAAGAAAACCCTAACGGGCAGACAGCCCACAGAGACTGAGACAAATTAAGACTGTCAGAAGACCAGAGGACTTTGGGAAGTACAACAGCCACTATGTATATCAAACAACTCTGGACAGAAAGAGAACTTGGAGGGTTCCAGTGCTTAAGTATAGAACAAGAATATTGTAGGGAACCAAGTCTAAATTGGTTGAATTGTATAAGCACAACCTTTTCTTCCTGAAGAGAGACAATAGTAAAGAACTGAGATTTGACCTACAGAACCCATATAGAGGTTGTGAACTGTGTTTTCTGACATGAGTACACATGTGAAACTGATGGATAAGAGATCTAAGTTATTGGGCAAGGCAGAAGTCACAGCAGGTGCTATTGCTCTGGACTCCTTCTTTTTGTTATGTTTTCTAAGTGGTATGGCCAGCATGATGGATAGGATTTGGACCAGAACTATTTCTTTGCCTTCAGCGAGCACCTTTATTATTACTTGGTTAGGCAGGGAACTCTCCTCGTAGCATTAGGACTAGATAGGCCTTTTATTTTTATTTTAATAAAACATCCAGTCAACATGACACACTGTAGTCTGGTTCCTTCTTCTGGTTCGCCACAGCAGCCACAGAGAGTAGAGAGATAGAGAGAGAGGTACAATGGAGCAGGGAAGTAATGAGACAGATGAAGCAATACAGGGCGAGCAGAAAGAGGGAACCTGTGACTGACGTAGATACTGTGCCTGGAATATTATGATAAGTACCATGTAGCATTGCAAACAATCAGGACTGTGAAGAACAACATGGATTATTGAGGACTGTGATGAAAGAAAAGGAATGTGTTGAAGGAGAAGGATTATTATGAAGGATTGCAATGAAGGGGAAATACTTTAATGAATGGGCAATAATAAAGAAGGACTGTATCAAAGAACTCCAATGAAAGGGAAGGCCTACAACAATGGATTGAGATGATGGGGAATGTTTTTCATGAAGTGGAAGGACTGTGATAAAGAATCATGAATGTGATGCAGGACTGTAACAAAGGTGCAGGACTGTAATGAAGAGAAGGACTATGGTGAAGGACTGATGAAGGAGAAGGACTGTGAGGAATACATTTGACCGACAAGGGAGAAGAACTGTAAATAAAGGAGCATAATTAAGGAGAATTGCTGACATAAAGGGCAAGGACTATGACAAAGGAGAAGGAAGGTCAGTAAACAGGGCTGTACTAAAGGAGAAGAACATCAAAGGAGGACTATAATGAAGAAGACGTATTTTCACAAAGGACAAGGACAGTGCCCAAGGAGAATGACTGCCACAAAAGACTGTGCCAAAGGAGAAGGAATTTCATGAAGGACAGTGGAGAAGGAGAAGGGCTGTGAAAATGAAGAATGATGAATGAGTGGGGCTGTGATAAAGGAGAGTGATGAAAGAGAAGGACTCTGACAAAAGAAAAGGGCTCCGATGAAGGTGAAGGAAAGTGATGAAAGCAAATGACTTTACAAAGAAGGACTGTGATGACGAAGGGCTGTGATGAAGGACTGTTCATAGGCAGAAAGACTGCCAGGAGGTAGTAGAAGGACCATTACAAAAAAGGACTATAAAGATAAATGAAGGACTGACAATGCACTGTGATTAACTAGAAAGACTATGTTGAAGAACAACTATGACAAAGGAGAAGGATTGTGACCAGCACAGCAGACTGTCATGAAGGAGGACTGTGATAAACAAGAGCTATGTTGAAGGAGGAATGCGGTGAAGGAGAGGAATCAAAAAGAAGTAGGATTTTGACAAAGGAGAAGGACTTTGACACAGTAGTACTGTGAAGGAAAAATGAGTTCTATGATGAAGAAGGACTATGTCAGGCTTATGGAAAATGTCTACTTCAATGACTATAACAAATGAGAAGGACTAAAATGATGTACTATAGTGAACACAAAGAGCTCGAACAAAGGAGAAGGACTAATGTGAATGACTGTGATTATGGTGAAGGGCTATGATAAAAGAGAACGACTGGGACAGAGGAGAAATACCTTAACAAAGAACTAAGAACAAGTAGGGGGACTATCATAGTGCAATAGGACTAGGAACAGAGACTGGAAGAAAGAATGCTGAGCAGCAGAAAACATAAAATCACAATTTATCATAACCAATGTATGCCAAGAACATTGCCAGTTGTCATGCCAACCAAATGTGCTCCTGCTCAACATCGTTTCTCTTCTGCCTATTTTCTGTAGCATTGTTTGTCTGAAATGTGGCACAAAGGTGTCACCATATCTTCCAAAAACAAAAGCAGCAAGATAGGATGCATACACCAAGCTAGGATGAATGCACTCAAGGAAAGAAGAAAAGATAGCTGAATTGCAATGTATTATTACGCCAATACGAAAGTCATTAAACATGCACATTATTTTAGAAAATTGGATTTCACAATCTTTCAGCCAAAGGAAAGTAGGAAAAAACTAAATAAAGGAAGTTAATGGAGTTATATTTCCCATAATATTAGGAACATACTGATCCCCATTTGTTCTTGTTGTACCTTATGCAATTATCATGTCTCACAAGAACTATACAAAACAAGGCTAAGGGGTAATTCGCTAGGAAAAAGGGTCGACATTAGAATTCATAGAGCAGGAGCTGAAAGTGGCTCCTAGTTGCCATGAATTTCCTCTGACCAAGAGCAAGTCATCATGACCCACGAGTGATTAAATTCCAGTCTCATGAATGGAGTGCCTAAAAGATGGTGGAACTTTTATTCAGACTACTTGAAGCACCCACAATGCACATGCCTAGAACCTGTCCTTCTATTGCTTTATTTCTATCTTCTAATATTCAGCTGTTTCTGTCAAATCATCTGTCTCTTGCCATGTTTCCATGCTTCTGGCATTGTGGTGCTGGACTGCCTTTGTGGGTGGCACCAGACCGATATGCAAATATATATTTCTCCTCTGTGAAGGGTGCAGTGAGCTAAAACGTGGTTGTAGACCATCCTCAATGGAAGAAATTCCATAGAACAGGGTATTCGAACCATATTCGTTATCAGTAGAGGGGCTCCACACACTCTTGTAAAATGTGTAAAACTTTGAGTTTTCACCCTCCATTACACAGAGTAATCCAGACGTGGTCACCATGCTCACTGTGCCTTAGAGATGCTCAGTTTCACCTCAATGAGGAGGCCAAGCAAGGCTGAAACATGCACCTGGCGTTATTGATGGTACTCTTGCTCAAAGGAATAATAATAATTCGTTTTTTTATATAACACTTGTAATATATACCGCTTTCCATAGGACGTATTTACATACGTTACTATTATTACCCAAACGAAATTGGTAGTCATTTATCGACCTCAGAAGGATGAAAGGTTGAGTTGGCCTTGCCGCGATGTGAACCCTTGACTAGCAGATCAAACACAGATCACAGCAACGAGCGCTTAACTGGTTTAACCTAGCATTTTTGTGCTGGACTGCTCTTTAGGGTGGGACTAGACTGACATGCAAATAGATATTTTTCCTCTGTGAAGGGTGCAGTGAGCTAACACATGTTTGTATACCCTAATGAGTGGACTAAATTCAATCGAATATGTTATTCGAACAATGTTTGTTTGCAGAAGTGGGGAGCCTACACTCCTGTGAAAAGATGGTGTCCAAAGGTCTCTTCAAGAGTTATAAGGCTCTCAATATGAATATGTTCATATTACTTGAGCGTTGTGCTTGTGATCTGGTGATCTGAAGGAAAATATACATGGTGTCTAAAGCTTTAGTGAAAATATATTGTCATCTACACCATAATGCAATATGCAAGCATTCTGACATTTCCTCTTGGCACTGTCTGTGAAAGTAGAGGACATGCTACTCACCAGTCATGTGTTCCATTTGTTTATTCCTGGCATGACATATGGCGCATTTATATTGTATGTGCTTTATGCATACTTGGGTGACACTGGATGCTCTGCTTAAAAATGTGGCATTGCGACGTCTAACATATAGAGTTCTTATCATCAAGGTTTGTAATATCTGCCAACACTAGATGAACCCTTTGCAGCGATATGAGACACTTTGTCTGGGAGAACATCTCTGGAGAATGCATCTTCCCCACACACCCCACAATCACTGTTAGACCTAACAAAAAAATAACAGCACTTTTCCTTTCTCTCTAGGGAAACCCGAGTGCCCATGAGCATGGTTTAGGGTGACAGCAAGGTAACAACGGACGACATGCTGAACCTGCCCTTATGTAACTGTTGTATCCACCCAGGAGTGGACAGGGCACTAAAATAGGCGCTGGGAATAATTACTTTGGGGACCAAAAAAGGCCCTGGAAATAATGTTCAAAGTGGCCCCATATGACACATTTTCAGCAGGTCCAATGCTTTTCCTATGAGAACATTTGGACATACCACACAAAAGAGGCCCAGGGTGCAGAGGTCCACTGGGAAATCTCCAGAGTTCCTTATGGGCCAGTCCACCCCTGCATACATCCCTCGATGTGCGCAAATGGAATGGGCACCCACAGGCTACGTGCCTCTCTAAATCCGGCAACCGGGAGAAGAGTGCCCCCCTCCCCACCAGAGTCGGCACCACCTCTCACCTCCGGCTATGTCTTTGATGGGTCATCCGCTTCACTGTGGGTTGGAATTAGGCCCCCTGCTCCGCACCAATGCGCTGGACTTGACCGATTTCTGGACAGCTGGTGAGGCAGAGTCAGCACTCATGGAACCTAGCCCTGGATAAGAACTGGACCACCAATTGAACACCAGTGAACAATATTCAGGATGCCCATGCCTCCGATCCCCCTCTGCCAGGGATGCCATTTAGGGATCGCCAGGGGTCACAGCTGCGACCCCTGGGGTCTCCCTTGCTACCCCTGTGGTCTCCCTTGCTACCCCTGTGGTCTCCCTTGCAACCCCTAAAAAAATGTTATTTTTAAATTAAATTGAGGCTCCTGGTCTGTGGCCAGCAGCATGTGAATGTTTGTTTCTGGAGTGGCTGATTTTCTGATAGCTATAGCCATTAAGATAGCTCAGTGGGTTGAGTGCTTGCTGCTGCAATGTGTGTGTGATCTGCAGGTAGCAGGTTTGACTCCCGGCAAGGTCAACTGAGCCTTTCATCCTACTGAGTTTGATAAAAGAGTACCAGCACAGGTTGGGTAATATTGTATGTACATTTGTTCTATATGAAGCACTTAAGCATAAGTGCTATATATTATACATCATTATCATCTACCTTGGACGTCTGCTTGCATTCACAGTAATTTGGTAATATCGGCCTATACTTGGTGATTTTAGTGATGCATATGGTTATCCATTCTTGTATAAATGTATATCACTTCACAGTGATCTCGTAATCATATTTTCGTAGTGTACTTAGAAACAATGCTATGTGATGCCACTAACTGTTTTGTCAAGGGGTGAATGGTCATGTTCCATCGCTTCCTGTGATGTCACTTTGGGGTGAGGTCAAATAACATCACTTCCTGTGATGTCATCCGGGTGTCAAGGGTTGTGTGATGTCACTTCCGCTACCCCTGGCATTTTGGTGAAATGACGTCCCTTCCCTCTGCCTGTCTGATTGCCTGAGATGAGCCGGTGAGTCTCTAAGAAGGGTGAAGTCGCTGACCACATCTCACCTCTACACCAGGTACTGCGATTTAGGGTCCTCCTCCTTCCCCGTCGCCAATCATTTAGTGAAGACAAGTGCAGCGTAGTATGGATGAAATACGTTTATTTAAATTAGGGTAAATATAAGACCCCAACCGAACTCACACTCCGCAAGGCAAGAGCTGTAACGACAGTTAAACCAACTTTCCAGGGAAACCGTCATCACGTGGGTGAGCGCGTAGGCATTCCATATAGAATATGGCATTCCATTGCACGCACGAGGGATGAGTACAACAGTAAGCATGGACAGACTTCATAGTCACAGCATTTGTGGCTATAGCGTTGATGCTTGAGTGCTTGTCTCTAAAAAGAGCACATCCTGGCAGTCTAGTTCGAATCTTGCAATTAATTCATGATTTTTTTTTTAATGGCCTAACATTTTTTTAAAAATCGAACATCGGGTGTAAATTAAAAGACACATACTAATAATTCACTACGCTATAGCATGTATTTATGGAAGCAATTAGATTTACAGTTTAGCATCTGATGAATGGGATCTGTTAGTGCGCTAAAGAGGTTCAGGTGTCCATCCCAGGATCAAATAAATGTCCCCCTTGATGGAAAATGACATGTGTTTCCTCCACAAACAGCATCTCACTGTTTACATTACTACAATTAAAAAACGCTGCCTTTTTTAGACATGTACTTCTGTTTGCATCAAATGTTTTGATGTCTTTTTAACAGTACTGCTATTCATTTGGCAGTGGGGGGTTGGGGGAGGGGAAAACAATGGATGCGGTTGTGTTTGTGACTAGTCCAGATACTTCAGAACACATTGTGACGTCTACCGCTTTCACAATGACGGCATAAAAAGTGTACTGGGCCAAACACACCCCACCGAAAAGGGAGGCCAACATGGACCTAATTTTAACCCTAATTTCAAATGGAGCTAAAAAGATAACTAGTAGGTCAGTGTCTGTTACTCAGGGCGGGCACTGTTGCTCTCTGATGATGTTTTATTTGCACCATACTCTGACAATGACAGAGGCAAGTGTGGAGCAGGTGCAGGTGGATCTTGAACACCTGGCCTAAGCCCCGCCCACCTGATGCCTTCCTAGTTGCTGCTCTTTTTCCCCACTTAGCAATCGCCCCCCCCCACCTGGTTCCTTCCTACTTGCCGCTCTTTTTCCCTACTTAAGGAGCCCTCCAGCCTCTTTCCTTTGCAGATGGGGAGCAGGTGCAAGTGGATCTTGGTCACCTTGCCAAAGCTACGCCCACCTGGTGCCTTCCTGGTTGCCGCTCTTTTTCCCCACTTACCAACCCCCGCCCACCTGGTGCATTCCTGGTTGCCACTCTTTTTCACTACTTAAGGAGCCCTCCAGCCTCTTTCCTTTGCAGATGGGGAGCAGGTGCAAGTGGATCTTGGTCACCTGGCCTAAGCCCCTCTCACCTGGTGCCTTCCTGGTTGCTGCTCTTTTTCCCCACTGAGCAAGCACCGCCCACCTGGTGCCTCCCTGGTTGCCACTCCATCCCCCACTTAGCAAGCCCCGCCCACCTAGTGCCTTCCTGGTTGTCACTTGTTTTCCCTACTTAAGGAGAACCTCCAGGTTCTTTCCATTGCAGATGGGGAGCAGGTGCAAGTGGATTTTAGTCACCTGGCCTAAGCCCCGCCCACCTGGTAACTTTCTGGTTGCCGCTCTTTTTCCCCACTTAGCAAGCCCCGTTCACCTGGTGCCTTCCTGGTTGCCGCTCTTTTTCCCTACTTAAGGAGTCCTCCAGCCTCTTTCCTTTGCAGATGGGGAGCAGGTGCAAGGGGATCTTGGTCACTTGGCCTAAGCCTTGCCCACCTGGTGCCTTCCTGGTTGCCGCTCTTTTTCCCCACTTAAGGAGCCCTCCAACCTCATTCCTATGCAGATAGGGAGCAGATGGAAGTGGATCTTGGTCACTGGCATATGCACCACCCACCGTCTTAATCCTGCCTCTTCCTTCCGGCTCTTAACTCTTAGATCAAGGACGTCTCTCGCCTGGGTGTCCGAAGCGAAGGGCAGACAAAGAAAAGGGCAATTCCTATTTGGACCTGGACCAACATGTAAGTCTGCAGCAACATGTGTTTACTCCCTCTGTCCCCACAGGTCATACCCACCCCTCTGGTCCACCCTGATGTTCCCTTGTGCCCCATTCTCACACACAGATGCTGTCTGTTTTGCTTGATTCTTCTACCCAAACCCCCCCAACCCCTCCAGCCTACTTCTGCAGGAGTCTGTCCTGATACATTCTGGTTTCACCATCACCGTCTTGTGGCCAATGCTGGATTTGAATTTTATGGACTTTATTGATTCACGGTGCATCACCCTTTCTCATGGTGGCCCTAAATCACGCTGTTCCCATCTTCATCTTGTTTCCAGGCTTGCAACATTATGAGTTACTACTGACTTCTGCAATTGTATTCGCTCTCCCCTCTTGCATCTCCACTCTTTTTGACTGCTTACTCTCTGTAATCTCTTCCACTCCCTTTTCCTATCTCCCACCCTCCTCCCCTTATTTTCTTGTATGCACGTACTCTAGCAAAACTGTCCCTGGACCTAGTATGATAGCAACCTCGTCTGTATTCTCCCTCTTCCATTTTCTTGTCTCCCCCACCCTCTCCTCCAGCACTATCTGAAATGTTGTCAGGCCTAGTACGATAGTTGCTTGTTTTGTTCCTCCCCTCCCTTTCTGCACCCCTCTCCCTCAACATTTGTTTTCTCCTGCTCTACCAGAAATGTTGTCAGGCCTAGAACGATAGTCGCCTGTTTGTTTCCATTTCCTTCCCACTCTCCCCCTCCCTTCCTTATCTATGTCTTAGCTCTTGCACTATCTGAAATGTCGCCAGGCCGAGTATGATAGTTAATTTCACATCCTTACTGTTCATGGCCGGTAAGAATGTCATTGTATTTTCCCTTGTTCCCTTCCTTGTCTTGAATCGCTTTGAAACACATTGTATATAGGAGCTAAATAAATAAAACATCATATCATATCATCTCAAATGGCTGATATTGAATCACGTGTTGACTTACTGCAAAGCAGTCGGTACTGAATTGAGGTCTGGTACCATCCGGCCTTGGCCTGGTCATGACTATTCACAAGGGTGCTTTCACACCTTTTTCTGTGAATGATTTCTGTCTACCTAGGATGCAGAGGCCAATTAACTCTGAAAATTACAAATCCAAGCTAATGCAGATGCTTTTGTAAAGCAAAAGGACCCCTTGCAATGTCTCCTCCTCCTCCAAGATGCTGCCCAGTGGGGGCTAGCGGTTGGCTAACCAGGGTGTGTTACCTAAAGAAGAGAAGCATACTGCATGTCAATGCCACAGGCCCTCACAAATTAGACCACACAACACAGGGTATTGCTCACCCGAACAGTGACAAACTCTTCCATTGCCAACACAAAACTATTGATACACTCTCAAATGGGAAGAACAGAAGACACGGTACTGGTCCCTTTGCATTATCAAACACTTATACAAGCAAAAGAAAATGAATGGCACCCTCGCTGTGGGGAAAATTGCAACACACAGCATTGTACCCCAATGGAAATCTAATAAAAAATGTAATAGTTCACGAAAGGGGAAAACGTAGGAAATAGACACACTGTACAGTACAGCAAATTACTCATGGTAATGAAGAGGACCTAGTTCTTCTGTAAAGGCTTTGGTCTTTTCTAGGCCCATTTCTCATTATGTGGTATTTTTCTTTTCATGGCTGGCACCTCACACCCTAATATGGGTCTGTCAATGAACTTGAACTGTTTACATGATATGATACTTCCTCCTCCTTCCTCCTCTCTAACCACTCTACCACCATTGATGGGTGCACCACGCCCCTGTACCCCCTCGGAAAATAACAAAGGTGGTAATCAGCTTCATTTATCTACTTCAAATGCTCACTCTGCTCTCAAACACTCCTCTGACATCTGTCTCTTTCTTGAAGACCTGGACCTCAACGTCCTTGCCCTTATGGAGATGTGGTGTAATGCCAGCTCTGTCACTGCCCTTGACACTCTCTTTCCTAAGGGCTACAAAATCCTCTCTAAACCCAGGCCCAAATAAACCGGACGTGGAATGGCCCAGATTTTCCCTGACTAGGTCCCTTCTTCTATCATACCTGATCAATCCTGCACCTCTTTTGAATGCCTCCTCTGTAGGCTCTGGGCCTCTTCTACTCTGTCACTCATCCTTGCCACTATCTGCATGTCTCTGGTCCTATCCTTTCTCTTCCTCTCTGAATGGGATGACCTTAACTCATCCATCTAGACCTCTATTTCCAACCAAACTCCTCCTCCTCACTGACTTCAACATCCTCCTTGACTCTCCTGAATCAGCCAGTTCACAGTTCCGTAACCAATGTGACTCCCTCTCTCTTACTATTCTCCCTTCCGGTCTGACCCACTCAGCCAGACACACTATGGAAGCTTAATCTCTGGAGACATCCCTATTTCTAAATGAGTCACCACTCCCTCTCCTCATCCGACCATTCTCTCCTTCCCTCCTATTTGGGGCCCCTCTGCCCTCTGTCTGAGCCACCTCCCGTACTGCCAGCCTCCTTCGCTGTCATTCGACCGTTGAAGCAAGTGTCAGTAGCTGCCTTTGCCTCCGTTTTCATCCCCCTCCTACCGCTGCTTCTGATTCTCCCTCTGACTCTCTCCTCGCTAACCTCCACCTCTCCATCTCTAACAGCCTTGACATCCTTTCCCCTTTCATGAGGATCTGCCTGAAGCCTGCCTCCAAATGCAATGGCCGGTATGACTTGGCACTAGCTTCTTTGAAACATAAGTGCAGGGTTGCTGAACGGAAGTTGCAGACCTCAGGTTCATCCTCTGACAAACTGGCCTGTTGCCTACTCCAAAGGCAATATCGTTTTTCTATCTGCTCCAAGATGAGGTTCCATATTCAAGTCTGCATCTCTGGAGCCACTACCAACATGGCTGAACTTTTCAAAATCTGCAAGGAACTCGCCAAATCCAACTGCAGTTTCCACCTCTCTCCATCCTTCCCAGGCTGTCTGCACTGCTTTGGCCTCCCATTTCACTTTCAAAACCGAGGACATCCTGTCCTCACTCTTCACAACCCCCATCTCCACTCCCGCTCCTGCCTCCCTCCCTCATTGGCTCCCCTCCCTCCACCCCCTGCACTCTCCTCACTCCTGCCCATTGCACCTGACAAGGTCTCTAAAGTTGTCCGCTCTATGACGGTCTCATCCAAACAGGTACTCACCTGCTCTTCTAGAACCATTAAGGACAACATCTCCTCTCTCACTCTGGATCTTGCCGACTTCTGTAACCACTCCTTCACCACTGGTTCTTTCCTGGAGCATTTGGATTTCCAATGATGAATAGAATCAGAAAAGGTGGGATTTTGACATTACCTGCCTATTTAGCCTGAAATTGTGTTGATCCCATCCTATTTGTCCCCCTTAGTTTGGTTGCTCTCAGCCTATATCTACTAAGTGTATTCAAATTGGTCACCACCTTCCTCTTAAGTTGAAAACAAGGTAAGCACCAACTTCCTAAACTTTTTCTGACCCAACCATGTTAACTTGCCATACCCTCTGGGATACATTAAATGTCCACATCCCACCATACCCACTCCCTTCTCACTGCCCCTAATTGTCTCCCCCCACAAGAACCACTCTTCTCCTCCCACTATTACTCAGCCTCTTTCAATTCACCCGTTGCCATTATTCTCAGATTCACAGCTTACACCGTCTTCCCAGTGCACTTGTAGCACACTCCTGCACAATCAAACTGCAGAACTACTTTCACTCCTAAACCAATACCTCACCCATTCAAATAACAGCTTCCACACTCCACCACTCCCCCTTCCTCCTTCCTCCAGCAGGGGCTACTTCCTACTGCAGGGGATCATTGCCTATCCCTTGTGGTGATTTCTCATATGGGGGAGGTACTCCACTGTTGCATCCCTGACTTCTTGTGCATCTTGCCAGCTTGGCTATCGATGGGAGGTGGCTTCGGGTTGGTCATCCCTATTCTTCCTTTTCCTGGTGAATGATGCTGCAGATGTTTGCATGCAACCTGGAAAAACTGTGTGCTGCACTCACTCAGTGCATCCTAGAAAAGAAACACAGACGAGTATCTTGACAGTGAGGCATGGCTGGAGCTAAAGTTCTGCAGACTAGCATACCAGCATAGGGGGACATTTCAGGACTTCGGGGCCTTGCAGTAGAACATGCCCGTATAACTAGGGCTGGCTCTGCCCCCCCTTCCTTCCTTCAACAAGGCCACTCTGTACCAGTCTTCTCACATTGACACCTTACTCTGTCCTCTCTGTGCATTTGTATCACACACTTGCACACTCACACTGCAGAACCACTTCCACACCTAAACTGATGCATCAGTTTTTCAAATAGCAACGTATATACTCCACTGCTTCCTTCTTCTTCCTACTGGTCTTATGGTGTGCCTTCTTCTCCGCCTCTCACTTCACAAGTAAAACCCCAAAACCCCTTTTAATGTTCTTCCTTTAAATATCTCCCCCCTCTTTCATGATTAGTGGTATGTGACAAAACAACTTCTGGGGTACCAGTGGTCCAGGGATGAATATCGGTTTTTAAACCATCAATCATCCCCACACGTTTCGTACACCAGAAGGGATCCGAACAGATTAGAATACAAATAAATGATAAAACCTCCTTGGCCAATTTTGGTAACGTGGACGGAATGTCAGGCTTATCTCCACAAGGTTGGGGATCGTTGGTTAATTGCAACACAGCGAAAATACAATTATTACCCAATGATAAAAGGGACTGTCCAGTCAAGGTTGCATACAAATATCTACTTTATTATTACAACAGACATTTCTAGCACACTACCATTACAACCCCCAGTGTAACTGAACACAAAGGACACACAGTTTCACAGAGGAAAGGGGTGCACTCTGGATACTGACAGGAGGGTAGTTGATAAAGCAATCAGTCTTACTGTTCAAGGTTATTTGGTTTCAACACCAAACGGGCAAAGGGTTGTAACTGTATCTAGCGGCCTTCAGAGAAGGACCAAGGTGGGCAGAACCACCCTGAACTAGTGCTGAAGAAGTTCTTGGTGCTGGACAATGTCGAAAAGGTTCCAGGGCGTTTCGCAGCCTGTGAGACAGAGTTAGTGGTGGGAGACAGCTGCAGGTACGACGTGGCAGGCAGTTTGGCAAGCAAGGCTTGACAGACATCTGCAGGCTGTCCGACGTGGTGGCTCAGAGCCAAAAATTGTTGTCTCTGTGCTGGTTGGTAGATCTGGAATGCTGGTCAAGGCGTCTCGGACGTCTTTGGTGACTGCGGCATGACAACAGTCAGCGGTGCAGCCAGGTACAGTTCGAGGACTCGACTGTCTCAAAATTGTCCTTAAGAAGATGGACACTGAATGATGCTTGTGTGGCACTCCTCTTAGCTTCTTCACAGGGTTCATGTCCTTTCAAGACAGACGGCCCAAAGATCAGGAGGGTATTAGCAGGCAATTGCCTTTGTCCAGAGACTCTCCTGCACTTCCCACCTAAGAAGCTTGCCATCAGAACCTAGCAGGGCACGCTGTGTGCTGACTATGTACCGGTTCTTGAGCTTCTGGATGGTCCTCTGAGTCCGGAATCTTCCTCTGTTCCCTGGGAGATGTTTAGGGAAGGGATCTTGCTTCCCTCTTGGAACTCCTGGCCTTCCATCACTGGCGGAAGATGTAAGGTCGACTGTACCTACTGCTCAGGTCCAAATGAGTCCATCTTACTCCTTGCAAAGTCTTCAGATGATCTGATTAGTGAGGGGCTCAGCCCTCTTTTAAAGCCAAATGGGTCACAGCGATTGGTGTAGGAAAAGCCCACCTTAATGAACCAATCCTGGGTCCCCACCAACAATCTTCAGTGATGTTTCAGGTCAGAACCAGGGCGCTTGGCAACAGATAGGGGAAGGCTGACAGCATATACTTTTAAGTCCCATCCATCTTCCTGTCTGCTGTACAGCAAAGTGTCTCCCTAATTACCTGAGCCCTATGCAGCGCTTGATCACAACATAGGCCTCGTTTGAAGTAGGGCGTTGCAGGCAGACTTTCATCTCCTATAATTCACATACTTCCCTGCTCTGAAAGGAGTAGTTCCAGACAGGACATTCACTGGCCTTTCATACCAAGGAGGGGTGTTAGTACCAAGTTGACACATTGCATTACAACGAGGTGTCTGGTGTTTGGTCTCCATTGTCACTCCCTGCACCCAGGCCTTCCCTGAGGCCTGCTAATTAACATTCTTCAGTATACGCCACCAACAGCAAGGTTTCACAATGGAGATGCAAATCCATGAGGCCTTGAAATTCTAATCAGGCTACCCTGATGTACCCACGGCTGTCAGGTGTCACCTAGACATGACAGACGAGGGCGGTGCTGGTAAACTGTGTCCTCCCAGAGTACATGACTATTTTTCTGCTGTGCAGTGAGCATTGAAAATGTGTGTGAGAATGGCCCCATCATTCATTCTTTTTAAAATGAAAATAAAAAGCTTCAGCAAGTGCACTTTTCCCATGCGGATGGTCGAATTCCTCGCATGGTATCTCCCTGGCCAATCTGGGCAACCCTTTCCAACCTAGGATGTTTATGCGCAAGCACAAACTTTAAAAAGGGGCCTTAACCTGCATGGGTGTTCTGTTCCTTGAGAATGATGGCATAGAGAGAGCATTGTTCCTGCAAACATTCTGTTCTTGGCATTCTCGTAAGTTTGCATCCTGGCTATTTTACTTTTTCTTTCTGTCCATGGTGGGTAAGTGTGACTGTGATTATAGCCACAAATCGACCAGGTTTTATTCCTAATCCCGTGTGTTGATTTCTCAAAAGAGGGAGGTCCTCTGCAGCTGTAGCATGGCGTGGGAGCTCTGTGCCGAGGTAGTTTGCAGCCGCTACAGTTTTCCACATTCGCTCTGCTGGTGTGTCTCACGTGCTTGGCTCGCAAGGGGATGCAGCTTCCAGTTGGTCCGCTCCATTCTTCTTATTCCTGGGGACCATTGTCGCTGACTCTTCCATGTTGCCTGGATCAACAGTATGCTGCACCCGATCAGTGGATCCTAGAAAAGAAAAGTAACAAGGACAAGTAATTTCACATTCAAGCATTGTTGAAGCCAAAGCTCTACAGAGTAGCTAGCTTACTGGGACAGGAGGAAGTGTTTAGGACTTGGTTCCCTTGTAATAAATAGAACGTGCTCCCATGGCTATTGTAATTGTAATTGTTTATAACGTGCTTAATACACAGAGGTTTCTACGCGCAGACCCGGGATTGAACCTGTGGTGCTCTGTGTCATCTTGTTTCCAAGACGATCACGTTGCTCCCGGGCTATGGCTTGCTCTGTTTGCCCCTTCCTTCCTGTTACAAGGCCATGTCACAGGCAGAGGTCAAAGTGGTCAGGAACTAAAGGGTATGACATTCCCTTACTTTTCGGGGTAACCCATCATCCTTCCCTTATTTTATGCAACCTAGAATACCTTTTGAGGAGAGCAACTTCTTACATTTTGTTTTAAGTTCCATCCCAAATGTCGACTCGAACCTGAGCTCTACAACCATGAAGCCAGCTTACCACTATGCTGGGCTATCTCTCAGGTGCTGAAAGGAGATTATTTATGAAGGGCCATCTTAAGCACTTTTTGGGCCCTGGGCATGGACATCTTTGGGCCCCCCTCCACCAAACCAAAGGAATTAGGGGATCAAAAATACTGGTCACGCCCCCCACCCATCGCGCTCACAACCTATAGGTTGATATGCTCCCTCCCAGCATAATAAGGAGGTTAATTCCCTTTAAGTCCCCTTAGCCTCTTCATTCAGAATGATAAACAAGTAGCATTTGAAGACCAACATTAGTAGTCTATGAAGAGGTTACTGTTCTAGTACATACAGGATACATGCCTTCCACCCAAATGGCCTACATAAGAGGAAAGATCAAGTAACGGGCTAAACTATACCAGAAGCATACAAGAAGGCAAACCTCACAGAAGACAGCACAGTAATGTAAGATATATTAGATGATTTGACCAGGATCACTGTATCGTCTGCTGGCAAATCCAGGATACAAGCATGCACGCTTTTGTTCCATAGTCTTCAATTTGGATACTTATTCACCCTTTGGACTCACAGTTTATGCCATTGTTGGAGGCGATTGCGTAGGTTTGACAACACCCCTTCTGAACGAACCAATTTCTAGATCTTCACCATACGGATGATATGTTAGTTTTATAGCAACCCCTATCTGGTGCATGTACTTTGCTGATAATAGCAGATGTTGTTCTGCAAAACCAAGTACATATGCAGGCAGGTTTATAAACTTCAGATTAAGGAAAGGCTTTGCCAGCCGTGATGGAATGTGATATTCTAATTGCGTATATGAACACATATCTCTGCAATGGGTGCTTCACACACTGAGCTAACTTCTGAACCACTGTGGCATTCAGTTTATCAATATGCATTTCACCATTGCCTATTGCACATGATCAACATAATTCCACAGGAAGGAAAGAACGCTACCGAGTTGTGCCATAAGGAGCACACAAACTATGTATAACACAATGAACACAGAGAGCAATACATGATGAACTGATCAAAACAGAAAGGCAATGAGTTTAGAGCCTCAGCAGCACCACATAAAATATCCCGACGCGCGTGTGCTATTTAAGAGTGGTGAACAATGGAATCTTCTTCAGATCAGCTAGCCTATGGGGCCCCCTCCAAGTTGGGGGCCCTGGATAAGTGCCCCTTTTGTCCTCCCATAAAAACGTCTCTGTATTTATGTCAAAAGGCCACTGGGCATATAACACCCATTTACAAGCAGCGAAACAGCCCAGCTTGATCGTGATCTGAGTATGAATGGCTTTATGCTCAGACTTGTTTGCAAGCAATGGGTGGGATGTGTCTGTGACTGCCCATGTTCTTTGAGAGGTGTGAACGGTGAGCGGTGAAGGGGGGGTTGAATGAAGGTGCACGCTGAGGAGGACAATGCCACACTAATGGTGGTCATTTAAATCCATTTTCTTTCCTTGCGTTTTCTTCAGTTTTACTAGAACTGCTGTAAAACACAATGTCGCAGGGAAGAGTGGAGGGAAGGAGGGAACCATGTATAGGGTGTGGATGGGGGGTGACAGTTAGTATGGGGCAGTGGGCAGAAAAAGGGGCAAGGCAAAGGGAACATAGTTCCACTACTACACTTCGAACACTGGTCACAGGCCTTGTCACAATACAAGTAATGAATACTCACTGCATCAAAAAGAATAAGTGAGAAGAACAAACCCCAGAAAGGGTTCCCACACATTCAGGGTGAACTGCCTCCGGGCAAAGCAAAACTGACAAACATAACAAACCCTTCATTATTCTTGACTCCTCCAGGGGAGCCCACAGTCAAGTGAAATACTGGGAGGCTTCCTAAAATACACCCTGATACTATATGGCTTAAATTACTCCAATGATATGAAAGATGCACTTGTGTACCACTGCCTGGGGCACGAAGAACAAGCAGACTGATAGGCCACTACCCAAACAAATATTATTGGAAGGTGGCGGGCACATTGAATGCCTTTGATATGATATGATAGGTTATTTATAACGTGCTTAATACCCAGAGGTTTCTAAGCGGGGACCCGGGAATCGAACCTGTGTTGCCCCGCGTTGTCTTGCTTCCAAGGCGACCATGTTGCCCCTGAGCTATCCTCCCTTGAAAAAGAGTCTTTTGAAGCTCGACAACACAACACTGCCAAGAAAAAAGAAATGTTTCCTTAGCACATTGCCACACACATATGGAGGTAGGTTGAAACGACTGAATGTGTTATAGCTTTTAGAAGGCTGGCCATGAGATGTGCTTGAAGGCATTGGGCCTCATTACGGATCGGGCGGTCCGGAAATAACTGGCGGTAAACCTACCGCCACTGTTAATTCCGGACCGCCCGATCTCGAGTCCTGCAGGCGGGAGCTGGCGTTCCCGCCAGGTCTGACCTGGCGGGTTTAACACCGCCCGCCTACAGGCGGACGTGGAAACACCGGCACCATCACAAGATGGTGCCGGTGTTTCCACTTCCCCATTCCCATTGAGTCCTATGGGACTCAATGGGAATGGGGATTTACTGAATTCTGCCTCCGGAGTTCCCGGGACACCAGGGTCGTAATGCCCTGGTAATTCCGGGTGTCACAGAGGCGGAATGGTAATATGAGTCTGGTAGTAACCAAGCCGGAAAAACCGGCTGATTGCCGCCGGACTCGTAATGAGGCCCATTGTCAAAAAGAATACTTGAAGGATCAGCTGATGATCAAAGGTTGCAACCATAACATTACGGAGGAGTATTGGTGAAGAACGGACCATCGTATGAAGTCTATGATATTACTCAGGCTGTTGGGGACACATAAACATGCATTAAGGAACTGGAAGCATATATCGGCTAAAGGGCAGGCTGAACTTCACGTGGTATCCAAATTTAACGAAAATGCTGGAGTAGCCCACACGTTTCCTATGTAGCTAAAAGGTGGGAGGAGTCACCGAGGATGCATGGCACGTGAAAGATTCATGCAGTTTTGCACGTAGGTAACGTTTTCTAAGCAGAAGCATTGGCCATACAGCAAATGACAAAGAGTGCCATGCAATCCACAACATTTGAGTGGACGTTGGAAAAAAGGGCACTTACCTGAGTGCTGTTTAGTTCCCTAGAATTCTGTCAGGTTTAAAAAAGAAGTGATAAAACAAAGAGGTATACTCTATCAGGGAAATGGGTGGTGGCGCAAAGAAACACACATTGGCAATGTCAACTGTTATGGCTTTTGTGTAGGTATGGAAATGGCATTTTATACCTATGGACAAGGCAAAATGGCTGGCTTTGCTAATGTTTGTTTTTAACAGTTTATCGAGGGACATGCGTACTGCTTTTAAATCAAGTGGATGAACACCGGCCTGGTTAAGACATTTTTATTACACCAGTAGTGTGTTTACAGCTTCAATATTGCCATTAACTATCGGAAGACTGCTTTGGAATTACACTGTCAGACTCAAATAGTGCAAAGTTTGATGCTGCTGCTTGAAATTAAAACGTGGATATCTGAGTTTTCCGCTTTCCTGGGCCAATGTCTGACTAAACTACTCTTTAACTTTCTACTTTCATCTCCTTCCATCTCCTATTCTTTTGGGCTGGAAATTGCACAGAAAATCTTCATAAGGGCCCTTTGCCCCACCCCCTTTCCAGTCTCCGTGGCCTTTGAGGGAGCTATAAGGTTACTGTTGTTTGTCCTCTGATTCTCATCTGTACCGTGTATGTCAATGTCCACCAAAGCTTTAGGTGGGTTTCCTGACCTCCCATATGACCAAGTCACTCTCTGCTAATTCCAACACTGCCGCTGCTCCCCCGTAGCATGTCTGGTCAGTCCTTAGTGGGTATTTGGTCTCCTATCCGGCTCTTGAATGTGTAAATCTGATCCATTCTCATTTGCATAACCAACCCTTTCCTCCGCTTGCACGTGGGTCTTGTCTGTTGGGCCTACTTGCATAGTGGTACCTGTAGTTTCTTGGATGTTCCTAACTTGTGAGAACCATTATGAATCATTGCGGTCTGATGAATCTGGTGCAGGCTGGTACTTGTAGTGTTTTGGGAACCATCTTAAAGAGAAGAAGAACAGACCTGCCCAGGACAGAGGCTGGTAGGCATTGAGACTGGGAAAGAAGTACCACTAAACATGCATGGCATCATGCAGGCAGGGAAGCCAGGGACGGGGGTCTTCTAAGCTTTCCCACGCCACCCCTGGGTCCTTGGCCCTCCTTAACAGGGTAAACCCATGACACAGTCCAACAAATCAAGATGGACCTCTCTGATTCTGTAGTTTTGTTCTGTTTTGATGAAGGAAAAATAACTATTTTGTACATGGAGGTCAACAATAGCAGTATGGGGATTGTTTCGAGGTAAACACATGGTCTTTAGAAACATTACACCATGTTTGCTTCCAGAGTTCTAAATGGAGCAAAATGCAGAAACTCCATCATTGAAGGATAAGCGGCGGTTTGTCTGTTGGTAATTAGGTATTGTAAGATGTATCTGAGGGGGGTGGAGCTCACTATAAAGAGTGATCCTAAACTTCTAGAAGTCATTGGCAACAAACAACACTGATGATGAATCCCACAGGACTGTGCAATACATCTCTAATCTGCAAGGTCTAGATTTCACTGTGGGGCAAATTGTGGAGCAACAGAATTGTGTGCTGTTTGCACTGTCTCGAAATGAGTTGGAATGTGAGGGTTCTGGCAGGGAGTCAGATGTATAGCAGAAATAGTAGATAGTTTGTTCACCAAATGTGTGAATAAGAAATGACTGAGAGTCATGCTGTCCGCATGGTCTACTATATGTGAAATTGAAGACATTTCTGATGGAGGGCTGGCCCTGTGAAGGCCCTGATACGTGTATCCAGGTACAATGGCTGATTTCTGTTGAATTCTGTAGAGGAAGAGAGTTTTGACTCCTAGGCACAACCCATGACCAGTCTCGGCGGTGCAAGGATGATCTGAGATGAAGGAAAGAAGTAGCTGGACATATGTTGGGTCCCCTCAATTTTAGAGTAATGCCTACTAATTGGTACTAATTGATTTCTATTCCACATGCAGTGTGTGTATTACATGCAGTGTGTGTATTACATGCAGGGTGTGTATTACATGCAGTGTGTGTATTACTTGTATGAAGAAGATCATTAAATTCATGGTGTCAGTATTTTGGACATTGGGCTATGCACAGAATTTTCTCACTTAAAGGTATTGCCCCACAGATGAGACCTAGTGAGATACAAGTAGTTGTGTCAGGCAATGGAATCTCACATGTCACAACCTCACTGTGACCATGGACGTTGGATGCTTCATCAGGTGTATGATGGATGTTACAGTTGTCAATGTGGGCGGCTAGATCAGGGCGATAATGGATTGAGTATTGCAGTACAGAGTAGCCCCTCACTCGCCATGAGGATTTCCTCTTTTGACATCGTAAGGGGTACAAACCCAGTATCAAGTTATGTCCAGGTTGGATGGGTAAAGCGTTACTAAGACAGGCCAACAATCAGGGGATTAAACGAAGAATCTAATTCCAAGGACTCAAAACGAATTGCTGTGTTTGCCATATGAACAGTGCCAGACACACTTGTGTTAAACCAGTAGTGAGGTTAAAGCCAAACTATCCAGGCTTGTTCCCAAAGGGGCCTTCGAATACTCTGGAAGATTGACTGTGAAGAAGATCTGGGGAGTGTGATGCATTCCAAGTGTGGTGACGTTTGGAACAATGGAAGCGTGGTAAAGGTTTGGCAGAAGCTGAGGTTAAGTCATCAGTGATTCCTTATTTCTCTACACAAGTTCTTGTTTTTACTTTGTGTTTCTCGCTGTTATTAATGTGTGTTGTGAAGGGAAGACAAGGGGCGTGTTTTGGTTCTCCTTTGCTTCTCGCTCTGTATTCTGTTCTCCCTGCCCTGTGCGACTAGGTTCTTTGGTTTGCGTCCGTCCCCCTTCTTTCTTCGTCCCCCTTCCTTGCTTGTGGCATCAGGCAGTGTGAGTATAGCGACCTGGCAGTTGAAGTGCAGGGTTGCTGCTCTTAGCATCTCGGGCTCTCGCTGTGTCTGTTTACAAATCTGCTTTTTTTCAATTTACCAGCATTCAGAGTGTTTGCTCCTCAATACATTTTTACACTGACATTGGCATTATAACCCAATCCGCCCACCCCACAAATAGACATGACCCCAGGCCGTGCATTCCTCTGATGACACAGCTCTGTACCGCCTCTCACGCTGTTGATGACTGCTTAAAACGTCATGTATTGCAACGCAAATATATGCAACTCCCTGCACACCCTCATATCCTGCCCTCCCTTTCGCTCCACCTCCCAGTACAACCAAGCCTGCCTCGCTATCTAACTTCACTGCCACCTGTCCCACTAAATGCCTACACGTGCTTTGCTCGTCCTACCTATCCTTTGCTTCCATCGACCCTTTAACACCATAAATAATCAAAACACTTGCACTTGTGTCTTCCTCTTCCCTCTTCACCCTTTTCAATATGTCCTTCTCAACACACATCTATCCTGCCTGCTATAACATGGCCACAGTGCTTGCTATTCTGAAGACGACCACTGCTGACCAGCGAGCACAATCTCTAAAAAAATCCCTTTTTCGACAGGCATTTCTCTCTCCTGCACTACCTCTCCAAAAGCCTCACACAAGCTGTTTTTAATCACACTGTCAACTATCTCATGATTCGCACACTCGGAGATCCTCTGCGATCCCTTCCAATCAAGATTCGCAGCTAACACTGCATTGCATCTGTTTTCCTTCATGTCTTCAACTGATGGCCCCTTAACCACTCTCGCCTGTCCTCCATCCTCATTTCTACTTGATCTCACTAAAGTCTTCTTTACTGTGGACCATCTCTCCATCTCAAATATCCCCTCTTTCCTTGGCTTTAAGGACAACATACTTCACTGGATGGGCTTCTTCCTAATTGGCTGCTCTTTTTCAATCTTATGGATCACTAGATCCTGTTCCCTCCCTCCCCTCTCAATGTGTGTCCCACAAAGATCAGTCCTCAGCCCACTCCTTTTCACACTGACTACTTCCTTCCTGGCAAACAAATCTAATCCATCAGCTTGCTATAAATGTCAACTCTTTGCCAAATACATTTGCATATTTGTGTCTTTTCCCTCCTTCACCAAGACCATCCCAGATCAAATTGATGGCTGTCTAACAGCTATCTATCACGACATGACTCTTCACCACTTGATGAAAAGCTCTTTCAGGACACAGGTTATCTTTCTCCCTTTCCCTAATGCCAATCCCACTCTCCCAACCCCCATATCCTTTGCTCGAGCCCTCCTCTCTCTTCTAATGCCAACCCAGTCTCCTATCCCCATTCCCTTCCCTCCTGACCTCCACTCTCCCAGATTGCCAATCCCACTCCCCAACTCCTTTCCTCCTGAGCTCTTCACTCAGTCACCCAAGGCTAGCAACTTTGGGGGTCCACTTTGACCACGACTTTAGCCTCCAACAATCATTTGCTTCCCTGCCCACTCTGTTCAGGACCAACCTCGTGGGGATTCAGAAGATCAGCTCCCACTTCACCCACCCCTCCCTAAAACTCTAATCTCCATCTTTGTGCTCAGCAGACAAGCCTCCACCTACTCCTCCTTTCCCAACAAAGTCTTCAACTTCACTAAACACACCTTTGAAACGACTCTGATCCTTCACACTTCCAATACCCACATCACACTGAATGTCTTTCCATGTAAAATTGCTCTCTTTAAATTCCTGTTCCTTTTCTTCAAATCGTTGTAATCACCCTCCCCCCGCACCTTGCTCATATCTTCTTTCTTTACCTCCTCCTTCCAAAACCCGTTCACACCTGCGACCTTGGACATGCACCTGCTTACAGTGCTCTCTACTTTCCCTTCCCCTTCTCCAATTTAACGCTCGCCTCTCACCCGTTAATTCCAGCCCGTCAGTGGGATTGTTCAAAGCCTGACTTAAGCACCACTAAGCAACTCGCAAAGAAATATCTTCAACCCCTCTCTACTACTCTCAACCTGACCCCTTGCCCACCTCTCCCTATAAGTTCGTCCACATGTATAAATATGTTAATGCTGACAATGCGCCTACATTGCTTATGGCACTGGGTCCCGGTTATATGTGTTATATTTGCTTATATGTGTTCATATGTGTTCCCTTGTTACTGTGTTCTTGGTGAGTGTGCGTTGTTAGCTACCTCCTCATCACCTGCTGTTCTCTCAGTCGATAACCATTGCATATCATATAGTCACCCCACCCTGGGACACCCTCCTTCAACTGTAAACATATCCTATATAAGCCATTTCTGTTAAGAAGTGCATTCTTACTTTTTAGATACATTTACAAAAAATGATTGCAAAAAATGCATCTTTCTCCCAAGGATCAGTCAAGTACAAAGAAATAACTTATTAAGCAGATCCTGTACTCTTCTACCACAGCATAACGGAGATGGCATGTCTACATAGAGATTGTATACCTTAACCCCTGACTAGTTGTACACTGTGCTGTTTGAATTGATATGTTAGTTACAATCTTCAGTCTTCAAGGCTAAGTACTTCCCTTCGGTAGCATTGTGTATATTGGAGTTGTCGTGTGTGAGTAATAACTTACAGTAAGCAGCAGTCGGTATAAAAATCCAAATCTTGATTAAATCTGATTTTCCTTATGGAGTTCTTCAAATAGAATTTCAATTCGTTCTTGGCTAGATCTTTTAATACCATTATGTCCTTCAACACCAAGTTACAAAGGACAGAATGTATCCTGTCCACAAATGTATTAATTGACTGTGTTGTATTATATAGTTGCTTTTTCAAAAGTAGTCGCAAAGTCTTCAACTTGGAGACTTGGGTGTAAGAAGAGTACAGCTGTTGCAGATGCTCAACGTCGAAGTACTGGTAGCCCAATTTCTAGGTGACCCGCCTGTATTTGGATCCACTTGCATATATCTGGGAACCATGTATGTTTCTTTGCTTTGTGCATAACCAAGACTGAGCAAGGATGGGTCTGGAAGCCATACTGCTGCATAAAGTAATGAAGGTGGAATGTTTGCTTCATAAGATGATTTCAATGGCACCGAGCCTATCAAGCCAGGATTGCAGTAAAATTGAGTTAAGCCCAGACAATGTGCTTACACTTTTGTTGCAACTGCATTTTCATGTTGTTTCCAAGACAGACGTGGAAATCAAATCCTGAATATGAATTATCAGTTTTCACGGACTGCAATCCAGGTTAATTGAATCAGTTGACTAGACATCTGTTTTATTTTTCCACTCATGCGAGATTACTTGTGTTTCTCTTAGATTTATTTTAGTGTAATTGTCCTCACCGAAATTGTCCTCACCGAAATTGTTCAGTGCTGAAATCAGACAATGTAATCCTAATGGTGTCAGGTCCAAAAGGATATCATCAGTATCAGGTGTTGAGCTCACCTGAGATTTTCTGCATGAAGAGGGTGCTGGAGATGGAATGTGCAGGCTTATCCAATGGGATCTGGACTCACATAGGTAGAGGCGAGCCTCTCCAGAAGCCGCACTGCCCACTAAGTGGATATTGCAGGCAGAATAACCCCTGGAGAACACTGCCAAAGTAATCAGGAAAAACCCTTACAAGAAGGGAAAAAACCTGTGCAAGTCTCAGGTGGATTGAAGGTAGCAATGCAGCAGCAATACACCAAGAATTCAGAGTGAAGAGGAGCAGGTTTGAATCAGCACATAGAGTAACGAAAAAGCAGCAGATCAATGGTAGAATCCAAGAGGTGGCAGCATAGCATAAGAAGACGAAACCAGTGAAGTAGCTGGAATGCAACAACATGAACAACCTGTAAAATGGTGAAGGGTCCAAAATATCGAGGAGCCAGCTTGGTGGGACATAGATGTCTCCTGCTGGTACTTAAGTGACAAGGCCCCAACAGCATAAGCCGGTCCAGGTTTGCGCTTCAAATCAGCCAAACAATTGGTGGTCTCTGAGCTTTTTCCACATGTTCCTCAGTTATCTTCCATGCCGATGTTAGGCCAGCAATTCATTGTCCCACCATTGGTATGTTAGATTGAATGTTGTCCACTGAGGGAAAAAACATAGCATGGAAGCCATAGGTGCAATAAAAAGTGCTGGTCTTAAGGGAAGCATGAGTAGAGTTATTGTATGCAAACTCTGCTACTGGTAGCAATGTAACCCAATCCTCATGCACTTGATATGCAAAACAGTGCAAATATTGTTTGAGAGTTTGATTCACTTGTTCTGTAATCCCGTTACTTTGGGGGTGGTAACCAGATGACAGGGCCCTTTGAATAACCAACAGTTTCCATAGCTATGTCCAAAATTAAGAAACGTACTGACTTCCCCTATTCGAGAGAATGGATTCCCGGAAGTCCATGTAATTGAAAAACATCTGTAAGGAAGGACACCATTAAGGAAGTCCATGCAATTGAAAAACATCTGCAAGGAAGAACACTGCCATTTCAGCTGCTGACTGCTGATGGTAGCTTGGCCAGGGGAAAAACATGGGCTAATCTGAAAAAAAGATCAATGGTAGCCATGATAGTCATGCAACCCCTGAAGGGGGTGGGGGTCCACAATGAACTCTCTGGCAATCTTTTGCCAGGGTCTTGAGGGAAGTGTTGGTTGATGCAAAAGAATGACCGGGTTTTCAGAGAAGAGTTGTTCTGAGCACATGTAAGACTAGACTTGACATAGTGTTAACTGCTATGGACCTAGCCGGCCTCCAAGACTAATAATGACGTTTCTGCAGGGTAGTCTGTACACTCTTATGTCCAGCAGGTAAGGAATCATGACAACATTTTAGAGCAGTTTCCTGAGTAGCGTTTTTAGGTAAGTATGGCAGTTTATATTTGAACAAATATTCCTCTCTTTTGGATACATTCCAGGGATTGGACTGATGAAACTGTTGCTTTCCTTGGGAGAGTGGTTTATCCCATTTGACCTGATTGAGAAATTGACCCACATGACACAGAAACACCTTGTCTTGCAAAATCTTTGAAGGAGGTATATCCAGAGGAGTGCACACATCAGGTTTTCTAGATCGAGTATCATCGACGAGGATTTGCTTTCCTCGTATATAGGTGAGAGTAAACTGATACCTTGCAAAGAAATATTTCCAACTAGCCTGCAAGCTGTTCTGACATTCCAAGGACTGTAGTAGCTGGACGTTGTGGTGGTCAGTTCTTATCTGTACAGGAAACAGAGCTCCTAACAACAGATGCCACCAGTCCAAGAAAGACTGTTGCCTGAGCAACAAATCCTTTTCTAAAACGGAATAATGTCTTTCGCTTTCTGTAAGTGTTCTATAACGGTATGCCAGTGGATGTTGCTCACTGTCCATATGTATCTGTTTAAGTACTGCCCCCAAAGCTGATTCTGAGGCATCCGTTTCTACTATGACAGTCTTTGATGTATCGGGTTGGATGAGAATCGGAGCTTATGTAAATCATTTTCTTTAAAAATCTGTCATGGGACCAGACGAAATGCATTCCATTTTTCAGGAACAGTGTACTTGACAAAACAATAGTGCAAAACCCCAGAATTAACTTCCTGCAGAGGTTAGCCAGACCTAAAAAGGGCTGAACCTGGTAGTGGCCAACCAGTAATAGCGGTAACGTTTTGGCGATCCATAGAGATGCCGGAGCTGCTTATAACATAACCAAACTATTGAATGATTTAACAATTAAACTGACACGTTTTCTGGTTTAGTGAGCAAGTTATGTAACCGTAAACGAGAGAGCAACTTCCTTATGTGTTCAGGCTGATCGTCAATTTTGTTGGAGAAATCCAAAATATCGTCCAAATAGACAGTGAAGAATTGGAAGAGGATGTCCTAAAAAACCCAGTCCATGAACTGTTGAAAAACATCTGGAGCATTCATCAAGCCAAAAGGCATGACCAGATATTCGTAATGCCCATATGGTGTTCAAAAAGCCATTTTCCATTCATCACCGGACCAAATCTGGGCAAAGTGGTAAGCATCCTAAGATTGAGTTTGGAGAAGATGACAGCTCCTTGCAGTAACTCCAGAATGTATGAGATAAGGGGTAGAGGATACTTGTCTTTTTGAGTAACATGGTTCAAGTCTTGATAATCTAGACAAAGACAAAGTTTGGTGGTATCTTTCTTTGGTACAAAAACAGAGAAGCCCGGCAGGTGATTTAGATGATCTAATAAGGCTGTTCTTGAGGTTGAGGTCTAAATATTCCTGTAAGGTGGCTTTCTCGGGTGCTGACAAAATAAAATTCTCCCTAAAGGAATGATGACATCTGTAGTCTTCTCAATAGCAACATCCTCAGGGTGATGCATTGTTAGCACTTTTTCTTGGGACAAGGAAAATACATCAAGGTAGTCCTGGTATTCTGCGGGTACTTGATGCACAGAGACTTTGCAGACTGTCTTTCAGTATCAGTGGACATGCTAATCACAGTGTCTGGTGAGTCTCCTAGACAAAGGGTAATGCAAAATTCAGATCCCAAAAACAAAGTCCCAGCAGCCCAGTGAATGTAAGGGTTATGGCCTTGTCTCCAGGGTATCTGTCCTGATTCGCAGACCATGGCGAGTATGGGACCACTGGAGGAGAAGCTAATGCTGTCCGTCACGTCTTTGCATATTACGTGAGCCGCAGTCTAGTTGTTTCCTATGGTTGCCGTATACGTCTCTTTCAGCACGCTGGAAGAACATGCAGGTGCGTTGCAAACCTTTTCCATGGGTGATCTGCACTAGTATGTTTGTTCCCGCCTATGCTATCCCATTTGGCATTCCCTCGCTCTGCCTCTGTTCGACTCAATCTATTTCCTCCTTCTAAGATTTGCGTGCTCTGCGCGGCGCTCACCTGTCTTCTGTGACTGTGAGTTTACCGGCTCTCTCCGGTTGACCCTACCCTTGTTCGAGTGATTTCACTCATTCGTTCCAGACCTTGCTTACTCATAGAAGTCTTTTCCAGCTGCTTCAATCGAAATTTCTCCCGTACCATGCTTCCCTACAGTCTGCTGAACACCCAGTGCATTCTGGGATTTGTGGTAAATCAGTGATAGTGTTCCCCGACACTACCCAACCTTGTTACCAGGCTATAATTATAAGGAAGACCTAGCCTCTCACTCCAAGGACTGCATATCCATCACCTACTCTTCAGTCATCGATCCAGAGTTTTTCAGCACTTTCTTTTTCCTGGTTTGGGGTGGGCTCCCGGAGTCCTCGCTGCCGGGCACATTGCTATTAGGCAAAGTGGCCTCCGGGGGAACCCGTCCATATCTCTACAAGAAGAAAGGAAGTAAGAACGTGAGTCGAGCCTGGAGAGAAAGGAAAGAAACCTCATCGGATAAACCTTCTGAGGACCTCACCGAGATCTCAGGTGAGGAGGAAGCTGGTGGAAACGGTTATTGTTAGTGGCAATCAACCTACAGTTCATGAGAGTTTACAATGCCCTAGAATCATGATCAGCTTAGAGCAATACCAGCAGTTGTTTAACGCCATCCAAGGTCTTACAGTTGAAGTACAAACATTGAGAGCCAACAATACGGCATTAAGACAAGTACACCAGAGGGATGAGCACCGAGGAGATCTTCCACCATTGTCCTTGCGGTAAATATGACGGCAATCTTAGAAGACTAAAGGAATTTTTTGGATGCTTGTGTTATCTACTACACCTTTCACCCCAAGCCTTATGAGTCGGATCGGGCAAAGGTAGGTTTTCTCATTTCTAATCTAGTGGGCAATGCCCTAGCATGAGCAACTCCATAAGTGACTAATGCAGACCCTTCCCCCATTGATTACAGAACCTTTGTACAACAGTTTCGGACTGGGTTTGAAAGACCTGAAATATTGTATTTGACATATGAGAGTCTACTAGATATCCGACAAGGGTCTTTGATGTGCAGCAATATGTATCTTGTTATCAGAAGGTAGCCACTGAGGCTGGCTGGCCTGACGCTCCACAACAAACGCTCTTTCGGCGAGGTCTTCAAGAAGACATAAAGGAAAAATTGGCCAGAACAGCAAAACCAACATCATTCCAGGAACTTGTTTCTCTATCCTTACAGACAGAGTATCGCTTAATGGAGTGCAGAGCCTAAAGAAAGAAGCCAAGACATAATACCCTATTTACTCCCAGCCTTCCATATTTACCTGAGAAGACACCATCAGGAGTACTTACAGACAAACCAATGCAAATAAATCGGAATGGCCAGAGGTCCACTTACAGCCACTGAAAGAAAAAGACACAAGGACTTAGGTCTTTGTATGTACTGTGGTTCAGACAAACACCTTTTACGAGATTGCCCTGAGGTTCCTCCCAGGAGACAGGGAAACAACAGACCCTGAGCCTGATCAGGGACAAGGAAGGGGTTTCCGCTGCCAATCCCTGTGTTACTGCTCCACCAGAAGTAGCTGACTTCTCTTGTCATTTTATGGTCTTCAAGGTGGCACTCGAATGGACAATAGGATTCTCTGTAGAATGCTTGGCCATGATTGACCGCAGAGAAGCAGGAAACTTTGTGGATGACAAATGGGCCAAGGATCATCATATCCCGAGAAGACAGAAGTTTCGACTGGTACCTGTGGAGGGGAGGGTGTAGACGGTACACCCTTAACTTCAGGACCAATAATTCAAGAGACTCAAGAACTATGTGTTAAGATGGACTCACACCATGAAAGACTTGCATTTGACTTGATAAGATCAGAACACTTCCCAGTAATATGTGGGTATTCCGTGGCTCAGAAGACACAACCCTAGTATTGATTGGGGATCCAACATGGTCAAATTTCAGTCTCAGTATTGTTTTCAGCACTGTCAGAACCTGGAAGAAGGACAAACCCAGAGAGGATTCACAGCTCCACTGTCTTGTCCTTGTATCAATTCTATCTAATTATCCTACCGGAATTATGAAGATGTCTTTGCTGACGTACAACCCAGACAGTTACCACCTCATGGAAAGGAGATTTGGCCGTATGTTCCCATTGTCCATACCAGAGAAGGAAGCATTAGAGTATTTGGCAACCAATCTACAGAAGGGTCTAATCAGAGAATCAACCTCATTTCCTGGAGCTTTGCTTTTCTTTATTTCCATGAAAGGTACAACAGAGCTCAGACCACGCATAGGCTTCCGGGGGCTCAACAGCCTGACCATAAGGGACAGATATCCCATGCTCCTTATGAAAAACATCATGGAGGCAGTGCAAGGAGCTAAATGGTTCACCAAACTAGACCTTCGAGAGACATCCATCTTCTAAGGATACAAAACGGGGATGAATGGAAGACGGCCTTTAGAACACCTCTAGGTCACTACGAATACAGAATGATGCGTTTTGGTCTTGTTAACGCTCTGGCACAATTCCAGCGTTTTATGGACAAGATTTTTGCGGACTTGCTTTTCTCATTGGTGGTTGTCTATTTAGATGACATATTGATATACTCTTCCACGCTTGAGGAACTCTGCCAACATGTGAAGGAAGTACTACATAGACTTCGCCAACATCACCTGTTTGCCAAACCTGACAAATGTGTATTTGAGGCCTCCACTGTTCCCTATTTAGGCTTTATACTATCTGCCGATCAGATACAAATGGATTCAAACAAGACCAAGGCCATTACCCAATGGCCAACACACAACATGGTTAAAGACACACAGAGATTTCTTGGTCTATCAAATGTTTACCGTAAGTTCATTCCAACGTTTTCAGACATAGGGCCTCATTAGTACCCTGGCGGAATGGGTTTAACAGCGCCGGTATTGGTGCCTGTGCTGTTTAACCCATTCCTCCCTATTACGAGGTTCCCTCCTTTGGACCCGCTCTGGACGTCTGGTCTGACCAGACGTCCTTTGCGGGGCCCGCGAGGGAACTAGCATGCTAACAATGGGCCCGTCATTAACGGGCCCCTTGTTAACATGCTCCCCATTCCCATTGAGCACTATGGGGGCTCAAATGGGATCGGGGATTGTCCGGGTCCTGGTTCCCTGAATGGGAAAGTAACGGGCCCTCCAAAGTCGGAATGGCCCGGTAATTCCCCATTCAGGGAACCCGGACACGAGTTTGGAGGCAGCCATGCCCTTATTGGCTGGCATGGCTGCCGCCAAACTCGTAATGAGGCCCATAGTCCTTCCAATCACTGCCTTGCTTTCAACCAACTCAAGAAGGCTTTTGTGATAGCCCCTATTCTTAGGCAACCGGACCAGTCACTCCCATTTATGGTGGAATCAGATGCTTCGTGTTGGGCAATTGGATCAGCTCTGCTGTAAAAAAAGATGTGTTGGAACACCCCACAGCCTATTTTTCAAGAACAATAAACACCAGAGAGAGTAACTATTCAGTGTTGGAAAATGAAATCATGGCGATACGCCAGGCCTGTGAAGAGTGGAAACATCTGCTACTCATCCATATCTAGTACGCACGGATCATACTCCATCACAGCGGAGGTTTTTTTCCGAGATGTGGTTTGGCTTCATGGACTTCTGCACAGCATTGTGTCCGACAGAGGCACACAGTTTACCTCCAAGTTCTGGGCCCCTCTCTGCAAGCAATTACAGATCCATAGGGCCCTTTCATCAGGATTCCACCCAGAGAGCAACAGCCAGACAGAACACTTAAACGCCACCTTGGAACAATACATCAGATATTTTTGCAATCAGGTTCAAGACGATTGGTACTGTCTTCTGCCAATGGCCGAATTCTCATACAACAATGCCAAACACTCTGCCATCGGAATTAGTCCCTTCTGTTGTAATTACGGGTACGATCCACAGCACATTCCTTTATCCGGTGTATTGCCTACCACATTACCTACAGTAGATCAGTTTTGGACACATTGAAACAAGTCCACAGGAAAGCACAAGCCAACTTAAAATCAAGCCGTCAAGGCTATAAGAGATGGGCTGACCAAGGAAGACGGCCCAATCCTACCTGGAGTCCTGGAGATAAGGCTTGGTTATCAACAAAATTCTTACCCAGATGGGTGCACCCAGGCAAGTTTTCTCCCCGATTTATTGGTCCATTCACCATTGAAACCAATATTAACCCAGTGGCTTTTCGGTTGTCATTACTGCATCAATTGCATAGGATCTATCCAGTGTTTCACACCTCACTGCTTAAGGAGTACCTACCTGATCCTCATACCAGACGAGTCAAGAATAAATTGAACCCCTCTACTGAGACCTCTAAGGAATATGAAGTATCTCAAATATTGGACTCCAGGTACAAGAACAGGGTTTTACAATACATAGTACTTTGGAAAGGCTATCCATGGGTTGAAAGATCCTGGGAACTACTTCGGAACCTAAGGCGCCCAGACTCCTCCGCCAAATTCATAGACTACATCCCGGTAAACCGGGAGGGGTGCCTTTGAGATGGAGTCATACTGTCATGATCCACAGACCATGGTGAGTATGGGACCACTGGAGGAGAAGCTAATGCCGTCACGTCTGTGCACGTTATGTGAGCCGCTGTCTAGTTATTTCCCATGGCGGCCGCAGACATCTATTTCAGCATGCCGGAAGAACATGCAGGTGTGTTGCAGCTCTTTTCCATGGGTGATCTACGCTAGTGTGTTTGTTCCCGCCCATTCAATCCCACTTGGCATTCCCTCATTCCGCTTCTGTTCTACTCAATCTATTTCCTCCTTCCAAGTTTCCCGTGCTCTGCGAGGCGCTTACCTGTCTTCTGTGACTGTGAGTATACCGGCTCTCTCTGGTTGACCCTACCCTTGATCGAATGATCTCACTGAGTCGTTCCAGACTTCGTTTACTCATAGAAGTCTTTTCCAGCTGCTTCAGTCAGAATTCTTCCTGTACCATACTTCCGTAAGGTCTGCTGAACTCCCAGTGCATTCTGGGATTTGTAGTACCTCAGTATTACTGTTCCCCGACACTACCCAATCTTGTTACTAGGCTATAATTATAAGGACGACCTAGCCGCTCACTCCAAGGACTGCATTTCCATTACCTACTCTTCAGTCATCGATCTAGGGTTTTTCAGCACTTTCTTTTCCCTGGTTTGGGATGGGCTCCCCGGAGTCGCCGCTGCTGGGTACATTGCTATTAGGCAAAGTGGCCTCCGGGGGAGCCCGTCCCTATCTCTACAAGAAGAAAGGAAGTAAGATCATGAGTCGAGCCTGGAGAGAAAGGAAAGAAACCTCATAGGATGAACCTCCTGAAGACCTCTCCGAGATCTCAGGTGAGGAGGAGGTTGGTGAAAAGGGTATTGTTAGTGGCAATCAACCTACAGTTCATGAGAGTATCCCTGAACAAGCGGGTAATGGGCTGCTTTAATTATGTTGAAATGCAAAAGTTCTAGATGGTGATCAATCTTTACTCAATAGATTTTGTTTCCTCAATTATTGATCCAGAAGACAAAGGCTGACCATCTATGCCTTCTACGGTCTGCACTGATGACTTAGCCTGACAGGATATCAGGTTTTTGATTAACCCAATAAGAGACCCCTTGCTTCACAGTCTACCAGACCCAATACTGAGATAGGATCTACATCCTGTAAAAGGACCTCTACCTTGAGAATTACCAGAGAAGTCCATGACAGCGATTGTGTTAGAATTGAACTGGAGTCAGGTACATTCTCCCACTTCCTTGCTCTATTCAGAAACGGGAGCTGGCATTTCCCACCTGTCGAGGAGTAGCAACGGGACAATACCGAACTACATGATTTGAGGAGGCACAGTATAAACACAGCCCCTGGTTGAGCATGCAATTTCTTTCTTCATGGGACAAAGGGCCTCGAAGAGAGCCCAACTGCATGGACTCTGGATCTGATGCCAGCTGATTCCCTGTCATAGAGGTTTGATGCAGGACTTGGATAGGAGCAGACTGTCTCGATGGTTTGCCTACGTATTTCCATTGTTCTGCCTTCCTTTCTTGAATGTGGTAATTGGCCTGAAGAGATAAGTCCACTAGTGCCTGAAAACTGGCGTGTCTGGATATTCTAGCAAGTTCATATTTTACACCCTCATTGAGACTGCTGTGTAATAGTATAAAACATGCACTCTGGGATCAATCAGTGCCTTTGCTAGTGGTTGGAATCTAGTCACATATGAGATTGTGCATTAGCACCTGGACCGTATCAAGTGCTTGGTGGGATTACCACAATGACTGATTTCAGGCCCAATAAATCGGACAGACTAAAAGAATATGGCAACATACTACTTTATTATAAATTCAATAAAGTAGGTAAATCTGGCAAGCATAACAAATCGCTTCTCACACACTCTCGAATTAATTTCAGTTATACAAAGACTTTATACATCAACCTACATCAGCTATAATGTCATCCTATGTCGTAAATAGTAAAAACCTATTGGGCGGAGGGATAGGTTAGGGGAACATATATGTGTCTATAACTTATTTAGGTGTTAATAACATCATTGGATGCCCCTTATCAAGTAGGCACACCTGGAACAACCTCTAACTATGTATAATACACCTCCTAGAAACACTTGTGTATAGGCACTTTATAAATGCCATATCATATATCACATCATAATAGTAGTACAATAGCAGTGGATTGGATTCTGTAACAATGTGTGATCCATCATCATGTAGGCCATCCTAATTGGTTGGCACCCTCTTCCAGTCTTGGACATTCGGCTCGTTAGCAAAACATAAGCAGAACGAATCTCAGGTGCGGCTAACAACATCAGACAACTGCCCACTTGGCCAATTAGACTCCCATCTCTCATCAGTTAGGCCTAAGCAAGGCCTCTTCTTTGTACTTGACCTGCTGACTGTTCTCTTCCTCAGAACTTTAATGGGAGTGAAGGTGCATTTCTATCTTCGTCTGGAGCATTATGAATAGGCCTATTTTTCAGGACTTGCACCACGTTTGAGGAGACCAGGATTCTGTCCATTTTATCCTCCTATTTAGTCCTATTTGATTAAATTATACTAGATGCTATTACTCTTCTTGGCCTCTGGAGACTTGGGTGCTCTGTCTTACATATGCTTTCGGCATTTTTAACTGTCCAATACTTGGCACTCGCAAATGTTTACTCCTTATATCTTATGTACATGGCTTATCCTCTTGTACTACTTTTGTGTCTTGTAGTTGCTTCTTGCTGTGGCATCCTTGATCTGGAGCCAAACAAATATAATTTTTTCTTGCACAAATGTGTATTTCAGACCTGTCAGCTCTGCAGCCTTGGTCTCTCTTCTTGGGGCTTTTAACTTACTATTATACAGAGTCGACGTCCATTTTGTCATCATGGATGCTTTAGCTGTGTTATATTTTGTACTGCAGCAAGCTACTATATATCTCATCTACCTTGCGTTTCTTCGTATATGAATCTTTTGCATTTCTTCTCACTTATCTTAGTATATATGATTTCTTCGTATCCACATCTTTGTTTACTTTGTTACTTCAGTCACATTCCATTCTTTAAGTACATGTATATCGTATCAGTGCATGCTCGTCTTTTCTGTTACGCTCACCTGACTCCCACGGAGGCGCTGGCCAGGATCGTGCTGCTGTGACCTCTTCTAAGGTGTTGCGCGGGGCTCAGAAGATGGACTGGACCGGACTCCCAACTCCTGCTTGTCCGGCTTGCAAAAGTATCCTTCTGTAGGCGAGAATAAGGGATTAACTGTCTGCGGGGAATGCTACCAGCCTCCCCCTTTCCCCTCTCACCCTCCTCGAAACCCTTCTGTGCTTCCCGTGGCGTCTCACCTTAGGGTCTTGAAGGGCGAGCTCTCCTTCCTGCTTCTGATGCAGGGGCGCGTTGGTATCCAGTTACTTCACTGGATTCTTGGTTTTATGAGAACCAAACTTGCTTGGCTTCCAGGTAAGTTCCTTGAAAGGTTCCCCTTTTGTCCTTGCATCAATATGCTAATGTCAATGTCTTTTTCCCCATAGGGGCCGGGGTACGGAATGCCGGGGAAAAGGCACCGACCCGAGATGCGAGGTGCAATCCTTGTAGAAATCAGGTAAGTCTTGATGAGCGTTTTTGGGTAATGTCTTTTCATTCGCTCATTGACGCTAATGTCTTTTTCCCCATAGGGGCCGGGGTCCGGAAACGCCTGGATGCAGCGCCGACCCGAAATGAAAAGGGAATGACCCAACAGGTAAGTCTTAACATGGAGGTTTAGGTTTCCTCATTCCCTTCTCTCTCTCACCTTTGCTCTTGTCTTTTTCTCCCTAGGCGTGGAAGCGTGGCTGCGAATCCGGGTGATCGCTGCTGAACATGGAGGCGCCCTGTGAAGGTGAGTGGAATGCGGCGCTGCGGCGGTCGATGCGATGTGCTTTTAAATTAAGTGTCTTCCTTTGCAGGATCGTCGGCGAGCTGACTCCGGAATGCGGATCTTGCAGGTAAAGTCTTTTCCTTCTCCTATTCTCTCTTTCTCTTCCTTTGTAGGTGATCAGGATGCTGGCAGGCGTGGCAGAAGTCCGAATGCAGGAGCAAACACGGTGAGCGTCCAGCTGCTAGATGCAGAACAACGCGAAGCATGTGCTGCTCTTCGGGTGTGGTTTAAATAGCCTGTAAAGTAGTTCCAGGTATGTATCCTTCCACTCAGATATGTATTCTTCCTCAGACCACACCCGAGTGATAAAGTAGTCCAAAAGATAAAGTAGTCCCATTCAGTCCTCAAGAGGGCCTGGATGTAGCAGCACGGTCTGCTTCAGGTAAGTGCACATTAAAACACTTACACACATGTCTTGCTTTATGAGCCTGGCGCCTAAGGCGCCAGGACTGGGGTCCAGAATGAGCCTGGTGCCAAAGGCGCCAGGACTGCATCCAAAAGGCCCCAACTTGGGCCTGCTGAGACGTCCTTGGGGAAAATGATGTCTGCCTCTGGGGTTGCTGGGCTGGGCCTGGCTCCTTGGAGGTAGGCATCATGACAGTACCCCCCCACAAGGCCCCTCCCAAGGTTGTTTCCTCCGGGGGTTTTGGCTTGTTCAGGAATCTACGGTGGAACCTTCGTATTAATCGAGGTGCGTGAATATGGTTACTAGGCTCCCATGATCTCTCATGAGGTCCATAACCCTTCCAGTCAACAAGATAGAAGAGTTTTGACTTTAACATTTTGGAGTCTAAAATGTCTTTCACTTCGAATTCTAATTCCCCATCAATTTGAATAGGATCTGGAGGCTTGGACAGTCGGGTTCCTGGTTGTACCGGTTTCAAAAGTGATGTGTGAAAAACGGGATGAATACGCATGTTGGAAGGCAAATCCAGTTTAAAGGCCACTGGGTTGATTATGGCTTTGATGGGGTAAGGCCCAATGAATCTGGGATTGAAAGTCCGTGGGCCCTTGAGAGATAAATGTCTAGTTGCTAGCCAAACCTGGTCTCCTACTTGGTAAGGAGGTGTTTTACTTCGGTGCAAATCAGCGTTTTCTTTGTACTTTTTCTTGGCTTGCTGTAAATGAGTTGTAGCTTCTTTGAAGGCTCGGGTTATTGTGGAATGCAGATGATTTACTGCGGGCATTTCCAGGGTCAGAGGTGGATCTAGGTCAGAGGTTCGAGGATGGTGACCATACAAAGTATAAAAAGGAGTTTGACCGGTTCCGGAATGCATAGAATTGTTGTATGCATATTCTGCGATCCAAAGAATGTCTTTCCAATTGTACTCGGATTGGTGCAACATGCACCGAAGATATTGCTTGAGAGTCTGATTTGTCCTCTCGGTTTGTCCGTCGGTCTGGGGGTGGTGGCTGGTGGATAATCGCACATTTATTTGTGCTAGTTGGCAACACTTCCTCCAAAAATGGGAAATGAATTGACTTCCACGATCTGAGACTAGTACGGAAGGGAAACCATGTATTCGAACTATATTCTCCAGGAATTCCTTGGCCAGGATGGAAGCTGAAGGCAATCCTTTTAGAGGGATAAAGTGGGCCATTTTGGAGAACAGATCCACGATTACTAGTTTAGTGTTGTAACCACCACACGGAGGCAGGTCCGTAATGAAGTCCATAGACAAGGTGTGCCAAGGTGCCGGTGGAATCCCCAAGGGTTGAAGTAGGCCGGCTGGCCTGTTCCTTTGACCTTTATTTTGGGCGCAAACTCCGCAAGACATCACAAAAGACTTAATGTCTTTTCTCCAAGAAGGCCACCAGAATTGGCGTTTGATCTTTTCTTCCGTTTTAGCGATACCAGGGTGTCCTTCCATTAACGATTCATGATAATGAGCAATAACTAGTTCTTGCAATTCCTTACTTGGCAGAAATAACCGCTCTTGGAAATACGGTAAGTTATCCTTAACGGTGAAGTGGGGACCCTTTTGAGTCCATTCCAGTAAGGCTGAAGGGTCAAAAAGTAGTTTGACTCGAGTTTCAACGTCCTCGATGGTTTGCAATGAAGTCAAACCTAAGATTCTTTGTTCAGGTATTATCGCCACAGGTTCTAAACACGAATTGGGTTCTTCCATGCCAATCCGGGATAAGGCGTCCGCTTTGCCATTCTTGCAGCCAGGGCGATAGGTAATTATAAAATCAAATTCTGCAAAGAATAAAGCCCATCGGAGTTGTCGTGAAGATTGGGCTTTGGCCGTCTTTAAATACTGCAAATTTCTGTGATCCGTAATTACAGTGATGGTGTGTCTTGCACCGAGGAGGTAATGACGCCAAGCCTTAAAAGCAGATTTAATGGCCATTAACTCTTTGTCGGTAATTGCGTAATTAATTTCAGGAGCTGAGAATTTCCTGGACCAAAAGGCTACAGGGTGTAGCTGGTTAGTTTTCGGATCCCTTTGCGACAGGACAGTTCCCATGGCTAAACAGGATGCGTCAGTTTCAACAATATACGGGAGATCAGGACCCGGGTGCTTCAACACAGGTGCGGAAGTGAATTTGGTCTTTAGGTCTTGAAAGGCTTGTTCGGCCTCTGGAGTCCATTCAAAATGTTTATTCTTACGTAAAAGAGCAGTAATGGGTTGGACTATTCGTGAAAACTCCGGGATGAATCTTCGATAGAAGTTGGCAAAGCCAAGCATACTCTGAACCCCTTTCACTGAACCGGGAGATGGCCATTTGAGGATGGCGTCCACCTTTCGTGAATCCATTCGAATTCCTTTAGGAGTCAGAACAAATCCGAGGAATTCAACCTCAGTGGTATCAAAGACACACTTTTCCAGCTTGGCAAATAGTTTGTGCTGGCGCAATTTCTCTAGAACTGCTCGAACATGTTTTCGATGATCTGACTCAGAAGATGAGTACACCAGGATGTCGTCGATGTATACGATGACACAAACATCGATAAGTTCTCGCAGAACATCATTCATGAAGAATTGAAAAGCTGCAGGTGCGTTGCACAAACCGAAGGGCATAACCTGATATTCGAAGAGCCCGTATTTGGTGCGGAAAGCTGTCTTCCACTCGTCACCTTTCTTTATTCGCACTAGGTGATAAGCTCCCCGGAGATCTAACTTGGTGTATATACGAGCATCTTTTACTTGATCAAGAAGTTCAGGGATCAGAGGCAGGGGATAACGATTCTTTATCGTTATCTGATTTAAAGCGCGGTAGTCAATACAAGTTCTAAGGTCTCCTTCTTTTTTAGGCACGAAAAAACAAAGCGGAAGAGACCGGGGACTTTGATGGGCGAATAAAGCCATTGGCAAGGTACTGATCCAAATACTGACGCAAATGCTGGTTTTCAGGTTCAGTGAGAGCATAAATCCTACTACACGGCGGTTGAGCATTGGGAACTAGATCGATCTGGCAATCGTAAGAACGATGAGGGGGTAGCGTGTTAGCCTGTTCTTTCTGAAAAACGTCCTGGTATTCAAGGTATTCTGCCGGTAGTTGAACAGTGGCAGGGGTTACTGTGGCTAAACCAATAGCTGGATTTCTAGGATAACAAGTGGGACCACAATCTGGAAAAGTTATTCTCTTTGCTCGCCAGTCTATTCGAGGATTGTGTGTTTCTAACCAAGGAATTCCGAGGATTACTTGAAATTGTGGAGCCTTGATTATATCAAACACTATTGCTTCCCGATGTCCATCCTGACTCACAAGTGTCACTTCTGTGGTGGAATGCGTTACCGGCCCAGAGGCTATTTCGGTACCATCAACCGTAGTAATGACATCCTGGTTTATTTTTGGATGCAGAGGAAGGTTCATCCTGGAGGCCAATTCGCGGTCCACGTAGTTTCCGATAGCTCCGCTGTCGACGTATGCTTTGATGGCATGCAACCGTTGGGGCTTTTTTGGATCCACGAGCACCATTGGCAAGACAAAATGCGAGGTCAGAGAGTTTGTTTTCAAGCTCGGCAAGCGGACCTCTACGCTTGTCGAGCCAGGTCGTTTCCCGAAACAGGTTCCATTAAGTTGTTGTCAGAGGCACCAACCACCTTCCTAGGTGGTTTTACCGGACAATCACGAAGAAAGTGACCGGAAGCCCCGCAATAGAGGCATAGTTGCTTTTGTCGCCTTCTCTCGCATTCCTTCTGAGTTAACGGCCCCTTAACTCCCCCTATTTGCATAGGTTCCGAAGCTTCGGTATTCCTGGGGTTTACGAGGGTTCTGATCGGTACTCGGGTTTCAAACTTGGACCGATCTGCTTTCCTATTCTGAAGTCTGTGATCCAGTTGTACCACAAAGTCAATATATTCTGCGCAGCCCTGGGGTGGATTCACTACTTGGGCCAGAATGTCTTTTAGCTCTCCGCGCAGACCCCGGTGAAATAAAGTGATCCTTTTATTTTCAGGCCATCCGGTTTCCACCACCAGTCTGTTAAAGGAGGCTATATAAGACAAAAGATCTTGACTACCTTGTCGTAGAGATAGCAGTTCGTTGTCAAGGGCCTGTCCCTGCGAGTGTCGAGCGAACAACCTTTCCATGCTGGCCTGAAAGCCCTGAAAATCCTGGAGAATTGGATCGTTCTGGTTCACCAAGGGAACAGACCAATCGGCAGCACAGCCACTTAGGTACGATAACACGAAGGCCACTTTGGTCCTATCATCAGGGAAGGCTCCTGGTCTGCATATAAAATGTAAGCGACATTGGTTCATAAAAATGGCATATTTCTTTGGGTCCCCCCCAAAACGTTCAGGCGGTGCTAAAGGCATGGATCCCAGCAGATTGATCTGAACAGGGTTACTCGAACCCAACGAAGTGGAAATTCCCCCGGGACTAGGTAAAGGAATTTGTCCAGCCTGACTCTGTAGCAATCGTTTGGCCAGGTCATCAGTTTGTTCCTTGGAGAGAATGAGTTCTCTTTTGAGGGCATTAGTCTCTTGGCGAGCTGAGTGTACCTCTGCCATTAATTCCCCCAACAGCTGGGCCAGCTGGTCTGTCTCAGAAGTCTCCATAGCGCCCGGGTGGGAAATTGTGGGTAGGCTTCGCGTTCTGTTACGCTCACCTGACTCCCACGGAGGCGCTGGCCAGGATCGTGCTGCTGTGACCTCTTCTAAGGTGTTGCGCGGGGCTCAGAAGATGGACTGGACCGGACTCCCAACTCCTGCTTGTCCGGCTTGCAAAAGTATCCTTCTGTAGGCGAGAATAAGGGATTAACTGTCTGCGGGGAATGCTACCAGCCTCCCCCTTTCCCCTCTCACCCTCCTTGAAACCCTTCTGTGCTTCCCGTGGCGTCTCACCTTAGGGTCTTGAAGGGCGAGCTCTCCTTCCTGCTTCTGATGCAGGGGCGCGTTGGTATCCAGTTACTTCACTGGATTCTTGGTTTTATGAGAACCAAACTTGCTTGGCTTCCAGGTAAGTTCCTTGAAAGGTTCCCCTTTTGTCCTTGCATCAATATGCTAATGTCAATGGGCCTCATTACACGGACGGCGGTAAGGGTTAACGGTCACCGTTAATGGCAACGGTGACCGTTAACCCTTACCGCCGTACTACGAGGTCCCTTTGCGGGTTGGAGGAATCAACGCCTGCTTCTTGCAGGCGTTAAGTACCAACCCGCTAAGGGACCTCGGAGCTAATTACGGCACCGCAATATTGCGGTGCCGTAATTAGCGCCTTCCCCATTCCCATAGAGCCCTATGGGGCAGAAATGGGAATGGGGAAGGGCAATGGCGGAAGGGGGATTTACCGCCCCTCCAACCTTGGAATGGGGCGGTAAATCCCCTTTCCGCCAAGGCGGTGCCGGTAATTTACCGGCATGGTCCAGGGTGCTAATAGCACCCTGGATTACCGCCTTCCGTGTAATGAGGCCCAATGTCTTTTTCCCCATAGGGTCCGGGGTACGGAATGCCGGGGAAAAGGCACCGACCCGAGATGCGAGGTGCAATACTTGTAGAAATCAGGTAAGTCTTGATGAGCGTTTTTGGGTAATGTCTTTTCATTCGCTCATTGACGCTAATGTCTTTTTCCCCATAGGGGCCGGGGTCCGGAAACGCTTGGATGCGGCGCGGACCCGAAATGAAAAGGGAATGACCCAACAGGTAAGTCTTAACATGGAGGTTTAGGTTTCCTCATTCCCTTCTCTCTCTCACCTTTGCTCTTGTCTTTTTCTCCCTAGGCGTGGAAGCGTGGCTGCGAATCCGGGTGATCGCTGCTGAACATGGAGGCGCCCTGTGAAGGTGAGTGGAATGCGGCGCTGCGGCGGTCGATGCGATGTGCTTTTAAATTAAGTGTCTTCCTTTGCAGGATCGTCGGCGAGCTGACTCCGGAATGCGGTCCTTGCAGGTAAAGTCTTTTCCTTCTCCTATTCTCTCTTTCTCTTCCTTTGTAGGTGATCAGGATGCTGGCAGGCGTGGCAGAAGTCCGAATGCAGGAGCAAACACGGTGAGCATCCAGCTGCTAGATGCAGAACAACGCGAAGCATGTGCTGCTCTTCGGGTGTGGTTTAAATAGCCTGTAAAGTAGTTCCAGGTATGTATCCTTCCACTCAGATATGTATTCTTCCTCAGACCACACCCGAGTGATAAAGTAGTCCAAAAGATAAAGTAGTCCCATTCAGTCCTCAAGAGGGCCTGGATGTAGCAGCACGGTCTGCTTCAGGTAAGTGCACATTAAAACACTTACACACATGTCTTGCTTTATGAGCCTGGCGCCTAAGGCACCAGGACTGGGGTCCAAAAGGCCCCAACTTGGGCCTGCTGAGACGTCCTTGGGGAAAATGATGTCTGCCTCTGGGGTTGCTGGGCTGGGCCTGGCTCCTTGGAGGTAGGCATCATGACATTTTCTCTCTATGACATCACTTTACATCTGTCAGATTTAATTTACAGTTCTATGTTCAGTGGTGTCTGCAGACTTCCTTCTACCACTTCAGTTCGAGGGTACATTTGATAGGGTTGTCTGAGAGCATAACGTCTTTCATATCTTCGATGCAGTATTGGGATGATACCAGGTGTCACGCACTGTGCTTTCTTGCTGCTCTTCCAATATGACATAGGTGAGGGAGTGGGCTCCATGAGTGACATGTACATCTGCTTCTCTGGAAGAAAGTTTCAAGAATTGTATTAGGAATCATGTCCTGACAGTGAATTGCAGGTGTTTTTCATGGTTAAATGTCTGCGTAACCAGGTATTTCTACTGTTCCTGTATGAAATTCTGTTTTGGATAGTGTTTGGAACCGTGAGTGTTTTCTTTCAGTGACACCACTGTTTCATGCTTTTGGGTGATGTGTGTGGACCAGCTATGAGACTGCTCTTAGGTATACATGTGAATGAAAGAGTTTGAGTTTAGTCATGATTATCTGAATATTTAAAACATTGCATTTTTGCACGGGTGGTCCTTCAAGTAATCTATATCTACTTTCTGTTTGTCTTCTGACAGATTTGATCTTTAGCACAACTAAACAATTATTTTTGTATTTCATTGCAGAATTGTGTTTACTGACATACAAAGGAATACGAATATGGCAGACGAGATTGCATTTTTATGTTATCTCAACAAGATCATGTCTCGAGGGCCTTGCTGAAAGTTCTTTTTTGTTGAGCAGAGAAAACAATGTCTGGACAATCAAACATTGTCTTAAATGCAGCGATGTAGGTGGGATAGGTGTCCAGCAAGGGGACCCGAGCCGAGACCAAGGGCATTGCCCAAGTTTGTGCATTAATCATAAAATGTGACACAAGAAAACCCACTTTTGCCCTATCAGTGGTATACACATGGGGTTTAAAAATGAACTGCACCATACAGAAGTCCAAAAATGCTCATAACTTCTTGGGTGACCCATCATACTTCTTTAGAACTGTTGCCAGAGATGGTTGCCCTTGTGATAGGACATCCATGGTTAGAACCAATTGTCGGAGAGCAGCATTTTCTGCTTTTAAATGTTGTACCTCTGTATTTCGTTCCTGCATATCTTTCATAAGCTCCTGCATAGGCTCAATGTCAGGTGTTTTATCTCGGCATCTCAAACTGTCAGGATTTGAGCTCACCTGAGAGTTCCTGCATGAAGGGATAGATGGTGTGTGCTGGCTTGCCTGCCCTGATCTGGAGTCACAGAGGTAGGAGCAAGCCTCTCCAGAAGCCACACTTCCCACTAAGTGGATACTACAAGAAGGGAAAAAATCTTTGTAAGTCCCAGGTTGATTGAAGGAGCAACACAGCAGCAATATGGCAAGAATTCAGAGTGAAGAGGAGCAGGTTTAAGGTAACCCACAAAACAACGACGAAGCAGCAGATCAATTGTAGAATCCAACAGGAGGCTGGATAACACGGGAAGGGCAAACAAGATAAGAGGGAAAACAGAATGCCAGGTATAGAACGAATTTTGACATCCAGGCTTTAACAGGCCCATAGATGTGTTCTAACCTGTTGGAATCTTTGCTGTATTCCCCACTCAGCTCCATAAGGAGCTCAGTGTCGTCAGCATAGTTTTTAAAATAGATTCCCATAGATGTCAGCAGATCTCAGAGAGGTAGCTTTGAGACACGATGAGGCTGATCCAAATAATGGCATAAGATCCACTGAAACTGGAAATTCCCAGAAAGCAAGATGGCTGTTGCAGACATCTAGAACGGCAAAAACAGCCCTGTGATCCGATGGAGGGCACCATGTTGGAGAGGATCACAACTTACAACAGACGTGGTGACAAGCTCCAGGAAGACCACAAAGACCAGGGCCTGAAACACATGACAATCTACCTCTTAAGACCAGGTTTACAATTGAAAGAACAAAAGACCTCAATAACGACAATAACTTTGGATGGCTAGCTATGCATAAGGTGAAAAAGGTGCTCCAAAGATACACAGTTTCTTAGACCCTATAGCACTCCTTACTTTCTTGATCACATTACTGTGTGTGCCCTACGGGACTGTCACCGAGGTATCCATATGGACCTTTTCCAACATCTACAATAAGGATTGTGAAAACCTTGACTTTTGAGAGTTTTGTCCATATTTTGTTGTGGGCGACTGAGGCAAAGGCTTCATATAGTTAAGTCAGGTCATACTACAAATAAAAACAATACAGAATAAGAACAATATACTATAGTACATAAATGATAAGTACAAGATGTGCGCCACCCATATATGTTACAGAACATCTTGGATGTAAAAACAACATGGCATACTTGATTATAAGACTTCCAAGAATGCAACAGTGGCATAATATAAACTACGCTAAAAGCTAAATGGAGGGTGCAGCAGGCAGAGATCAACAATGGTGCTCGCTGCCTTCAGAGTCCCTCTGTCCTGGATGCTGGGCCCCCTGCTGTGAGGAACCATTTTCAGGACCCCCATGATTTCCAGATAAAAGTGGCAACCACAAAAACAACAACTGTACAATCAATACAAAATGTGTACATAAATGCCTCTAGAAAGTGTGCTTCCTTGCCACGAAAAGGACGAGTCTAAGAGTTGACCACCTAATAGTGCTGTAATTGTTGCACAAATAAATCAAGTGTACCACAGATACCTGCCACAAGCCACGCAAGCAAATAGAGCCATGAAGATCATTCTAAGCCACTTGCCTGTAATAAAATGTAAGGGTAAGATACCAAGGTGATCTTTGAGTTAAATAGTCCACATCTCTCGGAGCTAAATATCATCTATATATGTTTCTTGCTTCTCATGGCCCTTAAGATTACAATAGAGATTGAGTAACAAATGTGACCAGCCGAGTTCTCTACTGCCTAAAGCTGTCATCCCTCAGTTGGACACCTTAACAGTATTTAATTCTGCTGAGCAAATGGCATTAGATGCTTCTCTAAGGCGAGCATGATTGAGGTAATCTAATGGGATTTTAATGTGCCTAAACTGAGGGAGGATTGATGCACCTCTAAATGCGATTTCATCCTGCAAATGGATTGTAATGATTGTATCCCCTCCTAAAACTGTTCATACTCTTGCCCACATCAGAGCATCTATCAAGGCAGCCACCTAACTAATCTGTTCCAGACAAAGCTACTTGTGCACCAGAATGATTTCTGAAGAGTACCACAGCTGGCTTCAAGAATTCACAGATTAATTTAGATAGTTCTGATATGTTAGCAGATTTCACAACTTGGCTGACGATAGATTGCAGAATGGCCAGACTAATGGGAGACCATGGTCTATTCCTCAAACTCCCATACGTTCCCTTCACCCTATGCCGGGCTTCCCTACTCGCCAGTCGGTCACAAGGCACGACTAGTGGTAGGTAACCCCTATTATCTATTTCTATGGTGCACTTCAATGAGGGCCTAAAGGGAGTAGTCTTCTCTATTTTACTACCTTTGGGGTTATACTGAGGAAATCCCTACTCTGATGTTCAAGTGGTGCTTCTGTATCCCGTCACCCGAAATTGGGCTCAGCTAGGTATGGCTGCATGCTTCTCCCACATGGGAAAAAAAGAAAATAAGACACAGACACTAGAGTGTAGGGAAATATTTTATTTGATGTTGTTTTATGTAGTGTTTGTGTACTTTTACTTGAATCGATTTAACTGGACTAAACCATCTAGCCATGGGGCTGTAAGGAATATGCAAAAATACAAACAATTGACAGAGTGCCCCTTCCCAGAAATAGGCTGGGCAGGGGATAATGAAGATTCCAAGAGCAGACAGTTGGGAAAAAAAACATTGAGAGCGGAGGAAAAATGAGCAGGGTGTTGCAGGTGGCTTTCTGAGGGTTGTGTCTTTGATTGGCCCCCTGGGCTGGAAACTCTTGCAGTAATTGGGCTGTGTGCATATGTGTGGCCCAGCACCTTCCACAGGCCCAGGCTGCATGCCCGGAGCAGCTGGGCATTCATAGAGCCATTTAGAGTTAAAGGCCCCCCTGGGGGCCAGACCAAAAGGGCCTAACCGGTGAAATCCACAGACCACATGTGGCGGCTGTCTGGGTGAGAAGGTGACACCCCCAAATCCAGGCCGCATGGGTGTTTTACCCAAACTGAGTGCTATGGTGGTTCCCTGATGGAACGACCTCCCAAGCAGCGTTGCTAAGCACAACCCATGAGATGAAGAGCATAAGAAGGTGATGGAAGTCTGCGCTACCACGTCGGGCGGAGCAGTGAAGGAAAGCCCTATGCTGGCCTGGGTAAAAAGACAAGTCCTGGACCCCTCAGTCCTTGCTAAACAGGTAAAGAAAGGAGCTCAGGCACATGGGATGGAGGTCTGAAGAATGTGGTCCCACCCCCGTATGCCATGCCAATGCAGAGAAGAGAGGGAATGGGGCCTAAGAAAAATAGAGTTCACCGGGGTATGGTGGTGATGTGGGTGGCCCCCTGGGGCATGGGAGCACTGGAGAATGTCTTGAGCAGCACAGAGTGTGGCAATAAGTGCAGCAGCCCCTCAGGTCACCAGGCTGCAATGAAGATCAGCACGTGCGTGGTGGTGAGTAGGGGGCCCCAGGTGGCTGGCATGTCCACACTAAAGCGACATTGACATGACACGGGCAGGGGGTGGTGATTGGGAGACCCAATGTGGTGGACGGACCCACCCTTAAGATAACAAACAGCGTGGGTGCTCTGTGGTGCCTCATATGGCGAATATGGCACCACCAACAAAAAAACCTATGGCTGGAATAGGACAGCCCATTTTCCAGCAAGTGGCAGCTCCCCAACCACCACTGTACCACCCAAAAGGTACTGAGAAGTGGTGGATGATATTTATGTGCTAATGTTTATAATGTTGTTAAGTGTTTATTTATATGTTTGTGTTTATAGTTATTTATAATAATACGTATTAAGATGCTAGTGCATGTTGTTATGTAAGCAGGGAAGCAGATTTGGTAGAACTGTATAATCTAAACTATAGTATTGTGGTGCACACACCTGTCTTTTTCTAAGTACTGTTTTGAAATATTTAAAACTACATGAGTTTTTTGTGGGTGCTGGGGAAAAAAATGCAGCTCTGGCACAAGAAGCTGCTGCTTTGTTCAAAAACCAATTAAGTGTCCTTAAGTGGCGGACACTCCCATCCCATGCACACCTCAAATACTGATAACAATCAGTCAAAATTAATATAACTTCAAAGATTATATCATCACTTGTGAGGAACCTGAGAGCGTCCTCACTTCTATTTCCCCAGGATCCTCGTCTCAGCTGGCCAGGGAAAGGCCATTGCTTTTGGATCCTGACCCTGGGGGAGAATATGCGAGGGAGGATCACCTGGATGGAGGAACCTGGGGAGTGAGGAGAGGACGTCCTTAGGTGAGACATTGTGCCTCATTATAACATTGCCGGTCTGGTAACAATGGTGCCGGTAGGACAAGTAAAGGACAAGTTTGCATGCGGGATGCCCTCCTGCCCACCAGGTCTGATCTGGTGGGCGGAACATCACCCGCCTGCAGTCTTTGACGGATGCACCGCCACTGTAGCACACAGTGCCGGTGCATCTGGCCTCCCCATTTCCATTCGAGTCGAATGGGAATGGGGAGTGACATTTTCGGGTGCCTATCTTCAGGGACCGCCAGGGCTGTAATGCCCCAGTGATTCCCCATTGCCAGGCGCCGGAAATAATACAGAACTCTGGCGGCAGCCTGCCATTTTTACCGGCACAGCTACCGCTGGGGTTGTAATGACCCCCATTGTATCCACAATTCCCTTTTCAGAATGAACCCTCAATTCCTCAAGCCTCTGTAGACTACTGTCAACCTTTTCCCTTTCTTTCCTCCCGAAAAGTCCCCCAGAAACGCCACTTCAACAATGGAACAAGGAAGAGACTAACTAGGAGGACACACCCTCATCTGGGTGAGATAAACACACAGCAGCCTTATATTGTTAACGCAGACACATATCAATCAGATACCAAGAGGAGCGGGAGACAATACTTATTTAAGAGTTAGACGAGTGTGCCTCTGATGAAAGAAAAAAGCTTCACTGTCAATGGAAAGCAGTGGGCAATTGTTGATGGAAAGCAGATAAGAAAGGATATCGGTTGTATGACCTGTAATGGGTGGATCATATGGTCAGACAGCTGCACCTAGACCGAGTGCCGACTCTATGGAAAAGCCAATGAAAGTATCCATAAAGAAGCTTGTGTTTAGCTACAACCTCTTATGTGAATTTGCAGTCAAGAAAAATAAATACTTATGTGAACCAGTGAAAAGTGCTGATGTTAAGAGAGCTGGGTAGTATTCCCAGGAATTGTGTTGTTTTGAAAAGCTGGAACATTTTAACTCTTGGGGAAGAGGGAGCTCATTACAAGCCAAGAGCTGGAAGACACTCTGAACACTATTCATTTTGATGCTGATATCACTACACATTGTATACAGTTAGTTGTGGGTGCAAGTATAGGTTTTGGACACAGACACTCATTTGATTGGGACTTCCTGATACAAACTATCAATAGTTTTCTTTAGGTAGGGAAATCCCACCTTAGCAAAGTGCAAGATAGGACTTACTCCATCCTGCCTTTTAAAGTAATACAGCTATTGAGAACTAATTTTGAATCTGTTGTCTGTGTCTACTTCACTATGCCTTCACACACTATGACGAAAAAACTTAGTGTTGAAACTTCAAGTATACATTTGTGTTTTAATTCATAAAAACAAAAAGCTCAATGTGTTTTGGGAATTTCCCTTAATCAGGGGTACATTTCAGTATATTGAATCTTCAGAGTTCTTCAATCATCTAAAAAGTAAGTACAAAGAAAATCAATATCTTCTGATTTATAATTCTCAAGGAGCAAACGTGTTTTGCTATTGTTCTCACATGGGGTTCTGTTCCCATTTACCTGGTTGACTCTTGCAGTGGCTACACCCGTAGGATCTGTTCTCATGGGACAGAAGGATGATTACATTTCTCAATTCTTAATCAGTGTCTATTCAACAAATGAGAAGTAATAGTGGTATTTCTCTTAGATTTGTGTGTGTACAAAATCTATTGCCGGAGGAATAGCATAACGCTTACCTCTTAACAGAGCATTAAAGTTCAGAATGATCCTGTACTTCACAGTATTGAGGTCCAAAAATTAGAAAGGCAATGTGATTCAGGTTTAAATATAGATCTGAAAGTATATGGGGTGGATCGAGTAAGGTCCTTTGCTCTGTCCAGTAATGGAATGGTATCTCCAAATGTGTTAAAGGTGTACAATGCCACAGAAAGCTGCAAAGAGACATATACGTATGGTTTCACTAATAGTGGGGTTCATGATGGATTTCATTGAAGAAATCATGGCAAGTTCAACAACTGAGTTTAGGCAGTCTCTTGTACAATCTTACCTCATGTGTGTTGGGTTTCATCAGACAGGGTTCAACCCCTTTGGCAGTCTTGTGTATAAAGAGAAAGTGGCCACCATTTATTGAAATGTCAATTGGACATGTTCACATAGTAACTTGATGACGTCACATAGTTTCTGATCACAAGTGAAATTTCATGATCAATGTTTAAAACTATTCCTCTGTTGCATAACTATATTAATGATGCAATTAATAAGCCTGTTTTAAGAATACGTAAAGGAGAATATTGACTTTAATTCTCTATTACACAGCCACAGTAGTGGCTGTGTAGTTATGGCTAGGTTGCTGTTTCCATAGGAAGAGCACATTTTGGGCGGCTTATAACTCCGCTCCCCATGGACGAATCCTCGCCAAACTTTGAAAAAAAGGTATATGGGCCACTCTGACTTTTTTTGCAAAGTTTGGTGAGGTTTGGTCCAGGGGGGAAAACATTATAGGGGGGTCCCAAAACGTCTTTTTTTCCCATAGACTGAATGGGGGAAAAACTTTGCGCATGCCTACAGGCCAAAACGCTGGACGGATTTTCCAGTCCAGTAGTTTCCTTGAAAATGACCAAAAAGTATGTCTCAAAAAAATTTGTGATATCTATGTCCGCTCCGCGATCAAACTTCCCTGTTCGCTCCGCCGACAAGATACCGATTGGCTAAGGGGCTGGCGTCATGACCGCAGACACACAACGTCTCCGCCGATTGGCTGCATTGAGCTGTGATATGCGTCAGATTGTTTGGATGCGGCCGACATCTTGGATCCGCCGACAGCGCAGCGGCGACCAGAGGCAAACTGCTGTTTCGGAAACTGTTTTGGTGTGTCAGAGTGCTTGGGGAGGTTCAGAGAGTAAGAGATGGGTGAAATACTGTATTTGTTTAGGCGGCAGGTGTTAATGATGTATTCCCTATGCCCGCCTTGTCCGGGATGTTTGTAAGTACTGAAAATGAGGGGTCTCATAAGGATAGTACTTCAGTCCGTGCTGTGCGCAAGCAACTTGAAACTGTTCTAAGGACACGCGTGGTGTTAGTGAATATTAAAATTGAGTACATGCCATAGTTAAAATGTTTGTTTCTATGGGTGTGCTCCTGATTTATACACCACCATGGGTGTGATATGCTGCGGTGGTTGTGGCCAGGGCCTAGAGTCTTGGGTGCATGGCCGTAGGCCGTAGGCCATACTCCCAAGACGCTAGGCCCTGGCCACAACCACCACAGCATATGACAGCTATAGATACACCCGTAGTATCGCATATCGATCAGGTGGTTGTGGCGAGGGCCTAGAGTCTTGGTTGCAAGGCCAAAGGACATGCACCCAAGAACAAAGTTATAAGCACTGTACTTATAAGCCAACAGGGGTTTCATATACTGGACGCCTACAGATTCAATTATCTATGCCTACACACCCAAGACTCTAGGCCCTGGCTACAACCACCACAGCACATCACAGCTATAGATACACCCGTAGTATCGAACATCGATCAGATGGTTGTGGGCAGAGTCTAGAGTTTGGGTGTATGGCCGCAGGCCACAGGCCGTAGGCCACACACCCAAGACTCTAGGCCCTGCCCACAACCACCGTAGCATTTCAAATTCACACATCACACCCATACAATCAAATATCTATCTGGTATGTGTGGGCAGGGCCTAAAGTCCTGGGTGCAAATTGAGTGTATGTTGCAGTTAAAATGTGTCATTCTATGGGTGTGCTATTGATTTATAAGCCACTATGCATGTGATATGCTGTGGTGGTTGTGGCTAGGGCCTAGAGTCTTGGGTGCTGGCCGTAGGCTCTAGACCATACTCCCAAGACTCTAGGCCCTGGCCACAACCACCACAGCATATCACAGCAATAGATACACCCATAGTATCGCATATCGATCAGGTGATTGTGGGGAGGTCCTAGAGTGTTGGGTGCATGGTCGAAGGACATGCACCCAAGACCAAATTTATACGTAGTGAAGTTTTAAGCCACAATGGGTGTGATATGCTGTGGTGGTTGTGGGCTGGACCTAGAGTCTTGGGTGCATGGCCAAAGGCCATGCACCCAAGAACAAATTTATAAGCACTGCAGTTATAAGCCACAATGGTTGTGATATGCTGCAGTGGTTGTGGCCGGGAGCTAGAGTCTTGGGTGCATGGCCAAGGCCATGCACCCAAGACTGAAGTTATAAGCACTGAGGTTATAAGTCAGCATGGGTGTGATGTGGTGCGGTGGTTGTGTGCATGACCTAGAGTCTTAGGTGCATGGCCTTAGGCCATGCACTGAAGACCAAAGTTATAAGCAGTGAAGTTATGAGCCACCATGTTTTGATATGCTGCGATGGTTGTGGGTAGGACCTACAGTCTTGGTTGCTTGGCTGCAGGGTGTAGGTTGTAGGTTATACATCCAAGACTCTAGGCTCTGCCTACAGCCACTGCACCATATTACTGCCATAGATCAGACGTATAGACTCGAATATGTATGACATGTGTGAAATTAAACGTACTGTGTACTTTGTTGAGATTCGATATATTTCTTACATGACTTTAGTACTTGGCAGAAATATCCTTTTTTAATTTCTGTGATAAAAGAAAAGAGCATGTTAGTGTTTTTATTTTATAAAGACTTATTACATTGTACAATAGACATTTTAGCTTTTTTTACCCTCATATTTAGTTTACAAACCAGTGTACTGTGCATTTTGTGACACATGACCGTGTGTGAATCCAGTCAGGTTGCAGTTGTTTTTGGTACCATCTGCATTGTAAAGTAGAAGCATTAGTATTATGTAGTTACTATGGGCCTCATTACACAGATGGGGTAAGGGATTACCGGCACTGGTAAGGGCACCGGTGCCGGTAATCCCCTACCACCCTACTATTAGGTTCCACAGCAGGTCTCGTCCTTAACGTGTGGTCAGACCACACATTAAGGAAGGGACCGCTGAGGGACTTCAGAGCAAATAACGGTACCGCAAATTGCGGTACCGTTATTAGCTCTTTCCCTATTCCCACTGAGCCCTATGGGGCCTCAAATGGGAATGGGGAATGGTATTTGGCATGGGGACTTACCGGGTCCCCAAGGGTCAGAATGACCCGGTAAGTCCCCATACCACCAACCCAGAACCAGAAGGTGGTAAGGGGTAGCCATGGTGCTAATAGCACCATGTCTACCGCCTACCGTGTAATGAGGCCCTATGTGTTTGTATCAGTAAGGTGGAGCGATTATTTGAATTGCAGATAGTACATAATCTGCCATGGTTTGCATTCTGTAGAAGTTGCTGAAATGGAATGGATTCACAATTAGGTATGGATGCATACACAAATCGCTCATTTGGGATTTGTTCCAGTGTCACATTGTTGCAGAGAGTGTATGTATGTTTCCACATGTATGAAATCTGGAAGATTTCATTTATAGATATGGTTTTGTTTTCCAGTACTTGTAGCAAGTACATTAGAAATTCTTGTGGTTATTTTGTGAGTTAATAGTGAATCTCACCATTCCAGCACAGTAGTCCAATTCTTGTCTTATTCCGTGAACACTATACGTGTTGTCAGGATTGTTTTTTGCGTTTCTATGAAGGACTAACATTTGCAAACACAATGGGGCTGATTCATGGAATTATTTGCTCTGAAAAACGGGGATTTGTGCGCCATTCTACCCGCGAATCCCTGTTTAACAAAAGGGGATTTCCGGGCAGAATGGCGCACACATCCCTGTTTTTCAGCGCAAATAATTCCATGAATACACCCCAATTGGTCTGTACTGTGTAAGTAAATGTTGTTAACAATTGGTGGCAATTGAAATAGAATATTCATTGCTATATTTGCGTAGCAGCTTACACCAGTTTCATTTGAAAATTTGAATGGACCAGCTAGTTCTGTCTCTGAGTGATTTTTTCTGAGTTTCTGTTCCTTCTTTGAAGAAGTACCTGATTTACTTTCCCTAATAGGTTCTTCTTTGCTTGTGGTAATTGATGAAGTTTTAGATTCTTTTGTTTTCTTTGAAAGATTTGCCGTCAGATTCTGTTGCATTTCTGTTTGAATTAGTTTTCTTTTACCACGTTTTCCTTTTTCTGGAACAGGATATGATTTCAGATGGGGGGTGTACAGTGAACGCAGTCTATTGTATTCTAAAATGCAAGGAATATCAGCGTTCACTTTACTTGTATCAAAGTTGATTAGAAATAGACCTTCAATTGTACGTAAGCGTGATAGTGCTACATAGCTCTTGCCTTCTTTAAAGACTGTGTTTCCTATATGTATCAATGCTTTATCTAGGGTAAGACCTTCAAATTTATGAATGGTGACTGCATATGCAAGAGTTAGAGAAAATTGTTCTGTACGTACATACATGTCTTTGAAGAGAAGGAATCGAGCTGTTGAGCGCCCTATCCTTTTCACTTCTGAAAGTTTGTCAAAGCGAATATTGACAAACTGAAGGTTGTTGTCACGTGGATATGTTTGAAAGCCAACAATTGTACCCAGTGCCCCATTAACTAGCCCTTGCTCCACGTCAAGGTTACATTTAAGCATTACTCTACAATTTAAGGATAATTTTAATATTTTCTCCAACCCAGCTGTGTTGGAGATTGAATTTTCTAAGGTATTTATTCTTGTTGTGGCTTGCTGACACATGGGTAGTGTTATACCATGCACGTCCAGTTTGTCTGTGGAGTTAATTTCCATTATTGGTTGCATTTCTTTTTTTAAAATTGTTTAGTTGAATTTAAAACAGCTTGCAAGAGTTGGCATTAAGGCCATACAATTGACATTTTTGTGCGCTAATTGTTCCATAACATCAGTAGCACATGCGTTATCGCCATAAAGTGCATGAATGTGCCGGTTTTTCAATATTGCTTTTGCTTCTTGAGATAATACACCAACTCTAATACTTTTTAAAATGTTGGCGTCAGTGAGATATGCAGATTGACGCATGTTTTCTGTTAATTCTCTGTATTGGAAATGTTGCCAAAGGTTGACATTTCCTATGCTGCCAACAGTTTTACGGCAGAGCTTGTGTCCTAAGGTTTTAAAAATAGGTTCACCTTTCACTGGTGTCAATTGTAGAAGATCTCGGAAAACGATAATGTGTTTCCCTGCAAAGAGTTCTTCGTAGTTTGTTTTAAGTACTTCTTGTAATCTCAGGTGAATTAAAGCCAACATTAGGTTGGAGACCATGCTCACTTCATCTATTAGTAGCATTTTCATTTGTTTTAATACTCTGCGTAGTTCCATTGCAGCTTCTGCAGAAAGTTTGCAATAGTCTAATTTGTTTTGGTGTTCTACTGGAAGAAGTAGTCATCGGTGTAAAGTGACACCGCCTATGTTGTAGGCAGATAAACCTGTGGGGGCAGTCACAACAGCTGACAGTTTGTTGTTTGTCAATTGTTCAAGGAACTTGCTGATGATTTTGATTAAGAATGTTTTTCTTGACCCAGCTTCACCACTGACGTACAGCAGTATAGGTTTGTAATTTTGGCAGGTACATTCTTTATTTTCGTGTTGTACACCATGTGCAATTTCTTTTATTACTTCTTCAAAAATGGTGTGCTGATCTTTGTTAAGTTTTGATTGTAGTACAGTTAACAGGGTAATTCATAGAATTTCGCAGAAAAGTGTCGCAAGCGGCTGGCGCAGAGTGTCCGCGTGCGATTGTCTGTGCCAGGCGCGTACACCAAAACCGATTTCCGCGCACAGCGTATTCATGGATTTTAGGCTCCCAAACCAGCCGTGGCGCAGAGTATTGCAGCGACCCTGCAGCAGCGCCAGTAACGCCCTCGCGCAAGGAAAAGCCATCAAAATCGCTAAATCATCGCAAAGGGCTGCGCTAACCCTGGACCAGTTGATAGGGCTGCCAAACAAGGAACGCAAAGCGGGTAACGTTCATATCAGGGGTACGCGGGAAGTTTTACATGCGATTAGCCAGGGTACGTGTATGAAAGGGGTACGCGTGAAGTTAAACACGCGATTAGCCAGGGTACGTGTATTACAGGGGTACGCGGGAATTTTCACATGCGATTTGGCTGGGTACGTGTATGACAGGGGTGCGCGTGAAGTTTTACACGCGATTAGCCAGGGTATGTGTATTACAGAGGTGCACGGGAATAATCACACGCGATTTGGCTGGGTATGTGTAGTACAGGGGTGCTTGGGAATTATCACACGCGATTTGGCTGGGTACGTGTATTACAGGGGTGCGCGGGAATAATCACACGCGATTAGGCTGGGTGGGTCCTCACAGGTGTACCCTTTACACCCTCCACGGCCCCTGAAGGCAGCCCACAAAACAGGGGACTACCCTGCACACCTGCTCATGTCTCCCACCCCCCACCCCCCCAGCAGTGTGGGGCACCCTCCACCAGGCCCCCACCCATGTCTCCCACCACCCCCACCCCCAGCCACCATGGGCATCCCCCACCAGGCTCCCACCCATGTCTACCACCCCCCACCCCCCAGCCACCATGGGCAGCCTCCACCAGGCCCCCACTCATGTCTCCCACCACCCCCACCCCCCAGCAGTGTGGGGCACCCTCCACCAGGCCCCCACCCATGTCTCCCACCACCCCCACCCCCCAGCCACCATGGGCAGCACCCACAAGGCCCCCACTCATGTCTCCCACCCACCCCCACCCCCCAGCCACCATGGGCAGCCCCCACCAGTCCCCCACTCATGTCTCACACCACCCCCACCCCCCAGCCACTATGGGCAGCCCCCACCAGGCCCCCACTCATGTCTCCCACCACCCCACCCCCCAGCAGTGTGGGGCACCCTCCACCAGGCCCCCACCCATGTCTCCCACCACCCCCACCCCCCAGCCACCATGGGCAGCCTCCACCAGGCCCCCACTCATGTCTCCCACCACCCCCACCCCCCAGCAGTGTGGGGCACCCTCCACCAGGCCCCCACCCATGTCTCCCACCACCCCCACCCCCCAGCAACCATGGGCAGCCCCCACCAGGCCCCCACTCATGTCTCCCACCACCCCCACCCCCCCAGCAGTGTGGGGCACCCTCCACCAGGCCCCCACCCATGTCTCCCACCACCCCCACCCCCCAGCCACCATGGGCAGCCCCCACCAGGCCCCCACTCATGTCTCCCACCCACCCCGCCCCCCAGCCACCATGGGCATCCCCCACCAGGCCCCCACTCATGTCTCCCACCACCCCCACCCCCCCAGCAGTGTGGGGCACCCTCCACCAGGCCCCCACCCATGTCTCCCACCACCCCCACCCCCCAGCCACCATGGGCAGCCCCCACCAGGCTCCCACCCATGTCTCCCCCCCCCACCCCCCAGCCACCATGGGCAGCCTCCCCCAGGCCCCCACTCATGTCTCCCACCGCCCCACCCCCCCCAGCAGTGTGGGGCACCCTCCACCAGGCCCCCACCCATGTCTCCCACCACCCCCACCCCCCAGCCACAATGGGCAGCCCCCACCAGGCCCCCACTCATGTCTCCCACCCACCCCCACCCCCCAGCCACCATGGGCAGCCTCCACCAGGCCCCCACTCATGTCTCCCACCACCCCCACCCCCCCAGCAGTGTGGGGCACCCTCCACCAGGCCCCCACCCATGTCTCCCACCACCCCCACCCCCCAGCCACCATGGGCAGCCCCCACCAGGCTCCCACCCATGTCTACCACCCCCCCACCCCCAGCCACCATGGGCAGCCTCCACCAGGCCCTCACTCATGTCTCCCACCACCCCCACCCCCCCAGCAGTGTGGGGCACCCTCCACAAGGCCCCCACCCATGTCTCCCACCACCCCCACCCCCCAGCCACCATGGGCAGCCCCCACCAGGCCCCCGCTCATGTCTCCCACCCACCCCCACCCCCCAGCCACCATGGACAGTCCCCACCAGGCCCCCACTCATGTCTCCCACCCACCCCCACCCCCCAGCCACCATGGGCAGCCCCCACCAGGCCCCCACTCATGTCTCCCACCACCCCACCCCCCCAGCAGTGTGGGGCACCCTCCACCAGGCCCCCACCCATGTCTCCCACCACCCCCACCCCCCAGCCACCATGGGCAGCCCCCACCAGGCCCCCACTCATGTCTCCCACCCACCCCCACCCCCCAGCCACCATGGGCAGCCTCCACCAGGCCCCCACTCATGTCGACCACCACCCCCACCCCCCCAGCAGTGTGGGGCACCCTCCACCAGGCCCCCACCCATGTCTCCCACCACCCCCACCCCCCAGCCACCATGGGCAGCCCCCACCAGGCCCCCACTCATGTCTCCCACCACCCCCACCCCCCAGCAGTGTGGGGCACCCTCCACCAGCCCCCCACCCATGTCTCCCACCACCCCCACCCCCCAGCCACCATGGGCAGCCTCCACCAGGCCCCCACTCATGTCTCCCACCACCCCCAACCCCCCAGCAGTGTGGGGCACCCTCCACCAGCCTCCCACCCATGTCTCCCACCACCCCCACCCCCCAGCCACCATGGGCAGCCCCCACCAGGCCCCCACTCATGTCTCCCACCACCCCCACCCCCCAGCAGTGTGGGGCACCCTCCACCAGCCCCCCACCCATGTCTCCCACCACCCCCACCCCCCAGCCACCATGGGCAGCCCCCACCAGGCCCCCACTCATGTCTCCCACCACCCCCACCCCCCAGCAGTGTGGGGCACCCTCCACCAGCCCCCCACCCATGTCTCCCACCACCCCCACCCCCCAGCCACCATGGGCAGCCTCCACCAGGCCCCCACTCATGTCTCCCACCACCCCCAACCCCCCAGCAGTGTGGGGCACCCTCCACCAGGCCCCCACCCATGTCTCCCACCACCCCCACCCCCCAGCCACCATGGGCAGCCCCCACCAGGCTCCCACCCATGTCTACCACCCCCGACCCCCCAGCCACCATGGGCAGCCTCCACCAGGCCCCCACTCATGTCTCCCACCACCCCCACCCCCCAGCAGTGTGGGGCACCCTCCACCAGGCCCCCACCCATGTCTCCCACCACCCCACCCCCCAGCCACCATGGGCAGCCCCCTCCAGCCCCACTCATGTCTCCCACCCACCCCCACCCCCAGCCACCATGGGCAGCCTCCACCAGGCCCCCACTCATGTCCCCCTGCCCACAGGCCCTGACAATCCTCAAGCATGGGCCTCATGGCCAGCCACCACAGCCCAAAGACACAACCAAGTATTACATGCACCCATGATACTACTCCAATGGAAACAATGTAAATTAACACATGTGTCTCACACACACACAATGGTTGCAAGTGAACCTGAAAACCCATATCATGACGTGCATGAAAACAATGAGATGAAACCACACATTGAAGAATGAAAAAATCCAAATAATGTATTAATAACAACAGTAATGGCAATCAAAATTAAACAAAATACACAAGTAAAAAAAAAACAAAATTAAGCTGGCTGTTCCTTTTCAAATTAAAATCAATAAATGATAATCTAAAACAAGTCTTCCAAAGTTCAAGTCCATTAAAAGGAAATGAAGGGAAAAAAGAAATAGAAAAACATTGCTCCATGGGAAATAATATTCATAGTAAAAAAATGTCCAAATCCAAAGTCCAACTATGTACAAAGTATTCAGGGTCCATCATCCCAACAGAAGAAATGAAACCTACCAAAAAATCTAAAATGGAACTATATACAAAAGGTGGAGCAGTGTCCGTCGACTCCAAATAAAAATAAAATATAAAGGAAACCTATCACTAAATAACTATATACAATGGCGGCGGGCCAGTCCAGCGCTCACTTAGTGGTGTTCCGGGCCAGGGCATCATCGAACTCCTCGTCTATGTCCCGGAGGCAGTCCTGTTCCATGACCCTGAGGGTCTGCAGGGACGCCGACATGTTCACCTCCAACTCCCTGCGGATTGCCTCGAGGCACTCGGCCCGCCTCAGGGCCCTCCGCATGGAGTTCTCCGCCCTGACCATTGTGAGCCGCGCCTCTTCCGCCCGCCGCCGCTCCGCATCTATGGCGTGGCCCATCCGCTGCCACACGGAAGACACTTCCCGTCCAGGGTCCTCCTGCCCTCAGGCCGATGCCTGCCCCTCCGATGTTGAAGGCCCGAGCTATTGTGGCTCCCACCTACAGCCTCCTGCTGCTGCAGCTGCTGCTGTCCATGTGCCCTGTCTGATGGTGCCTGCACATCCTCCTCCAGCTGGGGTGCAGTCATTGATGTGGCCACCCCTGCCTGACGTCCGACTCCCGACTGTGGCAGGGATCTGTTGTCCACCAGCCTGGCCGCACGGTCGGAGGCAGCTCCACAGGGCACCCAGGTGACACATGGGTGGGAAGATGGCATGGAGGACGACTGGGGCATAGGGGGTTCCGTGTAGGAGGGGGTCGGAACAAGGTCCAGGAAACGGAGGAATCCAGCCCTGGTGAGCTGTCCCAGTGGGTCAACGCAGTCAACGAGCCATGCAAGAAGACGTGCAGACTCATCATGGTCAGCTCGCATGGCCCGTTGACGCAACGCCACCCCACCCTGGACACGCTCAACCTGCTGCAGGATAGCCATATCCGCTGGGAGAGGAAGGCCAGGTGTTGTAAACCAATCCCCTCCCTGAGAACGGGTCTGGAGGTAGGCATCCCCGCTGGTGCAAGAAGATGCAGTGACAGGAGCAGGGGCAGGATTGCACACAGGCACCTCTGCGGCGGCCTGTGCTGCCTCCTGTCCCAGATCCTGCACTGCACCACTAGCACCAGCGGAATCCCCACCTCCAGACCCCGTCTCTGTCGCTTGCACGGCCTCCTCCTCCTCCAAACCCCTCACCAACCTGGATGACTCCGTGCCTTCTTCCTCCGTTGGGCCCTGTGGGGTCTCAGCTCCCCCTTCTGCTGCCGAGGAGTCCAACTCCAACCTCCACCTCTTGGACCTCCCCTCGGCAGCTGCAGCCTGGGACACGGCACCGGACTCCTCACTCCCCGACGAGATCAGAACCTGGGAGGGGACCCGGGCCTTGCGTCTCCGGCTGGTGGTGCGACCCCTGCCGTTGTGCTCCACAGCACCTTCTCCGCCCTCTTCATCAGTTGATGCTGCAGACAGGGAGAAAGAAAACACAGGCATCAGGGCACTGTCCAATGGACTCATACACACATGACAGTCATACATGAGTGGCATTGGTAAACCTCAGACATGGCATCACAATCCTCAACATACATGTCATTTCAACTTGCACACATGAGCCATACCACAGGCATATTGCAACAGCCAGCACCATCCATTCACATACAACAGCATGAGCAGCCAAAGGTCATCCACACATCACATGCAACATAGGGAGTACACTACACATGCACACACACCACCAAACTTGCATGCATGTGTACACCTCCGCCAACTGTCGCAGTGTTCCGATCGACATCCATGTCACACCTGACAATCATTCCTCCACATCCTGTGCCATGCAAGCCCACACACACAAGCACCATCCATGTGTCACACATGAGACCTCTCGCATGTGTCACCCTCACGGCCCTGTACCCCCCCCTACTTGCCCACATAAAAATACATGTTCAACCTGCACACTCCTGGCACACCACACGCACAGCTTACAATCAGTATGCATGTACACTTACCGCTCGACTCCAGACGGGTCTGCCTCTCAAGGACCTGGACGTGGAGCGCTGGGGATATGCGTTCCAGGACCCTCATCTGATCTTCCGACAAGTGGCCCGGCGCCCCTTAGCATCCGCTGCCTTCAGGAGGCGCTGGGCCTTGTTGAGGGTCCTGTACCTGAATTCCTCCCAGCGCTTCCTGACACGTTCGTAGTCGCGGACTGCCACCTCCTCCGCGTTGATGGCAGTCACGATGTCCATCCAGATCCGAGTCCGTCCTTCTTGTCAGCGCGCAACCTTCCGAAGAGGGCATCATACTGCCCCAGGACATGCTCCACCAGGACACCAACTTCGGTGGCAGTGAAGCTGGTGCCCCTCTGCCTCCTTGGCTGGGGGTTGCCACTGGTGCCAGATGTTGCAGTGCCCGACATGGCAACCCCAGAGGCAGGAGTGGGTGGGCAACTGGGTCCTGGGGCTGGGCTGTGGGGCGATGGAAAAGCAGTCGGGAGTCTTCGGTTCCAGCAGGGGTGGTCACAGCAACAGCACCCCTGGCTGATGTGCAGGCAGCAAATGGCAGGGCACGTGGGCAGCAGGCAGTCAGGCAGCAGCAGATGGCAGGTGGGAGCGTGCTCAGGGCTCTGGGGGGCAGTAATTCGGCCTTCTGGGCAGGAGCATGGTCTTCCGTGTGTGAACGCGTGGCCAGCTTGATACGGAGTGATTTTGCATGTGAAAATCCAGCACGTCTGCGTGTAATTCGAGGAAAGGCCCTTAGCGTGTAAGTGCGTCAGCACACGTCTGTACATTCATTGGCCCAAAGGCCACCAGCGTATGCGCGTCTATGAAGTCACGTGCACGTTGAATATGGCACACGTTTGAAATGTTGCGTGTTAAAAAAATGAAAGACACGTCCGAGTGTCAAAGCGTGTAATTGGTGGAAATGGCCTTAGCGCGTACACACGGAAGTGACAAAGCGTGTAATTGGTGGAAATGGCCCTACAAGCGGAAGTGACAAAGTGTGTAATTGGTGGAAATGGCCCTAGCGCGTACACGCGGAAGTGACGTGCACGTTGAATATGGCACACGTTTGAAATGTTGCGTGTTAAAAAAATGAAAGACACGTCTGAGAGTCAAAACGTGTAATTGGTGGAAATGGCCTTAGCGCGTACACGCGGAAGTGACAAAACGTGTAATTGGTGGAAATGGCCCTAGCGCGTACACGCAGAAGTGACGCTGGACGTGTGGGCCTGCATAAAAGGTACGTGTAGAACACCATTTCCTTGTATGTGCTTTTCGTGGAGAGCGAGTGGGTGAAATCTGTACTTCTTGTCATTTCACACGCGATTTACTTCACGGCGTTTCAAGTTCGTACTCCCTGTTACCTCTGACAGCTTTTTCTCTTTTTTCTCTTTTTCTGGTTTTCCTGGGCCTGTTCCCTCAAACAGCGTTCCCTTCTACTGTTGTCCTGTCTCCTCAGACAGCGTACAATTCTTCTTTTGGCGGGGGTGTTGCCAACGCGCAAACGTGCTTCTTTTTCATGCTCTTTTTCCTGGCAGACGGTGAGTCACGCACGTATCTAACATCTGTGCTTGCCCCGTGTGTAGCCTACCCCTTCAGAGGTCATTCTAGGCTGCGTGTGACACGCATACGTTCATTCTTGTGTTACTACGCCACAGCGTAGTGCAGGTTTTTTTTTCCGCACACGTGGTCTAGGAGGGGTTGCGTGCACGTCATCTCCCTTTTTTGGGCTTCCTGTGCGTTGCGTGACCCGTCATCTTTCCCCAGGGGTCACATTCAGCCTTGCTAGAGCACTAGGGTACAATTACCATCTGGTACCCAACCCCTTTCACCCCCAATTGCCCAGGACAATAGTTTACAGCCACTCCCATACGCACATTAACATCAGTGCCATGGTTGGGAGGCGAGGAATCTGTAAGGGTGGCAAAGGTGGACGAGCCACAAGTGGTGGCCGGGGTGGATCCGGTAGGGGATATGGTCGTTACTTGCAGGGTGACCCTGTCCCCCCATGTGTGGAGGACCAGTCAAGGGCACCCATAATCCCCCCCGCCCCCCCTGGTTGAGGCTGATGTGGCTGACACCATCCATGCTCAGCCCTTGTTGGACCAGCCCATTGTGGCACCAGACCTGGCTGACTCCATGGCTGACTTCCAGGTCAGCAGGCCTATGACACGTGCGCTGGTGCACGTTGATGTCATCAGGCCACGTGGATCAGGGGCAGCAAGGTCATCTACTGCCCCAAGTAGGCAGGGTGGAGAGGCTGCAGGGGCAGCTGCGGCTCCATCCACCCCAGCTCTCACACACCCAGCCAGGACAGTGTCAGTCCTAGTCCATCCTGCTGACATTCCCCCTGACACCATTACACTTGAGCCAATGCCTGCACCAACGCCCATGCTGAGTGTGCAATCCCACACTCCTGATACAGAGTCCACCAGGGCTCGTGCCCCTAGTGTCCAGAGCGGCGTAGGACACTCAGGATCACCACCACCTTTCAAGCGGAAGAGGAAGAGTGCTCGTCCGGCACAGGCTGATGCCCCAGACACGGCTACGCAGTCCGGCCCGTCGAGGAAGCCCAGCTTCACGGATGCCGAACTGAATGCACTTGTCGAGTATGTGTCCGCACATGATAACGAGATGGTCATTGTTGCAGGATCCAAGACCACACCTGCACAACGCCAGGCACACTGGCAGACCGTTGCGGACATCGTAAGTGCCCTTGGAATCATGAGGCGCAGAGCCAATGATTGCTATAAGCGCTGGAATGACCTAAAGCGCAGGGCAAAGAATAAGCTGGCCTCAAGTCATGCCGCAACTCTAGTGACTGGAGGTGGGTCTCCAGTAGAAGACATGGAACTCACTCCACATGAGTCAGTCGCTGGGACCTAAGTCACGGAGGAACAGATCCAAGGCGTGGGAGATCTGCCTGATTATGAGGCATTGTCCGGTGAGTGCACATGCATGTGTGTGTCATCCATGTGCATGGTGTGTGTGTGAGGGCTTCTGTTTGTGTGCCAGGTGAGGGTGTGTCGTTTGGGTCACCCATGTGCTTCATGCAATACATTCTGCGCAGCAGCATTTGGCCATAGCAGTATCCCTTCTGCCAACAGTAGACATCTAGCCCAACAGCACGCCAGTTGCCCTTGAAGTGTCACCTTGCCACAACATTGTTGCTTATTTTTCTCTGTTCATTCAGGCAGATTGTTTGCATTCCACCACTTTTACTAGGCATTTCTCAGTCCTCTAGTCACATGTCTGACATGGCTATGGTAAAGTGGAGTGACTTCGTTACCTGGATATCATTTGTTTAGACATGTCCCTGTGCAATCGGACCATTTTGGACTGGCAGCTCCAGGTGAAAAATCAGACCTGTTTGAATTAGAAAAGCTATTACATGATGGAACTGGACTGAATGAATAAGTGCTGCCCTCCTCTCCATCTTCACTCAATAGCAATGGTACATGCCATCTGTGTGATGGCATGTGTATTTCACCTGGCAATCACAGGCCAATGCGTGATGCCACTGCCAGGCAGCATGCAGAAAATGTGTTCATCTTCCATCTTGGTGTCATCAGTGTGTGCCATTTGCCTGCCCTTCATACGCAGTGAGGGTGCATGCATGGGAGGGTTTTAGTCATGTGGGACATGTGTCAATCAAGTACTGGTTCTGTTGCTTCTCAGCCCTCATTGTGTGCCATGGTGCTAATGCCTGCTTCCATTTGTTTGCTTTTATGTCTTTGCAGGGGAAGACACACCTGATACTGCTGGGGTTGTGGAGATGGTGCAGACCCAGGAGGGGTCCGAGGGCAGACCGACCACCAGTGAGGGACGTGGTGTGGTGGTGGGTGAGAACCCACAACTGCTGCAGGTCGTGCTCTCAAGGGGTGTCTCTGGCTGCACCTCCCCCGAGCTGTACTCAGGTGTTGATTCGGATGATGAGACCTACGTGCCGTCGCATTTGAGTGTTCCTGGGAGGGATTCTGTTCTGTCCCACCCACCTGCACCAGGGTCAGAACCCTCAATGGGGATGTCAGTGTTGCCAGCTACGCCTTTGGTGGTTACGGATGCAGGGTCACACTCCGCGACATCTGATCCTGTTCCTGGGCCAGCAGATCAGAGGGGGAATGCAGTCCTGCAGCCTCAGGCAGTGCCGGCACAGCAAGGTGCAGTTCGCCTTGCCCCAGACAGGTGTGGTGCCCGCCGACATGGTGGCCGTACGCCACCTGGCAATACCGCATGGGAGCAATCCATTTACGGTATGGAACCCAACAGGCAGCATCATCAGAGATGATGGCTCAGGCCATGGATAGGGTAGCCACTTCCATTGTCCCCCCCGAAAGGCTGATGGAGCGACTACAGCAGGCAACCGACTCCATCTGCCAGTCACACAGGGAGGACATGTTGGCATCCAACAGGGACAGGCGGGCGGCACTGGCGACTCTGCAGGAAGCCATCTCCATAGAGTCCCAGGGCCACAGGGAAGCCCTGAGGCTGGAACTCCTTCACCTCAGGACGACTCTTGTTGAGCTTGAGGCTTCAACAAACCGAAGGACAGAACAGCAGCTGGAGCGTCTCACCCGTACGCTCTCAGCTGAGATGCAGGCAACTAGGGCAGAGGTCCGGGCATCCCGTGAGTTGTTGCATGGGGACCTCCGCACACTCATCCTCCAGAACGAGACCTATCACACCCGCATGCTTGCAGCCATGGAGGAACAGACTAGGGCCTTGCGTGGGCTGCCTCCCATAGTGCCACCACCTCCGGATGCAGCTGCACAGGGTGATAATAGCGACAGCAGTAATACTCCCACAATAGGGTAGCCGTGTGGGCCATGAGCCCATGGAGGTGTTTTTTTTTCACAAGATCCACACAGGTGGGTTTTGGTGTGCACCCTGTCCTCGGACCTCCTGGGTGGCCTCCCCAACCCCCCCCCCCGGGCCCATTAATGGCCATTTTTGATTTTTTTTTCTTTTTTTTTTTCTCTTTTTTTTTTTTTTTGGGACAATGTGTTGCCTTGTGTGGCTCCCGTGGGCATACGCTGCATTGTGGCTGGGCACATGCAGGCTTGTCATGTATTTGGTTCAGATGCTTGGGTTTTTGTCACACACACCCTTCCTGCTTCCCGTTTACATGGGCTTGCAAAGGGTGTGCCCAAGTGACATTGACGTACATGGTGACAATGGACTCCCACTACATGTGTGGGTAGTCTAGTCAATACTGTGTATACATTCCTAGTGCATATTGCTGTTGTGTTGTACACTGCATGTTGCATTGATGTGTAACTCATCATCCGTGTCTACCTCCTAATTTGCAGGTCCTTTCCTCATGCCTACACAAGGCCCTCTACTTTGGAGATGGGGTCCATGTTGGCAGCAGTGCACCTACAACTCTACATGGCGGCAACACTGTACAGTTGGAAGTGGTGGGAGTGCAGGCATTTCCAGGTGGTGAGACTACTAATTCCTTACATTCGTAATGTCATGTTAATGGTAGTTTTGAGTGTCAGTAGCTGTTAAGTGTTATTGCTAAATACCTGCTCAAGTGTGTTGTTGGTCCTGCATTACTGGGAGCATTTCAGGTGTCGCGAGTTTCAATTAGGGACACTGTACATTGTGACACTTGTGTCATGTTGTGGGGATTACTTTGTTTACCTGCACATAGCATGACATGGCACGGTGTGTCGTGTGGCGGTGCTGGGGATGGGTTGGGTGACATGGCACTGGCCTCATGTTGCATTTTGCAAGTGGGTATTCATTTTAGCTGCATGAATGTGTTTTTTCACGAAACTGCATTGGTGGTGTCTGTGTAGGTAGGGATGCACACATTGTAACACTTCCAGGTGAACAATCTCAGGCTGATATGGTTTTGACGGTTGATTCTCCAGACATTCAGGATCAGTGTCAGGTTGAGTCATCATTGATTGTCAGATGGTATGTGCCAGGGCAGTGTGCACTCCACAGGGGTGTGATTTCTATGTGAAGTAATTAGCCACTAGCTGTGTACGGGCTGCCTCCCCCGTGCCCTTTCCCCTCCCATGTGCAGCGAGCGTGCATGTGGTTGGGGATGTGGGGGCACCACCATGTCCACGGCCAGGCCCCGGCGTGTTGCAACGTTGTGCAGGACACATGCTGCCACTATGATCCTGCACACTACTGGGGGAGCGTATAACAGCTGCCCGCCAGAACGGTCAAGGGAGCGGAAGCGTGACTTAAGCACTCCGAATGTGCGCTCCACTATGCCCCGGGTTGCAATGTGGGCTGTGTTATATCTTACCTCGGGTGGCGTGGTGGGGTTCTGAATTGGCGTCATCATGTGGGGGCTGAGAGGGTAGGCACTGTCCCCTGTGGAGGTGGTGATTGGTATCATTGGTGGGGTTGCGACCTTGGTCAGTATCTGACATGCATGCATGTGCAGTGGCATTCATACTCACCAAGCAGCCATGTATCGCCATGCCGCCCAGCTTCTAGGTCCCGGCTTAGGGTGGACATTCGGTAAATGAAGCTGTCGTGGGTGGACCCGGGATAGTTGGCATATACTGAGGTGATGATTCCCTTGGCATTACATACTACCTGCACGTTGATGGAATGCCAGTGCTTGCGGTTCCTATAGATGTGCTCAGATGCCCTGGGGGGACGTAGAGCCACATGGGTGCAGTCGATGGCACCTAGCACTTTGGGGAATCGTGCCACACCGTAAAAATCCAGGGTGGCAGCATGCCTTTCTGCAGGTGTTCTGGGCAGGTATATGTGCCTGCGGACTGATGGGCGTGCAGTGATGATGTTCAAGACCTGGTATAGGCAGCGTGACTGCGTGGACTGTGACACCCCACCCACTATGGCACTTGTCCACTGAAATGATCCAGTGGCTACGAAGTGCAGTACATTGAGGACCTTCTCCAGGGGGCTGAGTGCTTGGGAGCACAGGGTGGGTGATGTGAGGTCATCCTCCCACTCACTCACCAGGTCCAGTATTATGTGTGGTGGAAACCTGTACCTCCCATATACCTGGTCATCAGGCATCCCGAAAAGGCTGGTTCTGGGTGTGAGTATTCTGGCCCTGACTATCCTCCTCCTCCTCCTTTGGTAGCCCACGGCCACTGCTGCTAGGAACGGTATATTCATCCTGGCGTCTGAGCTTGTTATTTTTTTGCGCGCAAATGTATGCGTCGCGGGTCGACGTATGCCTGCTTCCTAATGGCGTGTTTCTTTGCGCGTGTTGTAGGCGAGCGTGTGAAACTTCCCGCGCACCCCTGAAATCCAGTACCTAGGCCAATAGCGTGTGGAAATTCCTGCGCACCCCGGAATACACGTGCGCTGATGTACTCGCGTGTGAAACTTCCCGCGCACCCCTGAAATCCAGTACCCAGGCCAATAACGTGTGGAAATTCCTGCGCACCCCGGAATACACGTGCGCTGATGTACTTGCGTGTGTAAGTGGCCGCGCACCCCTGAAATACACGTACATAGGCCAATCGCGTGTACCACACTTTTGTCCAATTACACGCGATGACACTCTGACGTGCAGTCTTTCCACGTGTGCTCCGTCATCACGTGCTATGAGGGAAACACCCGTGCGGGTCACGTCACAGACGCGCTTACGCGCTGAGGGCCTTTGGTCCAATAGAATCCTGTATGCGTGCTGACGCGCTTATGCGCTAAGGGCCTTTCCTCGAATTTCACGCTGACGTGCAGGATTTTCACGTGCCAAATCACTCCGTATCAAGCTCGCCACGCGAAAACACACGGAAGACCACGCTCCTGCCCAGAAGGCCGAATTACTGCCCCCCCAGCGCCCCGAGCAGCCTCCCACGTGCCATCTGCTGCTGCTGCCTGCCTGCCTGCCTGCCGCCACCGTGCCCTGCCATTTGGTGCCTGCACATCAGCCATCTGCAGGGGTCCAGTTGCTGTGTCCACCCCTGCTGGAACAGAAGACTCCCGACTGGGATAACATCGCTCCACAGCCCAGCCCCAGGACCCAGTTGCCCACCCACTCCTGCCTCTGGGGTTGCCATGTCGGGCACTTCCACATCTGGCACCAGTGGCAACCCCAGGCCAGAGGGGCAGAGGGGCACCAGCGTCACTGCCACCGAAGTTGGTGTCCTGGTGGAGCATGTCCTGGGGCAGTATGATGCCCTCTTTGGATCGTCCCGCGCCAGCAAGGAAGGGTGGGAGAGGATCTGGGCCGACTGTGTGGTTGCCATCAACGCGGAGGGGGTGGCAACCCGCGACGTCCAGAAGATCAAGAAGCACTGGGAGGACTTGAGGTCCAGGACCCTCGTGAAGGCCCGGCGCCTCGTGGAGGGGGGCCGGAGCCGCATGAGTTCCATCCAGATGAGGGTCCTGGAACGCGTACACCCAGCGCTCCACGCCCAGATCCTTGAGAGGGAGACCCGTCTGGAGTTGAGCGATAAGTGGCCAAGCATTGCTGTGTGAGACAGGGCATGTTGCGGTGTGCTGGTTGTCTGATACTTGCCTGTATGTGTGACATAGGCCATGTATGCATGTATGTGTGCAGGGACATCATGGTAATGCATGTGCGACCAGTGATGTGTGAACCACATGGTTGTTGCATGTGTTTAAATGTGACATGGGGAGCCCTATGCAGATTTTACACATGAGAGCATGCCAGTCTCTGTTCCTGGACATGGGTGGGGGTGAGGGATGGGTGCTGATGCCAGGTACATATATGGTAGCCATGTCTGTGTGCCTGACCTGCGTGTCTGTGACTTGTGAATGCCATGGATGCATGACACATGTGTGTGACAATGCACAGATTCACTGATGCAGCCTAGTTATCCTTGTATCCGCTGTGTTTGGGGTGTATGAGGCCAGATGGATGTGACTGAGGTGAAGTGTGTGCATGTGATAGGCATGACCCATGATGCATGTGAGTTCCGTATCATTGTATGTTTCAAGAGTCCATTGGACATGTATGGAAATGTCCATGGCATGCACCATGCCTGTTACTGTGTGTGTTTTGCCTGGACTGACCCATGTGTTGTGGAGGGACATGATGGAAGTGTACTTTGACAGTGGTACTCATCTGCTATTGCTTCCTGTCTAGGGGACCATTGAACAGTACCCTGATGCTTGTGTTCTATGTCTCCCTCTACGCAGCGGCTAGTGAAGAAGAGGGCGGAGACGGCGCTGTGGAGCAAGGCGGCGGGGATGCCCCCACAGCTGCAGCGGAAGGGGTGGGTGAGCCCCCACAGGGGCCTGCTACGGCGGAAGACGATGAGCAGCCATCCAGGTTGGTGGTTTCCACAGAGGAGGAGGAGGCCGCCACTGAGGCACACATGGGGCCTGGTGGGGGCATCCCTGCTGGTGCAAGTGGTGCAGTCCAGGGGCAGGGGCAGGAGGCAGCACAGGTCACCGTGGAGGGGCCTGTGCATGTCGCTGTCCCTGACCCTGTGAGTGCACCACCATGCACCAGCAGGGATGCCCCGTCCCAGGCCCGTCCGCAGGAAGAGGGGATGTCCATGTCACCTGACTCCCCTCCACCTGCGGACGAGGGGACCCGTGGCCGTATGGAGAAGGTCCTGATTGGGGTCGCGATGCGCACGGGTGCAATTCGTGATGACGTGCGTGCTTCCCGGGAGGAGCACGCACGTCATCACGAAGAGCACCGTGCCGACGTGGCCCAATTGGGATCTTCCATGTTCGGGGGTTTCCTGCATGTGTCGGCCAATCTGGCGGCCCTCTCCTCCTCTGTGGAGGCTATACGCTGGTCGTTCTCCTTGCCGTCTTCCGGCCCAGATGCCACCAGGGCCCCCTGTGGACCTGCCCTGACCAATGCAGCCAGCTCGGTGGGGATCCCATCCCTGCCACAGTCGGGAGTCGGAGGTCCAGCAGGGGTGGACACCACAGCAACTGTACCCCAGCAGATGGAGGATGTGCCGGCATCATCAGGCAGGGCACGTGCACGACGTCGTCAGTGGATTCCATCAGCCTGGATGCCGTCGTGCTGGCAGAGGCAGTTGCGTCAGAGGCAGCAGCAGAGTCAACGTGGGAGGCATCATGGCTCGGGGCCATCAACATCGGAGGGGCAGCCATCGGCCGGAGGGCAGGAGGACCCAGGAGAGGAAGTGCCTTCCGTGTGGCTGCGGTTGGGCCAGCAGATAGGTGCGTAGCGGCGGCGGGCGGAAGAGGCACGGCTCACGATGGTCAGGGCGGAGAACTCCATGCGGAGGGCCCTGAGGCGGGCCGAGTGCCTCGAGGCAATCCGCAGGGGGTTGGAGGAGCAGATGGCGTCGTCCCTGCGGACCCTCGGGGCCATGGAACAGGACCGACTCCGGGACATAGACGAGGAGTTTGATGATGCCCTGGCCCGGAACACCACGGAGTGAGCCGCTGGACTTGCCCGCCGCCTTTGTATATAGTTCTTTAGTTTTAGGTCTCCTTTGTTTCTTCTTATGATTTGGAGTCGACGGACACTGCTCCACTTTTTGTATATAGTTGCATTTTAGTTAGGGATTTTTGTAGGTTTCCTTTGTTCAGTTGGGCTCATGGACCCTTGGATGTTTTGTACATAGACATGAGTGGGGGCCTGGTGGGGGCTGCCCATGGTGGCTGGGGGGTGGGGGTGGTGGGAGACATGGGTGGGGGCCTGGTGGAGGGTGTCCCACACTGCTGGGGGGTGGGGGTGGTGGGAGACATGAGTGGGGGCCTGGTGGGGGATGCCCATGGTGGCTGGGGGGTGGGGGTGGTGGGAGACATGTGTGGGGGCCTGGTGGAGGGTGCCCCACACTGCTCGGGGAGTGGGGGTGGTGGGAGACATGAGTGGGGGCCTGGTGGGGGCTGCCCATGGTGGCTGGGGGGTGGGGGTGGTGGGAGACATGAGTGGGGGCCTGGTGGAGGGTGCCCCTGGATGCTGGGGGGTGGGGGTGATAGGGGCCATGAGTGGGGGCCTGGTGGAGGGTGCCCCTGGATGCTGGGGGGTGGCGGTGCAGGGGGACATGAGTGGGGGCCTGGTGGTGCTGCCCCTGCACTGCTGGGGGGTGGGGGTGATAGGGGCCATGAGTGGGGGCCTGGTGGAGGGTGCCCCTGGATGCTGGGGGGTGGGGGTGCTGGGTGACATGAGCAGGTGTGCAGGGTAGTCCCCTGTGGTGTCGGCTGCCTGCAGGGGCCGTGGAGGGTGTACAGGGAATACCTGGGAGCACACAGCCAAATCTCGTGTAGAATTTCCCGCGCACCCCTGAAATACACGTACCCAGCCAAATCGCGTGTGGAAATTCACGCGCACGTACCCGGCCAAATCGCGTGTGGAACTTCCCGCGCACCCCTGAAGTCCACGTACCCTGCCAAATCGCGTGCGGGACTTCCCGCGCACCCCTGAGATCCACATACCCAGCCAAGTCGCGTGTGGAAATTCCCGCGCACATACCCGGCCAAATCGCGTGAGGAACTTACCGCGCACCCCTGAAATCCACGTACCCTGCCAAATCGCGTGTGGGACTTCCGGCGCACCCCTGAGATCCACGTACCCAGCCAAGTCGCGTGTGGAAATTCCCGCGCACGAACCCGGCCAAATCGCGTATGGAACTTCCCGCGCACCCCTGAAATCCACGTACCCTGCCAAATCGCGTGTGGGACTTCCTGCGCACCCCTGAGATCCACGTACCCAGCCAAGTCACGTGTGGAAATTCCCACGCACGTACCTGGCCGAATCGCATGTGGAACTTCCCGCGCACCCCTGAAATCCACGTACCCTGACAAATCGCGTGTGAGTCTTCCCGCGCACCCCTGAGATCCACGTACCCAGCCAAGTCGCGTGTGGAAATTCCTGCGCACGTACCCAGCCAAATCGCGTGTGGAACTTCCCGCGCACCCCTGAAATCCATGTACCCTGCCAAATCGCGTGTGAGACTTCCCGCGCACCCCTGAGATCCACGTACCCAGCCAAATCGCGTGTGAAAGTTCCCGCGAACCCCGGAATACACGCACACGTTATTTTTCAGTCAGCGGGTGTCCGTGTTTGTGGGTACCCCTTTCCACGTCATTTGTCCTGGAGGGCCACAGTATAGGACATTCATCATGGCTGTATATAGGTGCTATTTGTTGGTGCACCTTTTGGCGCACATTTATTACAGGCGCAGAGACGCTACCGCCTGCTTTCTTGTGGCGGTCGTGTTTGTGCTTGTGCGCTGGTTTCACCGTGCGCTTTTTTGCCCTATTCGATTCCATGAATATGTGTTGTAGGCGAGCGTGTGGGCGTTACGCGCACTTGCACCCTGTACTTCCTCCGTGACGCCCACATTTTGTTCCCCATTCCGAGTGTTACGCCCCGTGTTCCGCCTACTTTTGTTGTGTGCGCCACGCTATGTGCGATTTTCGCTGTGGCCTGTGCGATTTTCGCTGTGACCTGGCGCACGCCGTTAGATGGCCTGTGCGCCAACGTTTGCCGTGCACTTTTTTAGCGCACATCCGATGGTTTTCTCGTGCACGGCCTTCCATGAATCGATGTGTGCTGCTTTTCGTGCGATTTTCTTACTTGCACTGCGATTTTCGCTATTCCACTGCGAATCGCACCTTTTTGGCCACTTGCGCCGCGCTAATTATTCCATGAATTGGCCTGAAAATCTTCTATATCTTCTTCATAGTGACACATGGTGTTTTCCACTTCTGTCATAGGTAATTCTGCCTCATTTGCTATTAGCGGCTGTCCTAGTGGTTCTTGACTTCCTGTTACAGAAGGTTGACTACTGTCGGAAGTGTCCTTATCTAGTAGGTATTGAAGATCTTCTTCGTGTTGCTGTTCATTGTGCAACATTGTTTTGTACTGCGTAAAGTTCACATCGGTGATAGTGCTTTCATATGCTTTGAAAGCATCTTCATAGCAGTCACAGTTATCTAGAATCTCTTCCTCTTTTCTCCATGGTTTAAAATGTTGTAGCAGGGACATCTAATATATTTCTTTCTGTTCAGGAGTTTTTAATGACAATTTGACATGATTAATTAATCTTCGTTTCGTAAGTTTCACTAAGCTGCCTTCACAATCTGTCACTCTATATCTACCTTTGCTTTAATTGGGTTTTATATTATTTTTGTATGCAAAGCTTTGAGCTATGTGGTATAGACACATGGTTTCCAAAGTGGTACTCCTGTTCGCGTAGTATGTGTCCAGTAAATTGTTTTTTAAAATGTCTTGGCTGTTGGGATCATTTTTGGCAACTGTTTCTATGTCCTCATATGATTTCAGAACTCTTTTTCTAGATTTCGCAGGACCAAGACTTAGCCATACTATGTTTTCTGATTTTCCATACAAAGCAGTACGGGTTAAACGATCTGCAGCTTCATAGGCACCACATTCTCTATGATAGAGCATTTTTATGCCTGGGCTGTATAATTTCTTAGATAGAGTTTTGTCTGATGAAAGGTCATTCGAGAGGTCTTGAAGCTCTGTTTTTTCTGCTTTTGTTAAGTAGGCTGTAACATATAATGCAACTGCAGTGGAATTGTCTGCAATGTACTGCACATCTATGTTTGCATTCCATAAGAGGGCAATGATTGCATTGTAATCATTGATATATTTTGATTCTTCTGTTCTTTTTATGTAATACGTGTTCTTAGGTGATTTACCTTTAACACTATGTCGAACTGAAGACATGAAGTTGTTCACTTCACCTGTTTCTGTAAACGGTCTAGGGAAACCAAAGCGGCATTTGGTGTAGTATTTCCCTTTGCTTTTGTATTTGCGACGACAATATTTGCCACATGTGTGTCTTTGAAATTATAAAATCTGTCTATGAAGGTCACTATGGCCCTCATTACAAGTAAGGCGTTAAGGGATTAACGGTGCCGTCGGCGCCGTTAACCCTTAATGCCTGATTAAGAGGTCCCGGGTTTTAACGCCTGCTTTTTGCAGGCGTTAAAACCCATGCTGCAAAGTGACCCTGGTGCTAAGTACGGTGCCGCAATTTGCGGCACCGTACTTAGCGCCTTTCCCCATTCCCATTATGCCCTATGGGGCAAAAATGGGAATGGGGAAGGGCAAATGGGGAATTACCGCCCCATTCACCTTGGAATGGGGCGGTAATTCTGCCATCCACCATGCCGGAGTCCGGCATGGACCATGGTGCTAATAGCACCATGGTCCAGCGCCGGACTTGTAATGAGGGCCAATGTGTCCGTTGTAAAGGGATTTCACAAGTGACATATTTTTGGATGAACTTCAAAACAGTGGCATCACTGCCCTGACCAAATTTAGGTGCACCTTTGATCCATAAAAGCATGTGAATATGTGGTGCTCCTCTGGCTTGGTATTCTTTTCTCCAAAAGAAGTGTTGCACTTCTCCAAGGGGCGGAACAGTTTTATTACAAATAAAGTGTAGCATAGCAATGAAACGATGATGGAAATATCTTGACACATTAACAGGATCTAGAGAGCAAAGTTCTCAAGGTGTTAGTATATCTATGTTGGTTTTGTTGTTGTTTGATATGCGTAAGAAATCATGTAAATCTTCGCATGCATACTCTGCACAACTTAATGTAACAAACCAAGTGGGTGGTCCAAGGTTTCTGATCATAAAACGTACATCTCCGTGTCATCGGAAACCAGTATTCTTTCGTACCACTCATGCTTGCAAACAGATTTGTTATACTTGATTGTAAAAACTCATCTTTTTCTTGCACATTTTGTATTAATTGCGTAGCTGACATTTTGAAAGTGGGTTCCAGATTTCAATATGTGTGCAACTCCGTAACATAGGGTTGCTAGTTCACTTTCAAAGAGTAGGTGGAATATGTATTCCAGATTTTGTCTAAATCTGGGATCTTGAGAATACATTAGTAATGAGCGGTATCCTGATGTGTAATCTGAGTGTGTCTATCATGGTATCTTCCACCTTTGCCAGTAGGAAATAGCAGTGGAAAAGCACGTGCTTCTATACTTTTTTCCCATATGCTCATTGGTGACCCTTTGGTTTGTCACATTTGGTAAGTTTCTAGTGCATCATCTATGCTCTCATTAGAGTGCAATGGATGAATTGTGTAATGGTCCAAAAGAGTGGATACTGCAGCAGGATCCAGAAGATCAAAATGACATGTTTCTGATGACTCTTGAATTATTTCAGTTGTTTCCCTTAAGCTTTCTTCAATATTTATTTCTTTGTAGTATTCGTTATTGTCTTTCAGATATTGCAAGGCCTGTCTAACTTTATGTAAGTCCACCAGTTGTTGCCAATTTTTTTTGTCTTTTGTTGGTACACCATGTACTAAGACACTTAAAGAATGCTCTATTGGACTTTGCACTCCTAGAGTGTGCACATTTTCTGTCAGATCTAATGTCAAATAAACTACTTTGCCACGAATGCCTTTCACCAATTCAGAGGCAGGTAATTTTGCTGTTTTTGGTTGAAGGCGTATTATTGCTTGAAATGGGTGAACTGTTTGAATTATGATGCACTCATACAAATTGAGTTGTTGCAGGGGTTTTGGTAATGGGAATAATTCCAAATTATTTGTGATAGCACATGAAGGACTTTGGTTGTTGTCCAGTTTTGTAGTGCAGTAACTGCAGCATATTAGCGGTTCACTTATTTGGTATCTGTTTTCTGCTAAAAGGTAGAGAGCTAATTCAAAACATTTTGAATCTTCATTGTCTTCTATTTTGTATGTTACATGTATAGTTTTTGTGTTCCTTTTGTAAAACCTTCTGCGGCAACACACACACACACATGGTTTGGTACTTCAGCTGATGTACTTTCAAATTTTAGTATTTCTTTTTTCTATATGTGTAATAGAAAGTTGCTATGTGCATAATTGTTGCTAGTCTGTTCTAAAACTATTGCATTTTGTAAGTGGCTTTCACTTCCAAAATATTTTCTCTGGATACAGTGGACTTCTTCTTGTAGGTATTTGGGCGTACCATGCAGAAGAGTGTTATTTAAATTGGCTAATTCTAAAGCTGGACGTATAGCATAGTACAGTTTTTACACTAGATTTCTTACATTTGAATGATCTATTGATATCCTTTTGATATCATGGAAGGTGCTTTTTCAAATAGGTCCTGAAATGCAGACTAATGAATGTCCTTGTAGTCCGGTGTATTTGCGCACTGGACAGATATCCATATTTTGCAGCACTTACATTTTGATTTTGTCTTTACCTTTCACATACTGATTGAGGAACTGACATAAAGATTTGAAAGATTTGTTAGGAATGTTACACATTGACGTGCACAGCCATTTGTATACTGGCCGGTCTGCTTCAGTCGAATGGAGAGGTAATTCTCAGGGGATACTTTTGTAAGCAGTGTTTCTTGTTACATGATGGTATTATTGATATTTTCATACCCTCGTCCACTGCTATGGATTGCAATTGTGTTTGTTTGATTTTGTTTGTATGCTTCTTCATTAAAATATGGTTCTGTGGTTGTTGTGTGACTCCATTAACCTCCACAAATATTTAACAAGTTATTTTTGTCGACATTACGTTTATTGAGTTTCTTTTGTAGTTTAGTACTTAGTTTTGTTAGTGGTTTCATCCTATTTAACACTAAAATAAATAACTTCCTTTTGATAAGGATTGCACTGTCTACGAGAGCTTGTAGGATTAATTTTCTACGGTAGATTTTAAGGGTTGAGGATGATTTTGCTCCTCTTCTTATTAAATTCTGAAGGACTCTGTGGTGAAACATTTTTGCTAAAATACTTTTTTTGCTATGGATTCTTGCTAGTATATCAGGATTCATAGGAGCATTGTTAGCAGTACTGGTAGCGGAATTTTTGTAAAGCGTTTTCTGTTTTGTGCCACATTTTGATAGAGGAGCCAAAGTTTCAGTAGTTGAAGCTTCCTTTGTTTTGCTAAATGACTGTGGGCCTCATTACGACCCAGGCGGTAAGTTACCGCCTGGGCCGTGACTTTACCACCATGGCATAAACTACATTTACGCCATGGTGGTAGGCGGACTTACCACCCCATTCCAACCTTGGCGGGGCGGTAAATCCCCATTTTCCAATTTTCCCTTCCCCATTCCCATTTTGCCCCATAGGGCATAATGGGAGTGGGGAAGGCGTTAATTACGCCACCGTAAATTACGGTGGCGTAATTAACTCCATGGTCCCTTAGCGCCATGGATTTTAACACCTGCTAAAAGCAGGTGTTAAAACCTCCATGGCGCTAAGGGACCTCGTACTCAGGCGGTAAGGGTCGGCGCTGTTTACGCCGCTGTAAAACCCTTACCGCCTGAGTTGTAATGAGGCCCTGTATTAGCTGTTTTGTTTCAACGTTCTGTACAAACTTTGCTAGAGATTGATGCTTACTGTGGACACTTTTATTTTTATTTGCTCTATTTCTGCGTTCCTTTCTATGGACTTGCCTTTTGGTAGGCATTCTTTGGGGTCTGTTGAAAAAAAAAGAAGGCACGGTTTGATCTGTTTTACAATGTATGTGTGCTGTGTGCTGTGTGCTTGCGTGCATGAGTTTGATGGGGAAGCTGTTTGTGGTCGTGCGTGAATGTACATTGGGCAATTACAATGTGTTGGGAAGGCTATTTTTCTGTTTGTATATTACTACACGGTGCTTCAGATGAGAGTAGAAAGTGAGCTATTTGTGAGGAGAAGCATTAATAGTAAACGTAATGGTATAAAATGAAAACAGCTATTTGTTTTGTATTACTAACATTCTAAGGCTTCTGTATGTTATTTGTGTTACAAAAACACAGGGATTTGTGTACCATTCTGTCTGTTATTCTTTGTTTAATAAATGGGGATTCGTGGGTAGAATGGGTCAGAAATCAATGTTTTTTTTGGTGCGCAAATGACATAAATAACCCACACACTCTCTTTGAGGAACAGGAAGAATGTAAAGGTAGTACGGTACTTACTTTCTTTTGCAGAATGTCCAGGTTTCTTTGGATATGTTGTTTGCAGTGTAGATGCTGTTGATTTTCAGGCGAGTAGTCTTCAGTGAAATTGTAAAAGGAAGAGGTTAGTAACTTTGTGTGTTTAAAGCAGTGATGTTAATGTACACGTTCATTTTGCATCTTTCGTCGGAGTATTCTCCTTTGGTATCTGAACACAGTGCATGTGTGCATTTCATTTCACTATGTGCAGCCTTTATATTTTATTTGCAGTATGTTAGTTGAACCTGCTTCACAAACGAGTACAATTTTCAGTTCATGAAATTCCCTTGGTTTTTTAAAGCTGTGTTGTCCATAGCAGTGAGGTTTGGAAGTGATAGGTCATTATAGTAGATGGGAAAAATGTGACTACTTTCATATTATAAGTATGAATTCGAAAAATCGAGAGAGCCTCAGAGGGAGATGTCTCCACAGTAATCGGGAATGTTTATTTTTCTCATACGATCGCTTTGGAAGTAGCATTAATTTAGGCAGAAGACAGTAAACAATTGTGACATTTTCTAATGGAAAATCGAGTTTCGCGCCTAAATCGGGAGGGTTGTTACGTATGTATAGTTTATGCGGGAGACAGTAAGAAGTAGTGCGGTTTCTCAATGAAAAATTGGAAATCTTGCACTTAAAGGGGGAGTGTTGGTATGTATAGGCTATGCAGATTTAGTGGCATTAATTTGTTTAAATGGAATCATAAGGGTTGCACATGTTCTCTGAATAAAATATGCATACCTGTACTTTGTGCTCATGCATGTGCATATGCATGGAGCTGTAAGTAGAAATCTGCGACACTTGCACAGTAATTTTTGAAGTAGGTGCTTTGCAATGATATGCGACTAGCATTCAGAGTGATGAGCAGTACATTTGAAGTGCGGAACTCTGATGACGAAGTTAGATGCAGACATCTTGAATGTGATTGGTGGATGGTTGTGTGACTGCTTAGCTGTGCCCAATGATGGAATGGATTTGCGAGTGATGTGGAAAGGGTAGAAGGACAGGCTAAGAGTTACGTGCCACACGGACACCGCGCTTGTCTGTGGGTAGGTTGTGCCACATACCGGGTTCTACAGCAAATCCAGCATGGAAAGAGGACTGTAGGCATCAGCCAATCAGATGTTCACATTCTTCATTTGTGTCGAAAGACAGTGCATGTAGTGAAGATGGCAGAGGTGTAGACAGTCAGGGTGTTGATGCTTGGAGATATTTTCTTCCATGGTTTACAGCACTATTCCAAAAGTAGGCATGTAGCACACAATTTCGATGTCAGAAGAGTGGAGGTGGTGTAGAGTGCTGCAACTGATTGCAATGTTGCGGCAATTCTCCAGTTTGTAGAGATATTAGTAGGACCACCAGTCCCCATGTGGTAGTTTTGCACTACGGTGCTTGCCATTTGGGCTACGTGAGTTCACCTACTTTATTGGAGGATTTGGAACAGTTGGTACAAGCAGTCATTAACATCTTTCCAACTGCAAAAGTATTTTTTTTCTGGCTTACTCCCTAGAGGAAAATGAGACAACAGTTCTGTTTTTTGTTCTGATCAAAGTATTGGGAGGTGTACCATCAATCGCGGCATGCATGCTTTCATGTTACGAGCTGGTATGCTTTTCTGCAGCCACGAGAACATTGTATCCAGTTATGCGGCTTATTTTGAAGCAGATGGTGTTTCGTTACCTTTTTTGGGAAATGCCATGTTCTTTTGGAATGTAAGGCTTACTTTGGAGAAGGTTCTGTAATGATTGTAGGAGTAAAGTAAGAAGAAAAAAAAAATACAAAATAACAGGTGTCTGTCAGGCATCTGCCAAAAAAACTAAAAAACCTGTCTCTTTTCAGAGCCCACCTTAAAGGGGAAAAGGCGAATACTACTTAAATGTACAGTCGTCACCCTCAGATCCTCTACGTGTCCGCGGACATGGCAGTAGTCTGCAGGCAGCGCGTATTACCAACGGGGTTTCTGGGATGGAGACGCATGCAAGTGAGAATGAGCAAAGCTACGGATTGGTCAGTAAAGTTCAGTGGGTGTGTTCTAAATGGAGAGATTTAGTGAGAACGTCTTTTTCCTGACAGGAGACCAAACACCTATGGCTCTGTGTGCTCGAAAACAGATTATTTGGATTTTGGGAGACTCATAGATACATTGGTTGAAGGTGCATGCAGAAAGTTGTGGTATATCTGCGGATCTTGGATTTTCTCATGTGGAAGTGCACTGGCATGGAGTGCGTGGAATGAAGCGGCTGGACTTGGTACCTCTCTGTGCTACTTTACAGACAGAGCGTCATCCTGATATAATTATCATTCATTGTGGAGGAAACAGTGTAGGGCATGTCTCTGGTATTTCTTTGCAATTTGCAATGTAGGAAGGACTTGCGAAGGTCATGGACATGTTTCCAAATTGCCAAGTAGTTTTTTCCCGTATTGCACAAAGACAACTGTGGCTGCGTTCTTCTGCATTCGGTCCATAAATGGAGAAAGCGAGGCGCAATGTAAATAAGGCTTTTTGTGCCTTTTTAAGAGATGTTGGCATGTTCTCTTTCCACAATGAAAATATTTTGTTTCGCAGCACTTCCATTTTTCGCAGAGATGAAGTCCATCTCACATATGCTGGCAATTAGATTTTTCTTTGAAATATACAAAATGCATTGCAACCTTTTTGGATTCATAGTCACCTATTTTGCATTACGTTTTTTCGAATCCACAGTTTTTCAACAACACAAAACACCACCAAAAGGCTCTTTTCAGAGCCACCACCTACTCCCAGGGAAAAGTGCATTGGGTTTGCTCCGCTTGCACCCTCCATTTTTGTGCATCCTACGACTGTCCGCAGACTTTTTGAAAAATGCGCGGAGGCCTACACCGGTCATTTGATAGTTCCATTGTTAAACTGAGAAAGGTACTCTGAAAAGAGCCTTTTTGTATTTTTTGTTGTTTTCCATTTTTTTATTTTTTTACACCCGACACACTAGGAGAGGAGGGTAAAGGAGGGTAAGGAAGGGACACCAACCACAGGGATAAGAAAGGGCAGGTGGACACAGAAAGATGTAGGGTGGGCCTTACTTAGGTAGGGAGCAGTTGTTCTGGTGCTCCGTGACCGTAGTCTCAAAAGCACTTCAAAGACTTTCTCCCCTGCAGAGTACTGCATCGCAGTACACACACAATATTGTGACCCTCGAAAGGTAAGGGTCAACAGCATCGCAAATGGCCTGTGAGGCAGCTGGAGGGATGCGCTCTCCCACAGGAGTGTCTCTTGTGGTGAGTAGATAGGACACAGAGGATGGTGCGGAGGAACTCAACCTACTATGTTCTTCACATGGTACCACCTTGCGAATGTCCGCACTGTGGAACGAAGTTAGGTGTCGCTTCATGGTTGTAGTACCAAAGCTGTATTCACCAGGTCTCCCGCGACTCAGCACCAAGTTGCACTGGTTACACATGACCTGGTTCGCACATGCTTTTGGTGTGTTTCCAAAAACAGTAAACAACCGCCACACCCACGTCTCCCGGCGAGTGCTTGTAGTGCGGAGTTCCTCCACCTCATTCTCTTCTTCCTCTTCTTCCTTGATCTCTACATCCGCACGTGTATTTCCCTCTGCAGGCCCTTGGGAAGGTGGTGGCGGTGGAGGGTTTGGGGGTGGTGCTGAGGCTGATGAAGCAACAGCAGCCATGGATGCCATTAGGGTTGGTCGGCTAATCTTTGCTACAGCATTAAAGGCAGCAAAACTCAATGCGCTATAGCCAGAAGTACAATGAAGATGAGCTCGGGGTGTGGCCTTTTATAGGGGTGGAGAGGTGCGCCTCGTGACCATATCGATCACTGAAAAGCATTGCAAAAATTCTAAACAATACGTTGAAAGGTAGGGCCATTGTATGGGACATGTGAAATGGTGATTTTATACTGTAAAATAATTTCCCATGTCTGTATAAGTTGTTTTGAAATGTTATGGAAGCAGACAAACTGTGCAAATTAGGCCACACGCTCAGTGTGGGTGCGGTCACATGATGACATCGTGAACACATCCGCGAATGACATGGGTGCCTGCTGGACACCAAATGCAGAGTAACGGACTTGCGCATGCACGCGGGTGTTCTACAGACAGTGTTCAGGTCCTGAAACTAATTAAAAGTGCGACAGAAGTGAGACGGACAGGCGCGATGTTCGCAGTACTTATGGGTGTGGTGCGCATGTGCGTAGATGTTGTGCTGACTGTACGGCCAGGTACAGTGTCCTTAGGACACCTCCATTTTGTTTGATTACGGACATGCCGGCCACCGCGCCTTTTCTACGGACAGCTCCATCTTGGCTGCGGATGGTACGGACAGGTATAGTGTCCTTAGGACACTCCCATTTTGTTCATTTACAGACATCCCGGACACCTAGTGTGTTCTAAGAACAGTTTTATATTGGGTGTGACCAGTACGGAGAGGTATAATGTCCTCAGGATGCCCCCATTCTGTTCATTTTCAGACAACTTGGACAGCTGGTGCGTTCTAAGATCAGTTCCATCTTGGTTGCGAATGGTACGGGTAGGTGTATTGCCCTTAGAACATCCATATTATATTGATGACGGCCAGCCCGAACAGGCGCGCTGTCCACAGACATTTTAACTCTTTTTAAAAAAATGTTTTTGATTCAAACCATTCCACTACAACTAACATAAAACATTTTTTCATTCACACACATACATCAATCAAGAGAAAGATGGTGAAGCAGACACTGAAACAAATATAGGAGAATTAGGGTTCAACACGGGCTGGTTGTGAGGGGATGAAGGGATGGATGTTTCGTCAAAATGTTTATGTTCTTCTTGAGGGTTTGGGGATGGTTCACTAGGAAATGTAGAAGGGGGATAGGTACAGGTGGCACAGTGATATCTTATTTTTCCTCTCACATATTCCTCCACAAATTACCTTAACCTGTTAAAATTCTCATTTAGTATGTCCATTTTATCTTCTATCCATTTCAGGCTGTCTTGCTCTGTGTCCTTTGGTGGACTTTCTTCTTTTTTTATCTGGTCTGCTAAAAATAAATATATATATATATATATATGTTAAATGCCCATAAAATACTGACTATTAATTTGCTTATGCAGAGAAGTATGTACCATTATTATCACTATCTTCCGACATTTCCCCATGCGGAAAATTCTCCTCCAGCCACTCCAAAGTACTGCACATTTCTGTGTCAAAACAACAGAAATACATTATTTGTTCTGCACCTCATACAAAAAAGTATACACACATATATAAGAAAAATGAAGTTCACTTACTATTTCCTTGTAATTTGTTTTCGTTGTGCTGTGTGTGTTTACTGTCGCTCTTGGCTGTAAAGTTTCTGTGAGGTAATTACGTTGGAGGCATATCTTTTTTGTTATGGTATAATCCATTTAATTCTACATGGTAATTAAATGCATGGGTAATGTTTGAGACGTGTACGTTCAATTGGTTACTTATAAGTACTTATAATGTGTTTGTGTTCTTTTTTTAACTTGTGCATTTTTCATATGGCACAATAGTACAATTTCAGATTCCCCCTGACTGTTTGGGTAGTGTTGATCTCGTCTGCGCCCGTCCGCACACAGGCGCTCCGTCTGTGCCTTTCAAATATCATTAGCGTGGGGGTTCAGTATGTTCTATGTTAAATGTATATAAAGTAAGGGATTTATAGTACATATCTCCTAATTTCACATGATGAAAGTGAATATTCAGTAAACAAACTTTGTTAATGGGATGTTATGATTAAGTTGCACTTCTAAAAACCCGTAAAATTCACTAAAAACACTTTGTTAAGGGGACGTTATGGGTAAGTTGTGCTACTAAAAACCTGTGAAATTCACTAAAAAAAAACTTTACAAACGTGACATTATGGTTCGAAGCAAAACCGAAAAACCCCTGAAGTTCACCAGTTATGGTAGGCTAAGCAACCATAACTGCCCGCACCACTGTGCACTTCTAACACTAACTGATGACATCACATGTGCATTCACTTTTCAGACAAGGGGTTGTGAATGTAATTTTGGGAAAAAAGTATCAGGAATTATCGGGACATGTGTAATAAACTACATACTTCATCACGGAATGTAGTGTTCTAAAGAAAATTACATTGCAGTGTTCTTTCTAGTACAGGAACCTAGTCATACAGAAATGTAGGTATTGGCTGCAGCATACACTGCAGAGGTGCTATATTTGTAATTTTCCAAAGTTATATAATAAAACGGTGAATGCTTATGTATCAGACTTTTCTGGTCTGTATAAAGTTGCTAATAATTCATCACTTACTACATATTTCTAGTAACACACACAAAACATAAATAGACTACAATGCATACAAATATGGGGCTTATATATGGAGAGTAAAGTAGGCAAACAAGAGGCAGTAACATTAGCAACTGTGTATAATCTACATGATTGTATTCACACACAAAAATTATTGCTGTGTTTCAGACCTGCTTTTTCCCCTATATATGTACATCATAAGATGCAATTAAATTCTAAGGAAAGTATTGTAAGAACATGCGAGAATAGTAATATCTATAAATGTAATACCTTTTGAAAGTTAAGTTTCTGACTGTCAGTAAATAAACCCACCTGGCCTAGATATGGCAGTGAACAAAAACGAAGGGGCTACACATGTGATGTCATCAGTGATGTCATCAATGACATTTGTGATGTCATCTTTGATGTACTGGGTGTTAGTATTAGCAGTGCACAGTGGTGCGGGCAGTTATGTCACATTTGTAAAGTTTTTTTTAGTGAATTTCACATGTTTTTAGTAGCACAACTTAACCATAACGTCCCGTTAAGAAAGTTTTTTTTAGTGAATATTAAATATATAAAAAGTGACTAAGTAGGCAATTTGTTATGATATTGTGTGTCTTAAGTATAGGGAAGAATGAATGATAGTGCATGCTAATGTCGCATGCCTGGGCCCAACACTCTCTGTTTGTATATAAATATACAGACATACATTTCTTTCTAATGGTGAATCGTAGTAACTAGGGCAAAATGTGAACAGATATCCCACATTTGCATTCTACAGCAATAGGCTATATATATTTAGACAACATATGTAAGAAACCTTTCACAGAGACAATTTTAGTCAGATCTTCAAACCTATTTTGGTATTATCTGTGCATACAGCAGACAATTAATCTTCAGGTAAGCAAGTCACACAATGTGTCAACATAATTTCACAAAGGAACTCTTATTCAGTAACAACACTTTGTAATGGGGCATACCATCAATCTCGATCTATCAATGACATATGAATAACATTTGTGATATCATCTTTGATGCCCTAGGTGTTAGTCTTAGCAGTGCACGGTGGTGGCACGAGTTATGGTTGCTTAGTTTACCGTGCCTGGTGAACTTCTGGGGGTTTTCAGTTTTACTTGTAAGCATAACGTCCCTTTAACAAAAAAATGTCACCGAATTGCAAACATTTTTATTAGTGCAACTTAACCATAACGTCCCTTTAACAATGTTTTTTCACTGAATTTCAAAGGTTTTTACTAGTGCAACTTAACCATAACGTTGCTTTAACAAAGAATTTTCACTGAATTTCATAGGTTTTTACTAGTGCACCATTAATTTGCTACATGTTCCTCATATTGTACTCACCCCCCCCCCCCAATGTAGCAGCTGTAGAGTCCACGGACAGTGCGGTAGTCTGCGGACAAAAGGTAGCATCCACAAAGCTCAGAAGCAAAGGGGATACGAGAAAATGTTCAATACATCAACCAACAAACACATATACATAAAACAACATTACTTATATTTACAGAACCCAAACAGCGCTTGACTGGCCTATAGGGAACTCTGGACATTTCCCAGTAGGCCTCTACATCCTGGGCCTCTTTCGTGTGGTATTTCCACATTTCTCCATAAGAAAATGGTTGGGTTGCTGAAAATGTGTAATATGGGGCCACTTTGTAAATTATGTCCAGAGCATCCTTTGGTTCCCAGTCCACCCCTACACCCAAATATACCTTTTTGTACAAATGAATACTTCCAAATGTACAAATTATTTTTATGTATAACACACAATATAATGGAATGCACCAAGCATAAACCATAACAGTACACCTCATATTATCACTTCAATACAACTGTTCATAGAGACTCATAAACACCAAGTGCTCATTCCAAAACAATATCTCACCAAACAGTAAAAACACTGGGCCTCATTACACGGATGGCGGTAAGGGTTTACCGGTACCGGTATTTTACCGGTACCAGTAAATCCTTACCGCCTTACTACGAGGTCCCTTTGCGGGTTGGGGAATTTAACGCCTGCTTTTTGCAGGTGTTAAAAACCAACCCGCACAGGGACCAGGGAGCTAATTACGGTACCGCAATTTGCGGTACCGTATTTAGCGCCTTCCCCATTCCCATAGAGCCCTATGGGGCAAAAATGGGAATGGGGAAGGGCAATGGTGGAAGGGGGAATTACCGCCCCGCCAACCCTGGAATAGGGCGGTAATTCCCCTTTCCACCAAGGCGGTGCCAGTATTTTACCGGCATGAACCATGGCGCTAAAAGCGCCATGGTTCACCGCCATCCGTGTAATGAGGCCCACTGTATTTATTTGTTTATTATTGGCATTCATTATGTAAACATTTCTTATAAGCAAATATTACTTTTTTTTTTATTTAACAGAAATGGCAAACCCACTTGAGTTGTTGGAAGACAACTGTCCAACAGAAGAATTAAGTAATGATAACATCTCTAATGGTAAACAATACATATTTTAATATACAGAAATAATGTAATTTCTACAGACCTCACTGAAATAATAATGTCTTCTTTTCTTACAGTGCATAGTTTACATGAAGAAACAAAACCCAGTTTATTTATGGAGAATCCCAAAAATCACAAAGACAATCTCTATCCCCAACTGTACATAATGAAAACATGATGTTGTCCGAAAAACCTAGTCATGATTTTAAGGAACTTTTAAATTATGTTAAAAATCATGTTATTAAAAATGTTGATTATAACTGTCCTTCCCGCACCTGTCCTCCTTTCCCCCAGCCATGGGGGTCACCAGTAAAGTGTTCGGGAGGGGCCAGCGGAAACAGCAAATTTGTGGTCTGCATGGGACCTACCATGGCTGCAGTAGGATTGACAGCGGTCATATCAGCAAGCAAGGACATGATTGCTTGAACAAGCACATGAACAGAACTGACCGCCACCTTCCTTGCACCAACGGACACAAGAACTCAACAATCTGTCATCAACTGGTAGGAATACCCCGTACTAGTTGGTTGTGTGCCCAGAATTGCAGGCAGATGCATGCTTAAAATTAGCATTGGGCAGAAAATAATTTACCATAATGTATGGATAGTGAGTGGAGCACAAAATGAATTTTACATGGGCAATGACATCATGCACAGAATGTGTATGGTGTTAGATTTCCTTAATCAAAAAATATGGTCACGCCTAGGTGGTCCGGCACCTGAATTTGAAGACAAAAGAAGGGCTTATCATTGTGCACAACTAGTTCCTTATGCAGTCGAATTACAAATGAGGAAAAATACTATTGTTCCTGCATTTACAAAACAGTTTGCAATAACACTGAAATGCAAAAATGGACAGCAGATGAAAGGCTCTGATGCATTTGTATGCCTGAATGAATCCATAAAACAGCAAGGCCTGGATTATGAATACATTCCATTGGTAGACATTGGTGAGGGATCTGTAAAAATCATGGTAAATAATAAAGGTTGTCAGGATATTCATTTAGAGGAAAACTCCCCATTAGGAATGGCCATACAAAAATCACATTATACGGCAGATTTAAATAACATGGTGATTGGGAATATTCCTGGAAAATATGTAGATGCCAAGGGCGAGTTGCCAGAACACCTGGACTCTCAGCCCAAAGGAATATTTAAAATTCATTCTGTGTATCCTTATGATTCAAATGAGACAGTGTGCTGCCATCAAGAGGATTGCATAATATTTAATTTAAATGAAAATGAAACAGGAAATCAGCCCATTGAAGTGGAAGCTGATATGCCAAAATATTTAAAAGTGGCAGCTCTACAAAAAGACACAGCCACACAGTTAGAGGAAAGCGCTGAGATTCCTTTACCAGAAGAGTTTCCAGAATTTTCCAGAATGGTAGAAGAGCAGATCTCCTTAGCGGATGCATGTGACAGCGATGGGGATCGAAACGACCTGAGGGAAATATTTATGGAGTTTAAGGATGTATTTGCAAAAGATGCTTATGATTGTGGTTTAACTGATTTACATGTGGCCACACTACCAGAAGGTTGTAGCAGAAATCCAGTGTTTGTACGCCAGTATAGACTACCGCTGGCATGTTTAGAATCATTGGCAGAGATTATTAAAAATTTGGAATCACGGGGAATAATTAGGCCCATTCATAGCACATCCAATACGCCTATTTTAGGTGTGTTAAAGCCAAATGGTCAATGGCGGCTGTGTGCAGACTTAAGAGAGTTAAATAAAAGAGTACCAGTATCTAGATGGCCACTACCATTCATTGATCAGGGCCTAGCTCAGATACATGGTTCAAATGTATTTACCACGTTAGATCTCACATCTGGATATTGGTGTGTGCCATTGGCAGAGGAGATACAACACCTATTTTCCTTTACATTTGACAGGACTTAATATGCCTGGCTTAGAGCTCCGTTCGGGTACATCAATAGTGGGAGTGAATTTGGCATATTTTTGAGAAAGGCCATGCCGGATGCAGCGGAAAGAGGAACAATAGTTTATGTGGATGATGTCCTGATAAAAAATGAAAACCTTAAAAGCCATTTTGATGAAATAAGACATGTGCTTGGCCAATTGCAGAAAGCAGGCGCCAAAGTATCTTTGCAAAAAGCACAATGGTGCAAGAAAAAAGTGAACTTTCTAGGGCATGAAGTGACTGAACATGGGCTAAATCCACAAAGGAGGAAAATAGAGGCCATACAAAGATTAAAAGATCCTAAAAATGTGAAAGGAGTAAAAAGTTTATTAGGGATGACAGGCTATAACAGAAAGTTCATTGAGAATTATGCAGAAATCACTCAACCATTGACTAAACTGCTTAAACTAAATACTCCCTGGAGATGGGAAAGAGAGCAGTCTGATGCAGTGGCTAGATTGAAGGAATGTCTTGTAAAGGCACCATGTTTAGCATACCCCATAAAGGACAGGGATTTCTTTATAGAAATAGGCTTTTCTGAACATTGTATGTCAGCAGTGTTATCACAAAAACACGATTTGAATCACAAAACCATTGCATATGCAAGTAAGGCATTTTCCCAAGTTGAAATGAAATTTAATGAATGTGAAAAGGCCCTATTAACCACTGTGTGGGCGCTACAACATTTTCGCCCCATTGTTCAGGGAGAAAAGGTGATTATTGAAACAAATCATCAACCTTTGCAATTTTTAGAGAGTAAAAGAATTAGATCAGGCAATCTAGCGCAATCCAGAATCACTTCATGGACGCTGGCATTACAAGGTTTTCCTGTAGAAGTAAGATATGGACAAAATAAAAAGAGCCCAATTGCTCAAGGGTTAGCTGACTTACATGACTGTGCAGCTGAACAAATACCAAATGAAATGGAAGTGGAAGCTAGTTTGCAGGAATTTGAACAATCACCACACAAAGCTTTTGATGAAAAAACATGCAAGGATTTGCCAACTGTATATGTGGATGGTTGTGCTTTTCACATTGAAAATGACAGTAATAAACAATTAGTGGCAGGAATAGGAAATGTCTGGTTGAAATGTGAAGGCGTTCCTAGTATAGGGATGAGGATTGGAGATAGGAGCAGTCAGGTGGCGGAATTGGCAGCCATCTATAAAGCAATTGCTACTGCAGTTGATAAAAAGTTCAGTGAAATTGTCCTGGTGACTGATTCTGACTATGCACGGAATAGTTTTGTGGAGTATTTGCCTGGTTGGAAAGCAAGAGGCATGGTTACATACAACAAAAAACCACTTAAACATGGAAAAATGATACAAGCCATAGACAAATTGGTGTCAGAAAATAATTTAACAATATACTGGAGAAAAATTCGTGGGCATTTAAAAACACCAGGAGAGGATAAGGAGGGAAATGATAAGGCAGACCATCTGGCTAAGATTGGGGCTGTGATGGGAGAATTGCTACCTATTGATTATTTAATGGGTGAAATACAAATTGATGCAGTCACACGTTCTAAAGCACCAAAGGAGGTAGATCAACCGGTGGTGCAGTGGAGTCATGACACGCCAGACCAAGATTTGATTGAGGCACAAAAGAATGATCAAATTTTGGGAATCTATTATAATCATTTGATAGATCCTGAACAAAATCCTTTAACAGAAAAAGATTGCATGGGAAAAGAAGAGTTGAGGGTGTTATTAAAGAACAAAACACGAATTAGATTACAGGATGGACTCATGATTAGAGAGTCCATAACAGGGCAAATACAGTGGGTAGTACCCCTTTCATTCAGAGGACTAATGCTACACCATGCACACGATGCCATAACTGCAGGCCATAGAGGTTCACAAAAAACATTAGAAATACTAAAAGATTATGCTTACTGGCCACATATGTCCCAAGATGTGGAATTATATACTAGAGGATGTCTAGTATGCGCCCAATTTAAACCTGCTTCACCAATGCATAGAGCACCATTGATGAAAAGAGGCCTAACTCTCCCATGGTCAGATTTGCAAATAGACTATGTAGGTCCTTTAAAAAGGTCGAGCAGGGGACACCGTTATATTTTGAGTGTGGTATGTTTGATGTCAAAGTGGATTGAGTGCATTCCTGCACCAGATTGTAGTGCGCAAACAGCAGCCACATTGCTGGTGAACCATGTGTTCTCAAGGTTTGGGTTGCCGCAAAGAATTGAGTCAGACAGAGGAAGTCATTTCATTTCAGAATGTCACAAAGGGAAACCACATTCTCAGATCTAGTGCAATATTTAGAGGCAAAGTTATTTGCACATGGGAATTGGTCTTCGAATAGCACGTTAGAATGGAGTAACCGCATTCAGGGTGAGGTGCAGAAAGAAAAACTAGACAATATTTTTGCAGAAGGCAGCATAATTCAGGTCTGCCTTACAAGATTATTGAATGCAGCCGATAAAAATGCAGAGAAAGACTGTTTAATACGGCTATGCGGCAAAATATGGTTTATTTTAAACAAGTCCCTGCGAATGCAAGAGAATGATACTCAGCTAATTAACAGGTTAAAGACTGAATTAGATGGGGCAAGTAGAAATCAGGAAATGTTGAGAGCAGAATTGGATGTATGCCAAAAAGACATGCAATTAAAATGCAGAGACTTTGATACTCAGTTATCCAAAAGCAAGAAACAATTTGAAGATAGTGAGCAAGAATTGACACACTTAAAAGCCTTAGTGGATCACATTAGGCAGGATAAAGATGAGGTTGTTTCAGAAATGCAGATTTTACAAAAAGAACATTGTGAAAAAGAAGGTGATCTCCAGAGTGCAGAACAAGAAATGATTAAAATGATTCAAGAAAGAGACAAAAGAAATAAAGAGTTCAATGAATGCCAAATGCAAATGTGTGACATGCAGGAGGCGATTAATAAAATGAGCGATGAAAATAATTATTTGCAGAATGAAGCAACCAGACTCCTTAAAAAGTGTAAGGACTTAGAACAGCAAATGTGCATTCCCAGGTCCCAAGAGAGGCGGCAGGGTACCACATTCAATGGAGTGGAGGTGAATTCTAGCTCTGCCCAAAGAGCTAGTGCCCCAGTGACTGGGCCGGTGACTGAACTTGGTTGCAGCGCCCTTGGGGGATTTGATACTCCCATTGGGGGCAGCCACCAATCTCATACACCTGAAAACAGGATTGAATCACAAAATAGTGCAATTCCATGCATTGCAACAAGTAGCCCCATAAAAATAATGAAATCCATTAAAGCCCTGATCAAACCATTTAAAAAGGGAGGTGAATGCTGCATTGAGGATCACTTAGAAGCGGTACATGACATTTTTAAAGCACTCCAGATACCTAAGGAACAGTACAGACAATACTTTCATTTAACTTTAGATGCCCCGACGGCCAGCATCATAAGGGGATTAAATGAACAGCAGAATATGACATGGCTGGAGTTTGAAAAAGAAATTAGGCGTCATTTTTCTCCTTTTCAGTCATTGCAGGAGGCAAAGAAAGTCGCGTACACTATTACTGCTGGACCTAATACATCCCCTCGCCAATTTTTACAAGACTTAAAAAGAGCATTCTCTCGCTTTGATGTATCTTTTGACTCAAATTCCAATGAGTTTAAAACCGCATACTTCTATGGGCTACAGAAAGACATCATATCCCAATTGGTCCGTGAATTTGACCGTGACAAGTCCCTTGAATGGATTGTACATCAAAGCACCAAGCTATATGAGGTACTCTATTGTCAGGGTAGAGAAAGTGATAAAATGAAAGATACTAGGCCTAAATCTAAAGAACCCTCAGCCACAGTAATGGAAATCAGGTCAGCCAAAATGTCCCTTGAGTCTGCTCAAAGTCAAGGTAAAAATAATGTGACACCTGAACAAAGGGGTAATCAACAAAGATCGCCATTTCCTGTACCAATGTTCCAATCACATGATCCTAGTAATAGAGAGAGCTACATCAGCCCTAGATATTTAGGGGATAGACCCCGGGTAAGATATCGGTCTGATATGGCAGGTATGAACAATAACCAGAGACAAAATCAAGATCAAAGAAATGATGGTCCCTACCAGTCATTGGGGACACAGAGTAGGTTTGATCCCAACACCATGATATATGGTAATCAGGATAGGCCCCGATATGTGGATCGATTTACTGATAATGGAAATCAACATAGGGGCCAGTACCCACAATCTGAGAGACAGGACATGAGGCAAAACGTGAACTACAGTCCACGCCAGTACAATGATTCCCCACCAGGGGACTATAATCAAAGGATGGGTGCAACCCGCTCCCCTCCACAAATGAATCAAGAGTTCAGAAACCATCCCAACCGGTATCAATCACCTGAGAGGTATCAGAATAGATCCAATCAGGGGGAAAACAACCAATATCGACCTAGGCCACAGAAAGAGGATCCTAGAGAGATGGAAAGGTTCCAGTGCCTTGAGGCCCAAGTGAAAATGTTAGCTGAGCAAATAGGAAAGCTCTATACAGCGCAAAAACAACCTTCCAAAGAGGGGGCTGATGGCCCTAGCAATGACCGGGGGGCTTCCGAAAAGTGACTAAGTACTCATGATAACTGCAGTGCCAAAATGACAGATTGCTCTGATATAATTTTGCATAACGACTCTGAGATGCCTAATGGATTAAAAATGAAAGTACCAGTAAATGAAATTGTGATAGAAAGTGCAAATACTTCTAAAAAAGAGGTACGGTTTAACTTAGAGCTAAATAAAACAGTAAAGATTTGCACAAATGAAAAAGAAACATTAGGAATTCCAAAAGAACAAAGGGACAGATTTAAGAAAAATGACTCATGCATGGGGAATACCAGTGAACAGGGAGTAAGTGGGGATGCCATAGCTCCTTCCCTGGGCAAGCAAAACAATGACCAAACACAGACAGAAAAAGGAAATACTCACAAGGAGGGTACAAGTCAATCACCTGAAGAATTCTTTGAGCCACATATTTTTGAAGAGGCTGAAAGGGCTGGTATTACACTAAATGATCACAAATGCACAGAATTAAAAAATGACAAATTGCTGAATGATGTTGTTACACATGTTCAGTTGGGAGGTTGTAATGTGGTCTCTGATGTTACCCAGATGGATGGGCGAACAGTGGCCACACTCCAAAAAACCTCTGAACATGGAGAAATGAATAAAATATCTCGCACAGAAATGGGTAAAAAGGAGGGAAAAATGTCTTTTCATTTACCAATGTGCTTAGCCAAAAGTGAAAAAGACCTGAGAAAGGTGAGCCCTGAAATCAGTAAGAATTCACATTTCTTATGTGTATTAGAGGAAGTTGAGGACAGATATTATGCACCCATCACTGTAGAAGAAAAATGCCACACCTTTGCTATGATTGACACTGGCGCACAGGCCACAATTATGTCCAAGGAGCTGGTAAAGAGTATCAATGAAGGGAGGCCTCCACAGAGTCAGATCACAGTGAAGGCAAATCAAGGCCCAGTGCATAACTTTAATGGGGAGGAGGTGCCCATCATAGGTGTAACTGAGGTTGACATAAAAATAGGAAAGCACAGAATGAAACAAGAGGTATTGATCACATCTATTTGTGAAATTCCATTTCTGATGGGGACAGATTGCCTGAAAAGATTGTCTCCTCTCATAGATGGGGTGAATGGAGTGCTGTGGTCCTTAACCAAAAAACCATTGAGGCCTAAGAAACTAAAATCACAAAACAGCAATATAAAAGAATGTCACACCGTTGCCAAAACAAATGATGCTGTGGAGGTATATCTCCAGAATAGCTGCATACCTAGTGTCACTGTTATATTAATGTGTCAAGACAAAGATCAGAGCGACAATGAAAAACTACCTGTACAAATATACTTGGACCCAAGGAAAGATTGGCAGACTGCTATAGATGAGCACACATTACGTTTTTACTTAAAAGAGAATACATGCAAACAGAATATTGTTCCTAAAACAGATTCAGAAAAACACATTACCACTCTGGCAGAAATACACATGGAAGATGAGCAACCATGGGTTCACGTTGGTATAAATGATTATCTTAAAACAATAAAAGCCACTTTAGCGCTTGAACATGAAAGGAGTTTCATTAATGAGAAATTGTTGCAAAAAATTATGGAGAGCGAAGAAATCCCGAAATTTAGGATTAAAAACCAATATGTTTCTGGGTTGGACAGTCCAGACTTTGAAAACCGAATAACATCGCTGGTCGGGACATACCAAAAGAGACAAAACAAAAGTTCCGGCATATGAAGTTCCACGTATTTATTATTTTAATTATTTATTTTAACTTGTTATATTACTTATTTGTTTTAGTTAGTTGTTTTATTTCATTGTTTTTAATTGAATTGGAAAATTTAAACTTAAAGTAATGCCACTTCCACTGAGAAGGCAAATGTGGAACATTTTATGAACTGATGGACTCAGATGAAATGTTGATTGCAAATTTTCATTGATGCACATGAATATTCATTTTGTTGGATTGCTATATTGTAAAAAAAAAAATAGAACAAGTTGTTTTTAGGAATTGGCTTGGATTGTAGCCAAGTTCTAAAAACAAAAGGAGGGTATATGTAAGGATATTTAGCAAACAGCACAGAGTACAGCGCTACTGCACAAGTAGCAACATTTTTTGCAGCACCACCACCACAAGGGTGCGGTGCATTGCTATATGGGTTAGCAGATTAACAAGGAAAGACAGACTATTCAGTCAAAAACGATTTTAACATATAAGATGCAAATCTATTTTTACAGTTAAAAGCACACGTGTTCATTTAAAAATGCACACTATTTTTCACCTGAAATGCCTATATTGCTATATATTGCTAGAGACACATTTGAAAATTAACAGCTAACCTATTAACCATTAACCTGACTAATAAAACCTTATTTAATATAACCCACTAATAAAATGTGTTCTCTACTGCAGAATTAGGCATACTCTGAAAACCATTTAAATGAGTGTGCATATTTTTTCTCTTCTCTGCCTGATTCTCCGTGTTGTTGTGCACAGTAACTGCAGGAAGGAGGAAGTCAGATTTGCAACAATTGCAAATGTATAAGCGAAGCTATTGTTGAAGAGTAGGAGGATGAGAGATGATGGATTTCATTGGGACACGTCATACAGAGGGCTGAGAGGAAAGTTTTAGTGGGCAGTATCAGGGAAAAAGACAGGTAGACATCTTTCTGCACTACTGGGGAGAAGACCTGGCTGTGGGGTCCTGACTGAATGCAGATTCCTGTGTCCTGCTGCAGTCGAGATTGGGGAGAGCTGAAAGAAAAACCTTTCCACTGGCTGAGGCATTCCTATCTGAAAAAGCTGAGAATTCCAGGCAATGACCCCGGCTTGAGAAGGCAAGCGTTCCTTTTTGTTGGAGTTAATCCAAGAGAGCCACATTCACAAAGAGAACAACTAAAAAGATAAGGTAATGAGAAGTGTGGGAGCTGAGTGTGTACGGTAATATGCAGTCAGTGTAGGATTCCTGTGCGTGTCTTAATCAAATACCAATGTTGCAATTTGAATTCTGTTCTCCGCCACGCTCTTTGCAGTGTGTCATAGACAATGCTTTGACTGTACCATTTTATTTATTTCTGTAAAGAATGAGATCGTGTCTAAATGCAGCTTTTATAATACAGAAAATATTTGAAAACAGACGGGTGTTTTATTTTCTATTTACCATTACAATGCCGATGATGTGGGGAGATTTTTAAACAGTGCAATGGTCATTTTAAGACAGATGTGTGCATGTCAGAATCAGTATGAATAATTGTGAGTGACTGTAGCATAACTTGTTGGAGGTACATGAGCCAACGGGAAGAGAGACTCTCTGAACATAGCTCCCTACCGTATATAAGGTAGTGGAAATTACCACAAGACTACCACATATAGCTCTCTGTCGTAAATAAGTCAGTGAGTTCGCCCATGGTGGCACACCAACACTATCACTGGAAATGTGGTATTCCTAGAATGCAGGTCTGAGGTCTCTCTAGTGATCACACGAAAAATCTAAGCAAAGATAAGGGATTCTGGACATTGGGGCCACAAATAAAACAAGGGAATTATGCTCACCAAAATACCACCAACCACGTATACCAAATATGCAGGTCTGGGTGCTGAAATAATGCATGTCCATTGTATTATTGTTGCACATGGCCAAATCTGAATACAAAGAGTGATTATTGCTAAGTTATTTTTCGGCGGTAATAAAATACCGTCAGGCCCCAAATCTCCACAAAATACCCTACAGAAGACAACTGTCCAACAGAAGAATTAAGTAATGATAACATCTCTAATGGTAAACAATACATATTTTAATATACAGAAATAATGTAATTTCTACAGACCTCACTGAAATAATAATGTCTTCTTTTCTTACAGTGCATAGTTTACATGAAGAAACAAAACCCAGTTTATTTATGGAGAATCCCAAAAATCACAAAGACAATCTCTATCCCCAACTGTACATAATGAAAACATGATGTTGTCCGAAAAACCTAGTCATGATTTTAAGGAACTTTTAAATTATGTTAAAAATCATGTTATTAAAAATGTTGATTATAACTGTCCTTCCCGCACCTGTCCTCCTTTCCCCCAGCCATGGGGGTCACCAGTAAAGTGTTCGGGAGGGGCCAGCGGAAACAGCAAATTTGTGGTCTGCATGGGACCTACCATGGCTGCAGTAGGATTGACAGCGGTCATATCAGCAAGCAAGGACATGATTGCTTGAACAAGCACATGAACAGAACTGACCGCCACCTTCCTTGCACCAACGGACACAAGAACTCAACAATCTGTCATCAACTGGTAGGAATACCCCGTACTAGTTGGTTGTGTGCCCAGGGACGTACCCACCGGCTACCCTGGTGTCCCAATACCAGACAATGGGCCTGATCACGACCTTGGCGGTAACGCTAACGCTATTAGCGCGGGGGCTATTAGCGCGTCCGCCATAGCCCCCGGCGCTAATAGCGCGGGATCACGAGTTGGGCGGACTTGGAAGTCCCCATTCCCCATTGAGCCCATTCGGGAATGCCCCATTCCCCATTGTGCTCAATGGGGAAAATTCGCACTCTTACCACCAGCGGATTTCCCGCCGGCGGTAATAGCGCGAATTTTCAGCGGATTTCCCCCCAGCCAAGAGCTGGGGTGAAATCCGCCGAAGCCCTGATTCGGCGGACCCTTAAATCCGGCGGTAATAGCGCTACCACCGGATTTAAGGGTTACCGCCGAGGTCGTGATCAGGCCCAATCTCTGGTTGCTGCAAAACCTAGAGAGCGGATGAGCTGGTAATGGACATCTAGAAGCTAGAGGTAAAAGAAAAAGAAAAAAGCATCAGAACCTATACGAGTTTTAATTACCCAACACCCCGAAGAGACCCATAAGTTACCTGCACTTGTGTTGAAGAGAGACGAGTGGAAGTCTAAGGAATTCAGTGAGGTGAATAAACAGGAGAATGGGAAACATATCCCATAGAAGAAATGTGGCAGAAAAAAGCAAGGACCTCCCGTACGACAAGAAGGCACAATCTAATAGGGAGGTGAATACAATCTGGAATCCAGGTAGGAATAGTAAAAAACAAAGCTCAGTACTAGAAGCCCAATGAATGAAGAAGAATACAAGAGAGGAAAAACCAGGAGAAGTCCAGGAATAAGGTGGCAAAGAAAGTCCAGCATTAGGTCCAGGTAAAAAGGAAGAGAGAGCGATATCACCAATACTGATATGGAAGGAACTAAGGCAGTCGGGTAAACAACCGCTCAGGGAACCAGGAGGAAGCCAAAAAGGCAAGGACAACACAGAGAGGCAGTCCAGGAAACAGGCCAAGGCCAAGAGTCCAGAAATAATAGGAGCACAGGGGAATAATGCCAAACAAACAGAATGACTCATCGCGAGAAACATTTGCTGAGTGCCAGCATCTATCTATAGTCTGCCTTTATGGTGAAGAATTTCTGTGTTTCAGGCAAATTACACCTGTGACTTGCCTATGTGGATGGAATGTATGGGTCCAGTGATAGCACTTGAGCGTCCCTAAACACTAAGCGCATCCACAGCAAGGCCCGTTACCATTTACGGCTGCGTACAGGAATATCACAGCTATCCATGCAAAATCAATAATTTATTGTTTTTAAATAATCTATCGATGGATTAGCCCCCACTCAACGTGGCTCAACCTCTTGACGATACTCACCCCTTCACACTATAGGCTTACAAGATCTCCTTAACCTTACGTTCTTTAGCCACCATTTGCTGTCTCTTGCTTTTGCTTTGTTGTCCTCTATGCTCCCTGTGATAGTTATCTGCTTGGTTTTCGGTATCATAATGACAGTAACTCTTGAGTCTAGGTGCCAGCCCAACCTAGTGAATAGTGGGATTGGGGTTTTTCTGGTCCCATTGGTGGCCAGTACTTAGCAGGGGATTGTCACATGAAATCTCTGCAAGTCCACCAATGTCAAATAGACCCCTCCCTGAGCCCCTCTGATCAACAGCTTAATTGCAACTGTCACTGTACTAACCCTCTTAGCCATCCCTGGCTGCTTTCAGGGCATAAACATAATCAGAAGGCAAAACATAGTTACCCCAAAAAATTTGCAGATTCTGCTACGCTTTTCAGGGAGACCTATAGTTTTAGCCATGAAGCCGTGGCATCACCTGTTTAAGTGAAAGCTTTGACAAAGACCTAGCAAGTGTCTGTGTTTTAAACCATCAGCAATCACACGTGAGCTTAGAAAATATACCCTTCACAAGAACATGGCTCACTGCACTGAATTCCAGAGTAAATGAGTGAAGGAGAGTGTGAGGAAGGCAAAGTCCTAGCTAGCCAGATTAGAATAGTAGGGCAAGCAAAGTCAGCTGTCAAGTATTTTAGGAGAGCTGGAAGAAAATATATTCATTAGATATGACCATTTTCACAAACCGTGTAATCCTGTTTCATTTATGACACATGAAACTTAAATAGTTAAGCTTATGGTAGACATATATTTATTGTAGAAAACGTGTGGGAAAAATGTTGAATTTGAACTGCATTCATGTACTGTGCACAAATTAACAATTACAACTGAATACTCTGCACAATCTGGGCTTGAAGCCAGATTATTCATTGTTTATGGTACATAAGAGAACACTGTAAGCATAGGTCCTGGATTGGGATCCAGTGGATGTTTTGTTTATGTAAATAGTCCCTGATGTTCCTGTAAATAATAAAAAATGTTCTGATGCAATCCAAGCCACTGGATGCACTCCTAATATAGCATCAGGGCACAGACAAAGTTAGGTTTTCTCTGTGAATATGATAAACATATTACTGGAGAGCATGTTTTGAAATACAGTGCAATACGGCAAGAATATTCCTGAGAAATATGTTTTGGAATCCAGAGGTTATGTGAAGAGAGTTTCTGGGAGTAGTAAGACGAGTGCTGTTTGAGATCATCACAGAGTGGTGGCAGGGCAGAGTTTGCCTAAGGACCTAAGCAAGCTACATAGGTGTCTTCATTCTGGTGTATGGAGAAGGTAGGTTATCTCATTGTCTGTCCTGGATTTGCATAGAACTAAATTGGATTTTTGATGGAAGAGGCTAAACAAGTGTCTCCCTTTTGCTTTTTGAGCAAACTATACATATTTGATTGAGCAGTATATGCAAGCACCAAGAAATTAACTACAGCAGCTCAAACCCATTCAACTATTTGGTCTCCTGTCCCTTCCCCACCCATTGCAGGTTATATTTATTAACTATTACATCAAAAGGATTTGTGAAGCACTTAGCAGAGGGACTGCTCTAACCATCAGTATTCTTGTCACACATAGGGGCCGATTCATGGAACAAACGTGCGCCGAAAATCTACGCGCAAGTAGGCGCAAGCAGGCGCAAGCAGGCGCAAGCGGAAAAAAACAGGCGCACGCGCACGCGCGCGATTCATGGAAGTCCCTGCGCGTGTTCACCGCGCGATGTGCGCCAAACCCGTGCATGGCGCACAAGTCACTGCAACATCGCGAAAGGCGTGCGCGACGGTGCGCGACGCGCACAGTGAAAGCGCACAACCTCAGCGCACACAGCAGAAAGTGGGCGGGACATGGGGCGTAACGCGCGGAATGGGGAACAACACGCGAAAATAAGGGCGTAACTGGGGATGCACTGCACGGAAGCAGAGGTAACGCCCACACGCACACGAACCACACGTATTCATGGAATGGAATAGGGCAAACCCACGCACAGCCAAAGCCGCGCACAAGCTGAAACACGTCCGCCACACAAAGGCAGGCGGTAGAGTCCCAGCGCATCAAAAAAGTGGCGCCGCGGGAAGTAAAATACGCGATTGAGCGGGGTACGTGTATTCCGGGGGTGCGCGGGAAGTTACACACGCGAATGAGCGGGCTACGTGTATTCCGGGGGTGCGCGGGAAGTGACACACGCGATTGAGCGGGGTACGTGTATTTCGGGGGTGTGCGGGAAGTTCCACACGCGATTTGGCCGGGTACGTGGATATCAGGGGTGCGCGGGAAGTTCCACACGCGATTTGGCCGGGTACGTGGATTTCGGGGGTGCGCGGGAAGTTCCACACGCGATTTGGCCGGGTACGTGTATTTCGGGGGTGCGCGGGAAGTTCCACACGCGATTTGGCCGGGTACGTGGATATCAGGGGTGCGCGGGAAGTTCCACACGCGATTTGGCCGGGTACGTGGATTTCATGGGTGCGCAGGAAGTTCCACACGCGATTGAGCGGGGTACGTGTATTTCGGGGGTGCGCGGGAAGTTCCACACGCGATTTGGCCGGGTACGTGGATTTCAGGGGTGCGCGGGAAGTTCCACACGCGATTTGGCCGGGTACGTGGATATCAGGGGTGCGCGGGAAGTTCCACACGCGATTTGGCCGGGTACGTGGATTTCAGGGGTGCGCGGGAAGTTCCACACGCGATTGAGCGGGGTACGTGTATTTCGGGGGTGCGCGGGAAGTTCCACACGCGATTTGGCCGGGTACGTGGATATCAGGGGTGCGCGGGAAGTTCCACACGCGATTGAGCGGGGTACGTGTATTTCGGGGGTGCGCGGGAAGTTCCACACGCGATTTGGCCGGGTACGTGGATATCAGGGTGCGCGGGAAGTTCCACACGCGATTTGGCCGGGTACGTGGATTTCAGGGGTGCGCGGGAAGTTCCACACGCGATTGAGCGGGGTACGTGTATTTCGGGGGTGCGCGGGAAGTTCCACACGCGATTTGGCCGGGTACGTGGATTTCAGGGGTGCGCGGGAAGTTCCACACGCGATTGAGCGGGGTACGTGTATTTCGGGGGTGCGCGGGAAGTGACACACGCGATTTGGCCGGGTACGTGGATTTCAGGGGTGCGCGGGAAGTTCCACACGCGATTGAGCGGGGTACGTGTATTTCGGGGGTGCGCGGGAAGTTCCACACGCGATTCGGCCTGGTACGTGGATATCAGGGGTGCGCGGGAAGTTCCACACGCGATTTGGCCGGGTACGTGGATTTCAGGGGTGCGCGGGAAGTTCCACACGCGATTTGGCCGGGTACGTGGATTTCAGGGGTGCGCGGGAAGTTCCACACGCGATTGAGCGGGGTACGTGTATTTCGGGTGTGCGCGGGAAGTGACACACGCGATTTGGCCGGGTACGTGGATATCAGGGGTGCGCGGGAAGTTCCACACGCGATTGAGCGGGGTACGTGTATTTCGGGGGTGCGCGGGGAGCAGCACACCCTCTACAGTGTACCCTCTACACCCTCCACGGCCCCTGCAGGTGGCTCACACCACAGGGGCCTACCCAGCTCATGTCCTGCAGGCACCCCATCCACCATGGCCATGCCCACCAGCCAACCCACATATCAACTAGCACTACTGCCCACCAACGCATGTCCCCCTGCACCCCCAGCCACCAGGGGCAGCCTCCAGCAGGCCCCCACCCATGTCTCCCCCCACCCCCCACCCCCCAGCAGTGCAGGGGCAGCCTCAAACAGGCCCCCACTCATGTCCCCCTGCACCCCCACCCCCTAGCATCCAGGGGCACCCTCCACCAGGCCCCCACTCATGTCTCCCACCCCCCAGCACTGTGGGGCACCTGCCAGCAGGCCCCCACCCATGTCTCCCACCACCCCCACCCCCCCAGCATCCAGGGGCACCCTCCACCAGGCCCCCACTCATGTCTCCCCCCACCCCCACCCCCCAGCAGTGCAGGGGCAGCCTCAAACAGGCCCCCACTCATGTCTCCCACCACCCCCACCCCCCCAGCATCCAGGGGCACCCTCCACCAGGCCCCCACACATGTCTCCCAGCACACCCACCCCCCCAGCATCCAGGGGCACCCTCCACCAGGCCCCCACACATGTCTCCCAGCACACCCACCCCCCAGCATCCAGGGGCACCCTCCACCAGGCCCCCACACATGTCTCCCACCACCCCCACCCCCCAGCAGTGCAGGGGCAGCCTCAAACAGGCCCCCACTCATGTCCCCCTGCACCCCCACCCCCTAGCATCCAGGGGCACCCTCCACCAGGCCCCCACACATGTCTCCCAGCACACCCACCCCCCCAGCATCCAGGGGCACCCTCCACCAGGCCCCCACACATGTCTCCCAGCACACCCACCCCCCAGCATCCAGGGGCACCCTCCACCAGGCCCCCACACATGTCTCCCCCCACCCCCACCCCCCAGCAGTGCAGGGGCAGCCTCAAACAGGCCCCCACTCATGTCCCCCTGCACCCCCACCCCCTAGCATCCAGGGGCACCCTCCACCAGGCCCCCACTCATGTCTCCCACCCCCCAGCACTGTGGGGCACCTGCCAGCAGGCCCCCACCCATGTCCAACTCATGTTCCCCACCCAACATGTCATCACAGTCCAGATCCCTGGTCTCTATGGTCAGCCCCCAAATGCAAAACACCCACCCGAGTATTGCATCCACCCACTCATATTCTGCAATTACATCACAGAACACCAATTGCAAGTTCCAAAACAAACACATGTCCCTCACATACACCCAATGGGTGTCAGTGAATCTCAAAACACATAACATGAAATGCATGAAAACAATGAGACACCACACATTGAAGTGCAACAAATAAATAATGTATTAAAGGAAAGATGAATAGAAACAAAAATGAAGAAACTGAAATGTGAATGGAAAAAAATGAAAAGAAGCATGTCCGTCCAAAAAAAAGAAAAAATCAAAGAATATAGAAATCCAAAGTAATGTACTACAAAGTCAATGTCCACCAAACAAAATCCAATGTGAAAAAAAAACATAAGCCATTGATCCATGGATAATTCTAAAAAAAAAATATGTCCAAGTCCACAACTATGTACAAAGCAAGAAGCCAGGGTCCATCATCCCAACAAAATAAAGGAAACCTAACTAACTACACTAACTAATAAAAAAAACTATATACAAAAATGTGGCCAATGTCCAAAAGGTCCAAATGAAATAAAAACAAAAATGAAACTTAACACTACCTACATAACTATGTACAAGGGCAGCGGGCTAGTTCCACGGCTCACTTCTGGATGTGCCGGGCCAGGGCATCATCGAACTCCTCCTCTATGTCCCGGAGGCGGTCCACCTCCATGGCCCCGAGGGTCCGCAGGGCCGTCGACGTGTCCACCTCCAAAGCCCTGCGGATTGCCTCGAGGCACTCGACCCGCCTCAGGGCCCTCTGCATGGAGTTCTCCGCCCTGACCATTGAGAGCCGTGCCTCTTCCGCCCGCTGCCGCTCCGCATCTATGGCGTGGCCCAACCGCTGCCACACGGAAGACACTTTTTGTCCTGGGTCCTCCTGCCCTCCGGCCGATGCCTGCCCCTCCGATGTCGAAGGCCCCGAGCCTTCATGGCTCCCACCATGGAGCTGCTGCTGCTGTGCCTCTGCCCCTGCACTGCCTCCTGCTGCCTGCACATCCTCCGCCGGCTGGGGTGCAGTCGTTGACGTGGCCACCCCTGCTGGACGTCCGACTCCCGACTGTGGCAGGGATGCCTCCTCCACCAGCCTGGCCGCACCGTCAGAGGCAGCTCCACAGGGCACCCAGGTGACTGATGGGTGGGAAGATGGCACAGAGGACGACTGGCGCGTAGGGGGTCCAGCTGAGGAGGGGGTCGTGGCAAGCCCCATCAGACGGAGGAATCCGGCCTGGGTGACCTGTCCCAGCAGGCTGACGTGGTCAACGAGCCATTCGAGATGACCTGCAGTCTCTTCATGAAAAGACTGCAGGTCGCCTCGCATGGCCCGTTGACGCAACGCCACTCCAGCCAGGACAGGCTCAACCCGGGCCTGGATAGCCACGTCCGCAGGCAGGGGAAGGCCAGTTGACGTCAGCTCATCCCCTGCCTGAAAACTGGTCTGGACATGGGCATCCCTGCTGGTGCAAGATGATGCAGGGACAGGATCAGAGACAGGATTGCACACAGGCACCTCCGCGGCGGCCTGTGCTGCCTCCTGTCCCTGGTCCTGCACTGCACCACTAGCACCAGTGGGATCCCCACCCCCAGACCCCGTCTCCGGTGCTTGCACGGCCTCCTCCTCCACCAAACCCCCCACCAACCTGGATGACTCTGTGCCATCTTCCCCCGTTGGGCCCTGTGGGGTCCCAGCTGCCCCTTCTGCTGCCGAGGAGTCCAACTGCAACCTCCGCCTCTTGGACCTCCCCCCGGCAGCTGCGGCCTGGGACGCGGCACCGGACTCCTCACTCCCCGACGAGATGACAACCTGGGAGGGGAGCCGGGCCTTGCGTCTCCGGCTGGCGGTCGGATCCCCGCCGCTGTGCTCCACAGCACCTTCTCCGCCCTCTTCATCAGTTGACGCTGCAGACAGGGAGAAACAAAACACAGGCATCAGGGCACTGTACAATGTACACATACACACATGACAGTTGTACATGAGTGGCATTGGCAAACCTCTGACATGTCATCACAATCCCCAACACACATGTCATTACAACTTGCACACACGAGCCATACCACAGCCATGTTGCAACTGCCAACACCATCCATACACATACAACAGCATCAGCAGGCAAAGGTGAGCCAGACATCACATGCAACACAGGAAGTGCACCACACATGTACACACACCACCACACTTGCATGCATGTGTACACCTCTGCTAAGTGTCGCAGTGTTCAGACGGGCATCCATGTCACATCTGCCAATCAGGCTTCCACATACCGCTGTCACATGCATCCATGTTGCATCACTGTTGCACCCTTGTCAAATACACACACATGCACATGTACACAGCGCTGATACAATCAGCTGAAAACAACATACATGCGTGACATCACGGACATGTCTACTCACATACACATTCATACAGACTTGTGTGCCCACACAACTGCATTTGGCATGCAAGCCCACACACACAGGCACCATCCATGTCTCACACATTACAGCCCTCGCATGTGTCAGCCCCACGGCCCTGTACACCCGCACCCATATTCGACCCCATACAAACAGATGTGCAACCTGCACACTACTGAACAATCACCACACGCACTGCTCACAATCAGGATGCATGTACACTCACCGCTCGACTCCAGACGGGTCTGCCTCTCAAGGACCTGGACGTGGAGCGCTGGGGATATGTGTTCCAGGACCCTCATCTGTTCTTCCGACAAGTGGCCCCGGCGCCCCTTGGCATCCGCTGCCTTCAAGAGGCGCCGGGCCTTGGTCAGGGTCCTGGACCTGAAGTCCTCCCAGCGCTTCTTGACATGTTGGAAGTCGCGGACTGCCACCCCCTCCGCGTTGATGGCAGTCACGATGTCAGTCCAGATCCGAGTCCGTCCTTCCTTGTCGGCGCGGCAACTTCCGAAGAGGGCATCATACTGGCCCAGGACTTGCTCCACCAGGACACCAACTTCGGTGGCACTGAAGCTGGTGCCCCTCTGCCTCTCTGGCCGGGGGTTGTCAGTGGTCACAGATGGAGTTGGCCCCGACATGACAACCCCAGAGGCAGGAGTGGGTGGGCAACTGGGTCCTGGGGCTGGGCTGTGGAGCGATGGAATCCCAGTCGGGAGTCTTTGGTTCCAGCAGGGGTGGTCACACCAACAGCACCCCTGGCTGATGTGCAGGCAGCAAATGGCAGGGCACGTGGGCAGCAGGCAGTCAGGCAGCAGCAGATGGCAGGTGGGAGCGTGCTCGGGGCTCTGGGGGGCAGTAGTTCGGCCTTCTGGGCAGGAGCGTGGTCTTCCGTGTGCTTACGCGTGGCCAGCTTGATACGGAGTGATTAGGCACGTGAAAATTCTGCACGTCAGCGTGTAATTCGAGGAAAGGCCCTTAGCGCGTAAGCGCGTCTGCACGCATACGCATTTTCATTGGACCAAAGGCCCTCAGCGCGTGAGCGCGTCTGTGACGTGACGTGCGAGGGAGTATCCCTCATTGCACGTGATGACAGTACACACGTGGATCCCAACCAATCGCGTGTGAAAGTTCACGGGACCCCGAAACACACGTACCCCGGCCAATCGCGTGTGGAACTTCCCGCGCACCCCGAAACACGTACCCCGGCCAATCGCGTGTGGAACTTCCCGCGCACCCCGAAACACGTACCCAGGCCAATCGCGTGTAGAATTTCTCGCGCACCCCTGTAATACACGTACCCAGGCCAATCGCGTGTAGATTTTCTCGCGCACCCCTGTAATACACGTACCCAGGCTAATCGCGTGTAGATTTTCTCGCGCACCCCTGAAATCCACGTACCCAGGCCAATCGCGTGTAGATTTTCTCGCGCACCCCTGAAATCCACGTACCCAGGCCAATCGCGTGTAGATTTTCTCGCGCACCCCTGTAATACACGTACCCAGGCTAATCGCGTGTAGAATTTCTCGCGCACCCCTGTAATACACGTACCCAGGCCAATCGCGTGTAGAATTTCTCGCGCACCCCTGAAATCCACGTACCCAGGCCAATCGCGTGTAGATTTTCTCGCGCACCCCTGTAATACACGTACCCAGGCTAATCGCGTGTATAATTTCTAGCGCACCCCTGAAATCCACGTACCCAGGCCAATCGCGTGTAGATTTTCTCGCGCACCCCTGTAATACACGTACCCAGGCTAATCGCGTGTAGAATTTCTCGCGCACCCCTGAAATCCACGTACCCAGGCCAATCGCGTGTAGAATTTCTCGCGCACCCCTGAAATCCACGTACCCAGGCCAATCGCGTGTAGAATTTCTCGCGCACCCCTGAAATCCACGTACCCAGGCCAATCGCGTGTAGATTTTCTCGCGCACCCCTGAAATCCACGTACCCAGGCCAATCGCGTGTAGATTTTCTCGCGCACCCCTGTAATACACGTACCCAGGCTAATCGCGTGTAGAATTTCTCGCGCACCCCTGAAATCCACGTACCCAGGCCAATCGCGTGTAGATTTTCTCGCGCACCCCTGTAATACACGTACCCAGGCCTATCGCGTGTGGGGACTCCCGCACACCCCTGAAATACACGCTCCCCGCACTGCGTTTGCTGCTGCCCTTTGCGCTGGATTGGGGATTTTGATGGCTTTTTCCTGCGCAAGGGGCGTTCTTGGGGGCGTAACTGACGCTGCTGCAGGGTCGCTGCGCCACTCTGCGCCACGGCTGGTTGTGGATGTTGGAATCCATGAATACGCTGTGCGCCTGAATGTGTTTCGGCGCACGCGGCTGGCGCAGCCTACCGCACGCGCACACTGTGCGCCAGCCGCGTGCGCCACTTGTGCGCCGAATTCTATGAATTGGCCCCTTAGCTTTTTGCTGAAGCACATTTTAACTTAAAAATTAAAATCACATGCCAAAGTAAGGAGCAGGTGTAAAGGCAGAAGTGTAGGGAGGCTCAATATTAAGACATGGCCTTGGATTGCGAAAGTACAGTGGAGTAAAACAAACGCTGCTGCGGAGGGCTTCTCTCTTGTGTCCAAAATCAGGCGCATCTATGAAGACTACTTTTACTCTTCAACTTCACACAACACCTATAAAAACATTTATTCACACAGGTCCTGATTCATGGAACTATTTGCGTGGACAATCTAGGCTTTGCGTGCAACACCCTTCTCGTCGATTCATGGAATCAACTTTGTGGGACTTTTCCATGCCTTGCAGGCCTTCGTGCAGACCCGTCACATCTGTGCGAGCGGTCGAGCACCTTGAGCAAGACTCCTCTCAGAGTGTGCACCGGGGCTACGCAGAGACCCAAGTAGGGGGTGGAACATGCAGAATTAGGAAGAACAAGGGAAAATGTGGGCGTGTTGAGGAAAGGTTCATGCTAAGCAATCAGACACCCATTCCACCGCAAACCCAACCAAATTCATGGATTTCAATGTGCAACCTTGCGTTGGGAAAAGGCACACGCAAATGTCTTGATGCATGCGCCACATGATAGCAGTCGTAAGGATCCAATGCGCATAAAGCATGCAATGCACAGCAAACCAATGTCCACAGCTATGATGAACCCTGCAATAGCAGGAGCTATCCTACACGGACACTGGAGGAGGAGGAGGATGCCCAGTGCCCGGATTTTCACACAACGCACCAGGATTTTTCGGGATGCCCAATGACCAGATATATGCTAGGTACTGGTCCCCCCATGTAATACTAGACCTTGTCAGGGAGTGGGAACATGACCTAGCATCACCTACCATCTGCTCCCAGGCCCTTACGCTGAGAAAGTGCTGAATGCACTCCATGTCATTGCAACTGTTTCCTTCCAGCGAACCACTGCAAATGTTGGTGGGATATCGCAGGTCACACAATCCCACTCACTCCACCAGGTATTGGCATGCATAACAACACGTCTATGCGTGCACAGGCAAAATCGTATGCCGTGAACACTGGATGGAAGGCAGAGAGTCTGCCAGGAATTGCACTAGATGCAATTGACTGTACACATGTAGCGCTATGCCCCCCCTGATTGAGAGAGCACATCTACCACCATCACAAACACAGGCAATCTATTAATGTACAGGTAGTGTGTGACGCTAATGGACTGATCATAGAAGTGTATGCCAATTTCCCTGACAGCACGCATGATAGCTACATCTACCACCAGTCACCACTGGGCCCTTCATCCGCAAAATATGGCAACACATGGCTCATCTGTGAGTAGGAACTGTCAGGCACAAGCATACATGTGACACACTGAACAACAGACCATGACAATAAATACCAATACAACCATTTACACATTTGCAGGGGACTGTGCCTACCCACTGTCAGCATTCATGATGATGCCATTGCGGATTCTTGCCACACCAGCTTAGGTAAGATACTATTCAGCACACGAAGCCACTAGGGCCATAGTGGAGTGTACATTTGTTCTGCTAAAGTCAAATGTCCGCTTCTTTTACCACTCTTGTGGGGTTTTGCTATATGCCCCATCAGTAGTCTGTAAAATCATAGTGGCAGCATGAGTACTGCACAATGTTACCACACAGAGTGGCCTACCAGTGGAAATGTCGGTGGGACACCACCCTCAACAACAAGGCGCCACCCTTCCCCATGGCTGGCCAAAGTGCAGGTGGAGAGGCTGCACGCACCCTGCTCGTGCAAAAATACTTCATCTAAAAACATGCCCCTGTGGAGCACACACAGTGAGGTGACATCCCGGGTGCCATTCAATGATGAATTGGGGCCTATCCTCCCTGCCCACAACAACACCCTGAGAATGTGTGACTGGGAGAGGCAAATTGTGTGCATCCATTACACATAAAATAACATGCACAAAGAGTGCTCCAGATAGTATTTGCAAGTGGGAGTATTATACTCCCTATTTTTTTAAGTAGGGAGTAAAATGATTTCATACGGAAAAAAATGTAAGCTAAATTCTGAATGAGAGTAATTCGGAAGCGAGTAAAAATATGTCCTAACTGAAAAACTGCATTTATTTGGAAGTCAACATTCCTTTGCGCCTAGTCATGAATGCACATCACAAGAGACATGTTTACTCCTCCCATTCAGGCACGTTAAGTAGTAGTGTACACCTGTGATACTACATTCACCACTGGGCCATACATATCCATGTCGTTGTGAGGGTGAAAGCAGGGGCTCAATAGTCAACATGTCTATTTCATATTGTGGGCCACACACAGGTGCCCAAAAACATACACTAGGGGCACAGGGTTGCACCTCCACCCATGGGTGCCATAGGGGTATCCCATGGGTCTGTACACCAAACCAAAAACAGGAAGAGCTGCACTGCCAGGAGTCCCACATGGACTCCTGGGCAGAAAACAATACAGAACACAATTGGAAAAGGACTACAGGACAAGGACAGGGAGGCCCTGTCCCTCCAATGCATTTCCAGCATCACAATCATTTATCTGTAGGGCTCTGCATAAATCAACAACACAGTCATAGCAACTGGAATCAACAGTGTCCATGTATCACACCAAAGAACATACAACACAAGCAACACAGTCTCTGACCACTGTTACATGGACACTATTCTGGACGTAGCCCACAAACTGCATACACGAGAACACAAGTAGGAATCCAAAGTACAAAATGTAAATTAGTAACCAACACATGTTAGGAGTGCCATGGACCCCCTGTTTATGTTCCAGGACAAATAACAGGTCCAATGGCCAAACCTTTCCCTGACAACAAGTATAAGCATGATACGCATTCACACCAAAATGGTCATGCAGACTTTGAGAAAAACAACTGTACTGTAATAAGGATGCAAATCTCACCTCACACCATTTACCTTGTGAGCCTGCACCAGCTGTACCCTGGAATGCATGGATGTTCTCCTCTGTAGTCGTGCAAACCACCCAACTATGATTATGTGTCCTGTACACGCATGCAATATCCCCTTCAATTGGAACACCATCTAACCCGAATAGCATGCCTCTCTAGAGAAAAACAACACATTATGAGTGAGCCGGTCTGGGAATAAACATTTTCCGGACTGACTCACTTCGCGTCTGCCAGTAGGTGCACTGACCAACTGACAGGTCTGACCTGCCTTAGTTCAGGCCCCTACCAGCAGTTTTTCCACTGACGCACGGGCACTGCTACTAACAGTGTCATGCTTCAGGGATCCCATCCCCAAGTATTCCTATGATACTCCATGGAATGGGAGCTTACCATACCGCCACCGCCTGTGATATCCCGGTAGCACAGGGATGTCAGGTGGTGGTAACAGTAATACAAGGTTGACAACAAACCACTAGTGCTACAAGCAGATTACCGCCAACCATGTAATAAGGCACAAGGTCAGGGCAGGCAACACATCCATGCACCCAATTACACAGCAATATATGCCCCCCTGAGTGCCATGCACAAATGCAAACAATAACTCACAAGTTATGGTCATCACCATGTTTCCGTGCAACAATGCAGCCATATCTGCCCACCTCACACCAATGCAAAAAAAAACAACCTACACAGTGACACCTTACCCACTCACAACACCTACATTGTCTGCCTACCAGAGATCCATGCAGTGAAGGACCAGGTACCACTTACCCCTTGTTATGGTGATGGGACATTGTGAACACTCTGATCTGGCCAGAGCCATTATGACACTAAGAGGACTCCCAAAAAGAGATCACTGAGAGGTTGGAAACCCAGGATCTTGGAAGTACTCCCAATGCCATGACAAGGCATCCCCTGAATAACATGGCAGCACGACAGTGCAGTAAACACTGGTAGGAGAGTTGATGATGTAAATACCAAGACGATGGGATGCAAACGCATCAGATATTGCACTGAAAACAGGATCCGACAGAAGGCATCTGTTCACAGAGGCATCAGCCATACAAGAAAGCAGTGCAAAGAAGCAACTGGCATGAAAGAGACAAGCAGACATGAGAAAGGAATGAGAAACAGAGGTCAACGACTCTGCCACACAAAAAGGAGAAGGTAACAGGCAAGAGGAAGGGAAGACAGACTTCACAGGGACTGGATTGAATGGGGACCAATGTGCTTTAAACTGAAGTGAGCATTGAGATGCACTGAGCACCTGTCAGCAGGCTGCAAAATCTCTGCCGGTGTACCGTGCATAGTATATGTACACCATGGCAAACAACAGCACCTGGCCAATGACGTGTGTCTAGTGTCTGTGTTGAACATGGCATCACCAAAATGGCCATCAATGCAGTGCTGTGTGTGGATTTGTCTCAGGGACAGCACCCTCATAAGGGGCAGAAAGACCAAGATTGGACTACCAGCCTGGGAAAATATGGTAAGAAAAACTCAGTGACTGGGATGCCACGTGGCAGGCAAGGCACAAGCAAAAACTGCATTGAAGCACTTGACATCTCTCCCATCGCCATGTGCCCCAGCTTACATACAGCCAGACCTGCCACCCTCATGACAACTCACTCAGTACATTCCTTACATTGACATGCACTCTCACAACAATTACCCCACAACCACTGCCACCCTGATTGTCTTGATAAAACAGCATGCATAGACACACCAGCCTACCATCACCATCTGTATTGTGCACCCATGAAGCTGGACCCACTCACCTCAGTAGAAGCAAAAGACAAATAACCCCACACAGTGCTAGACTCCCTGCCACCAATGACACCACAACTGCCACCCAGAGTGTCCTCGACTTACCTGCACAAGGTACACACCTGGCTGGCATCCACTGCACCCACCTGAAACAACATTTTGAACTCACAAAGACATGCACTGCATCAATGTAAAGATAGTGTACAGCCATGACAACTCCCGTAGGAAACAAGGAAATAGGCATGGACCACCCAGTCTCAACATCTGGAAGTACAAACAACCAAGCGTGAGCAACCATCAAAATCATAACAGCAAAACAGACAAGCAGAGAAAGGACTGTCAGCAAAGCAAACACATTACAAGGACAGCACAACATGCATCCTGGAAACATGTGTCACTCAGCCCTGGGATGCAGGTCCAAGTGGGGACACTGATTGCAGGCATACAAGTACTGCACACCCACCAATGGGTCTCATGTGTGCCTTTGGGTCAACCATGGATGCAGGGTAGGAAAAGGACACCAAGTGAGGAGGTGACTTCCCAGGAGTGGAATTACAAGTGCGATAGCTGTGGTGAAGGATGTCAGAGGGCAAGAGGAAGACAGGACACAGAGTGATGAATGCATAGCATTGGAGTGAGAGAGAGAAAGAGAGAGAGAGAGAGAGGGAGAGAGAGAGAGAGAGAGAGGTGGGTAAAGCAGTGCAAGGAGGAGGCTGGCTAGTGGGGAGATGAGCATGGATATGTCTGACATCACAGTGGGTGAGGGCAGAGAGAAGCTGCCAAGAGAGGAAGAAAAAGACAGACACTTGTAAAATGAACAGCCTGGTTAGAGAGCCTGGAAGGCACACACATGGAAAGGTAGCACATGTGGTGGGCAAGGAAGGACACTAGTGGGTGAGGTTAGAAGGCACATACATGGAAAAGTAGCACATGTAGTGGGCAAGAAAGGACACAAGTGGGTGACTGAGAAGGGCGGACTGGCAAAGAAAGGCCAACTGTGAAAGGTCAATCATCAGATTCACATAATTGAAACAACATACACAACACACCATGGAATGCAAAGAAGAAAAAGACCCATGTCTGCAACATCCTGCAAATAATTGCCTACAACCCCATACCCATAGCCTGCACCAAACCCCTCATTGGACACCCCTGCAAATGGACCTCATGACAATATGCAGCTGTTCACACATCCTCCTTCAGACACAACACCCTGTGTGAGACAGTCCCAAAAAGTGTGCATGCATCCCAGGGTGCACTTACAACACCTACAGGGACAACAGATGAAGACAAGCTTGGGGAGTGGACGTTGTACCACATGCATGGGCCCACAATGTGCACATACACACTGTGCAGTCACTCACAGTGCTGAATTAGATCAACAAGTAATGTAAAAAAGTGTACACAACATACAAGAATGAACAATGTACAACAAGTGACCTGATTGGGCAACACAGGAGCAGTCCATCAAAGGGTTCATATGCACATATCTGTACAACCCGTCACACAGCAAGTGTGACAAACCGTGTCCAGTGGAGTCAATGTACACAAATGCCCAGAACTGTGTCACCATAGGCAATGCCATGAAGTGGAGCAGCTAAGGATGTGAAGACCCGATAACTGACGTGTGCGTTACATGTGGAATAGTAGCATGGCAGGTCATGTGAGCCAATAAAGGAGCAGAGTGGGCAGTGACACAGGTCAAAGAGTAAAGTGGACTGGGAGCACACCGGCAGAGCTCTGTAGG